>NC_036857.1:18668085-18689436 GCF_002910315.2 Salvelinus sp. IW2-2015 | reverse complement strand
TTTCATTCTGAATAGAACCATTATTTTTTTTGTTTCGTTCCACTCTTCCGACCAGCAAAATAAAGTTATGAACCAGTTCCAACCCCAAAAAGTAATGGTTTATATAACCCCAAAAAGTAATGGTTTATATCGTTCCTTTCTCTTCTTTTTGAAACCTCTGAAATCAAATTTTGTTTGATTAAAGTACTTCACCAATCACCGAGGATATAGCAATTTGCTATGGAGCAAGGTTTCACATGCATTGGACAGACAAGTGTAGGGCTCGAGATGCAACTGACATTTTGTGGGTATTGAGAGCGAGAGCAGGTGGAGGAGGAGGCTTGGCTTGAAGCTATGGACATCTTGTTGTTATGACATGCATTATCTTAATTAGGCCACAGAATTATACCTACAGAGAAGCAGCTTCTATAAAGGAACTTTGAATGTCTTTGAACTTCAGAGGATTGGCCTAACAAGCTTCTGTGTGCAGAGCAGCACCAGAATTACAATTAAAACACATCTTATATTTTTGTAGTTAATAAATCCAATGCAAAACATGATATACGTGACTATAGTATCCTTAACTAGCAMTGAAAAAATATATCCATTCTTTTCTAATTAAAGATCTCTCCCTAATTTCTGAATCATGCTTGTAACATCAGCTACAGTAGACTATGTTTTGGAGGGGGAAGGGTCTACACACACAGACACACACTGGCAAAGATTTGCAACTGGCAGGCAGACATTAGAATACGTTTCTGAGTGACAGAGTGAGAGCTTTGCATAGTCGCTTTGTGTTTTTTGTGGGACTGGGAAAATATGACCGGAACGTAAAACAATGTTACTAACCGGTTCCCATGCTTTTCAAATTACGGTTCTGTTCCGGAACAGAATAGATCACTGTCTTTCCCGGGTTAAGATTATGTTCTCCAAAAATATTGTTATTTTCTAGCTTTCAGTTCGGTTTTGTTTCCTGAACATGTTCCAATCTCTGGTTTTCCTCTCTTAAAGGCTAAACAGTTGGAGAAGAAAGAGGCAGAGATGAAAGCACTGGACACTTTTTTCAAGGAGCAGTTGGTACAACTGGAGAAGAGGGTATGAGACTATTATCTTCACACACACACACACACACACACACACACACACACACACACACACACACACACACACACACACACACACACACACACACACACACACACAGCCCACACACACACACACACATAGACACACACCACACACACACACATCACACACACACACACACACACACACACACACACCCAGCACACACACACACACAACACACACACACACTGTAATGCTATGCTACACACACTGACCCTGACACAATTCTTCCAAAACAGAAATCAATGAAAGTATGAAAATATATATAAATGGGGATTGTTTCTTGACTTAATTATAAAGCCATGCGTTTAAAACGAGAACATTCTCTGTGAGCCTCTTCAATGAATGTGCGTTAGTTGGATTGTGCATATTTTTCTATTTCTCTTGGGAGAAATTTTGTCCATCTGTTGTGATGAGCCTTCCTCGAATCACAAATGCACCCAGTATCTCAATCTTTTCAACTTTATTATGGTGGTGACCAGGAACAAATTGCTGTTAGAGAGGGAAAAATATGTGTTTTTCTGGCTTTTAAGACCTTTAATTTCCCATCATTTTCCCTGCGTGTCCCTGACATTTCCAAGACATAAAATTTGTGGTGCGCAGCACTAAGCAGTAGTGGCCTGGCCAGGCGTTGGCGAAGAGGACCTTTAATACCAAAGAAGAGCAGAACAGAGGCAGTCCTGTCCTGTAGGGCCAGAGGGAAGCTCCTGGGGAGTTAGCATGCTATTCGTCTTGCGCTGGCTGCAGGATGAGATGCGACTTGTTAGAGCCATGGCAAAAGTTTGGAAAACAGACACAGCACAGGAAGGATTTAATGTAAGTGGAAGCAATGTTGGCTGAATAGGATACACCACTCTTACTACCTTTATGATGACAAATACCTTGTATATTGGCCACAGACTGACTGGTCCGGGCCTGACTGTATTCCCAGATTAAATAGCCTTTTTAATAGTGACTCTGAGGAGCTCTAGTACGGGGTAGTGAAGTGCTCAGATGGTAGTGAACAACAAAGCTAATTAAGCATATTATCTCCTTGATAGATGGCAGCATTTGCACAAAACTGAAAGCGCGAACCACTGCATTTAACCATGGCAAGGTGACTGGGAATATTTCAGAATACAAATAGTATAGTTATTCCCTCTGTAAGGCAATCAAACAGGCAAAACGTCAGTATAGAGACAAAGTGGAGTCGGAATTAAATGGCTCAGACACAAGATGTATGTGGCAGGGTCTACAGACAATCACGGACTATGAAAGGACAACCAACCACGTTGCGGGAACCTAAGTCTTGCTTCCAGACAAGCTAAACACCTTCTTCGCCTGCTTTGAGCATAACACAGTACCACCGACGCGGCCCGCTACCAAGGACTGTGGGCTCTCCTCCGACGTGAGTAAGACATTTAAGTGTGTTAACCCTCGCAAGGCTGCCGGCCGAGACGGCATCCCTAGCCGCGTCCTCAGAGCATGCGCAGACCAGCTGGCTGGAGTGTTTACGGACATATCCAATCTCTCTCTATCCCAGTCTACTGTCCCCACATGCTTCAAGATGTCCACCATTGTGCCCCAATAGATCTACAGACGATGCAATCGCCATTGCACCGCACACTGCCCTATCCCATCTGGACAAGAGGAATACCTATGTAAGAATGCTGTTCATTGACTATAGCTCAGTATTCAACACCATAGTACCCTCCAAGCTCATCATTAAGCTCGAAGCCCTGGGTTTGAACCCTGCCCTGTGCAACTGGGTCCTGGACTACCTGACGGGTCGCKCCCAGATGGTGAAGGTAGGAAACAACACCTCCACTTCTCTGATCCCCCACAAGGGCGCGTGCACAGCCCCCTCCTGTTCACCCATGACTGCATGGCCACGCACGCCTCCAACTCAATCATCACGTTTGCAGACGGCTCAACAGTAGAAAGGCCTGATTACCAACAATGACAAGACAGCCTACAGGTAGGAGTTGAGGTTCATGGGAGTGTGGTGCCAGGAAAATAACCTCTCCCCAATGTCAATAAAACAAAGGAGCCGATCGTGGACAGCAGAGGGAGCACCCCCATATCCACATCGACGGGACCGCAGTGGAGAAGGCGGAAAGCTTGGTCCACCCACACAGACAGTGTGGTGAAGAAGGCGTAACAGTGCCTCTTTAACCTCAGGAGGCTGAACAAATTTGGCTTGAKACCTAAAACCCTCACAAACCATGAGAGCATCCTGTCGGGCTGTATCACCGCCTGGTACGTAAACTGCACCGCCTGCAACRGCAGGGCTCTCCAGAGGGTGGTGCGGTCTGCCCAACGCATCACCGGGGGCAAACTACCTGCCCTCCAGGACACCTACAGCACCCGATGTCACAGGAAGGCCAAAAAGTTCATCAAGGACAACATGTTCATCCTGCTATCATCCAGAAGGCGAGGTTAGTACAGGTGCATTAAAGCTGGGACCGAGAGACTGAAAAACAGCTTCTATCTCAAGGCCATCAGACTGTTAAATAGCCATCASTAGCACATAAGAAGCTGCTGCCCTATACACATAGACTTGAAATCACTGGCCACTTTAATAATGGAACACTAGTCACTTTAATAATGTTTACAAATGTTGCATTACTCATCTCATATGTAAACTCAGCAAAAAAAGAAATATCGTTTTTTCAGGACCCTYTCTTTCAAAGATAATTTGTAAAAATCCAAATAACTTCACAGATCTTCATTGTAAAAGGTTTAAACACTGTTTCCCATGCTTGTTCAATGAACCATTAACAATTAATGAACATGCACCTGTGGAACAGTCGTTAAGACACTAACAGCTTACAGACGGTAGGCAATTAAGGTCACAGTTATGAAAACTTAGGACACTAAAGAGGCCTTTCTACTGACTCTGAAAAACACCAAAAGAAAGATGCCCAGTGTCCCTGCTGATCTGTTACTTTTGATTTTGACCCCCCCTTTGTTCAGGGACACATTATTCAATTTATGTTAGTCACATGTCTGTGGAACTTGTTCAGTTTATGTATCAGTTGTTGAATCTTATTATGTTCATACAAATATTTCCACATGTTAAGTTTGCTGAAAATAAACGCAGTTGACAGTGAGATGACGTTTCTTTTTTTGATGAGTTTATATACTGTATTTTATTCTATTCTACTGTACCTTAGTCTATGCCGCTCTGCCATTGCTCATCCAAATATTTATGTATTCTAAATTCCATTCCTTTACTTAAGATTTGTGTGTATTGTTGTGAAATTGTTAGATAATACTTGTTAGATATTACTGCACTGCTGGAGCTAGAAACACAAGCATTTCGCTACACCCGCAATAACATCTGCTAAACACGTGTATGCCTTGCAAAAGTATTCATCCCCCTTGGCATTTTTACTATTTTGTTGCATTTCAACCTGTAATTAAAATTGATTTTTATTTGGATTTCATGTAATGGACATACACAAAATAGTCAAAATTGGTGAAATGAAATGAAAAAAATTACTTGTTTCATAAAATWAAAAAATTGAAAAGTGGTGRGTGCATATGTATTCACCCCCTTTGCTATGAAGCACCGAAATAAGATCTGGTGCAACCAATTACCTTCAGAAGTCACATAATTAGTTAAATAAAGTCCACCTGTGTGCAATCTGTCACAAAGTGTCACATGATCTGTCACATGATCTCAGTATATATACACCTGTTCTGAAAGGCCCCAGAGTCTGCAACACCACTAAGCAAGGGACACCACCAAGCAAGCGGCACCATTACGACCAAGGAGCTCTCCAAACAGGTCAGGGACAAAGTTGTGGAGAAGTACAGATCAGAGTTAGGTTATAAAAAAATATCKGAAACTTGAACATTCCACAGAGCACCATTAAATCCATTATTWAAAAAATTCAACGAATTTGGCACCACAACAAACCTGCCAAGAGAGGCCTACCCACCAAAACTCACGGACCAGGCAAGTAGGGCATTAATCAGAGAGGCAACAAAGAGACCAAAGATAACCCTGAAGGAGCTGCGGAGATTGGAGTATCGAACCCCTTTAAGCCGTACACTCCACAGAGCTGGGCTTTACGGAAGAGTGGCCAGAAAAAAGCCATCGCCAGCGGGACACCTGTCGACAACTTCCGGTGAAATTTGAGGGCGCGCAATTCAAATAAATAATCATTCAAATTATGGATATTAAACATTTAGGTACATACAAGTGTCTTATATCGGTTAAGAGCTTAAAGTCTTGTTCATCTAACTGCATTGTCCGATTTACAATAGACTTTACAGCGAAAGCATGCCATGTGATTGTTTGAGGACGGCGCCCCACATCAAAATATATTTCAACCACCACAGGCTTCATAAAATCACAAATAGAGATTAAATATTCACTTACTTTTTGAAAATCTTCCTCTGATTTGCAATCCAAAGGGTCCCAGCTACAACATGCATGGTCGTTTTGTTAGATAAAATTATTCTTTACATCCCAAAAAGTCTATATAGTTGGCGCCATTGATTTTAGTAATCCACTCGTTCAACATGCAGAGAAAGGAATCCAAAAAGCTACCGCTAAACTTGTTAAAACGAGTCAAAATATGTTTCTATTTAATCCTCAGGTACCCTAACATGTAATTAAACTATAATATTTAATACGGAAAGTAGTATGTTCAATAGAAAAGCAAAATTAGCAGGTGCGCCCCCTCATCGTCGTGCGCGCACAGACTGATTTCCAACTCTGACTCCCAGTACTAAAACTCAAATTCTTCCTTGTTTGGGAAGAAACAAGTCTGAAAACTTGAACAAAGACTGTTGACATCTAGTGGAAGCCATAGGAATTGCAATCTGGGAGCTGGATTTGGATATGACACTATACGTTCCATTGGAAGAGAATGGGCTCTCTCAACAAAAAAAAATCTGGTTGGTTTTTCTTTGGATTTTCTCCTACCATATCAATTGTGTTATAGTCTCATACATTATTTTAACATTTCTACAAACTTCAAAGTGTTTTCTATCCAATGGTACCAATTATATYCATATTCTGGCTTCTGGGCCTGAGTAACAGGCAGTTTACTTTGGGCACGTCAGTCAGACAGGAAGTGGAGAAAAATAGACCCTAGCCTGTGAAAAGAATAAGCAAACACGTTTGGTGTTCGCCAAAAGGCATGTGGGAGACTCCCCAAACATATGGAAGAAGGTACTCTGGTCAGATGAGACTAAAATGTTGCTTTTTGGCCATCATGGAAAACGCTATGCCTGGCGCAAACCCAACACCTCTCATCACCCTGAGAACACCATCCCCACAGTAAAGCATGGAGGTGGCAGCATCATGCTGTGGAGATGTTTTTCATTTGAAGGGAATGGGAAACTGGTCAGAATTGAAGGAATGATGGATGGTGTTAAATACAGGGAAATTCTTGAGGGAAACCTGTTTCAGTCTTCCAGAGATTTGAGACTGGGACGGAGGTTCACCTTCCAGCAGGACAATAACCCTAAGCATACTGCTAAAGCAACACTCGAGTGGAAACATTTAAATGTCTTGGAATGGCCTAGTCAAAGCCCAGACCTCAATCCAATTGAGAATCTGTGGTATGACTTAAAGATTGCTGTACACAAGCGGAACCCATCCAACTTGAAGGAGCTGGAGCAGTTTTGCCTTGAAGAATGGGCACAAATCCCAGTGGCTAGATGTGCCAAGTTTATAGAGACATACCCCAAGAGACTTGCAGCTGTAATTGCTGCAAAAGGTGGCTCTACAAAGTATTGACTTTGGGGGGTGAATAGTTATGCACGCTCAAGTTTTCACAATTTGTTTCACAATGAAAAATATTTTACATCTTCAAAGTGGTAGGCATGTTGTGTAAGTGAAATGATACAAACGCCCAAAAATCTATTTTAATGTAAGGCAAAAAATAAGAAAAATGCCAAGGGGGTGAATACTTTCGCAAGCCACTGTACTTCATATGGGAGGTCATTAACCTGTTAGTCCAGGGATGAACAGCTGGCGGCTCGCGGGCCACATCAATGTCCCCAAAAATGTAATCTTAATTCAGTCTGGGTCTCAACTTACTGTTGTGAGTTAAAATAGTAGAATACACAAGGTGCGATTTGGTTGTGCATCAGATGTTTTTCTCTTGTTATGTCAGTCAATTAACCCATGTCAGCTAACGTTTACTAGGCCAGCTATCTAAACTTGTTACCATGGTTGAATTACTGGCCAGGGGGGCCCCCATAAATTTTGTTAGTTACTCAGATATATTAAAAACTGCAAACATTTCTATCCACCCTGTGGCAAAATCTATAGAATTGCAGGATATGAACTGTAAAACAGCTAATTTTCCTTTCTGCCCCATGGCAAAATGTGTAGAATTGCAAAAAACTTGCTTTAAAATTTAAACTGTTACATCTGCTCCTGCCACGCCCTCTACTTCTCATCCTGTGTCTCCCTAACCTGCCGCCCTGTCATCAGAGAACCGTCCCTGTCATCCTGTGTCTCTCTGGAAACCACCAGGAAAGGATCAGTTTCCACATAATTGACTGCCCTCACTCTCCCTTGGTTCTTGGCCATCCATGGTTAAAGCTGCACAACCCACAGATCGACTGGACCGCCGGAAAGGTGAAGTTCAGTTCCTCCCGAGTATCACGATCTAGCTCCTGTGTTCAGCAAGCACCACGCCCTGTCGCTGTCGCCTCATCGGCCATATGACAGCGCCATTGATCTCCAACCTGGAGCTCCTCTCCCCTGTAGCCGGTTGATTAACCTCTCTCGCCCTGAGCACGAGGCTATGGAAAGGTACATCCAGGATTCCCTGGCTGCAGAGCATATCAGGCCTTTCTCTCCGGTGGGTGCTGGTTTTTTCTTTGTAAATAAAAAGGATGGGTCACTGAGGCCGTGTATAGACTTCCGTGYGCTGAATCATATTACTGTGAAGAACAAGTATGCCTTGCCATTCATCAGTTCTGCTTTTGCCCCCCTCCATGGTGCCACGGTGTTCACCAAACTCAACCTCCGGAATGCCTACCACCTTGTCCGCATCAGAGAGGGGGACGAGTGGAAAATGGCGTTCAACACACCTCTTGGACACTGAGTATTTGGTCATGCCTTTTGGTCTTACTAACACCCCTGCTGATTTCCAGAACCCAGTCAATGAGGTGCTGAGGGATGTGATTGGATGCTTCTTTTTGTCTATTTGGATGACATTCAGATTMTTTCTAAGGACTCTGAGGCTCACCAGCAACACATTCTCCAACGGCTGTGGGAGAACACACTTATTGTTAAAGCTGAGAAAGGTGAGTTCCATGCTGCCTCTGTCTTTCCTGGGTTATATTATTGCACATGGACAGTTATGTATGGACCCTGCCAAAGTCATGGCAGTCAGAGTAGCCTGCGCCCTCTGACCTGAAGCAGCTCCAGCATTTCCTGGGGTTTGCACATTTTTACAGAAGTTTCATCCGTAACTACAGCCGTCTGGCAGCACCTCTCACCTCCACTCCGTTCCACTCCGTTCCACTGGACCCCTGAGGCAGAGGCAGCGTTCTGAGAACTCAAGCGCCACTTCACTTCCGCTCCGGTCCTCACTCAGCCAGACCTAGAACTCCAGTTCATCGTGGAGGTGGATGCCTCCGATACCAGGGTAGGTGCTGTTCTGTCTCAACTTTCCCCCTCTGATCAGAAGRTCCACCCATGTGCATTAATTTCCCGTAAGCTCTCACCTGCAGAGAAAAATGTTYACATCGGTAACCGGGAACTCCTGGCATTAAGCTGGCTCTTGAGAAATGTCGTCACTGGCTGGATGGCTCTGTACTCCCCTTCATCATGTGGACGGACCACAAAAACCTGTCCTACATCCAGACCGCCAAACGTCTGAATTCCCGACAAGCCAGGTGGGCCTTGTTCTTCGGTAGATTCAATTTCACACTCGCTTATCGCCCGGTTCTAGGAATACCAAGCCTGCCGCAGTCTCCTGCCAGTTCACCGCCGACAACACTGGTTCTGAGCCAGATTCCATTGTGCCATCCACCCGCATCGTTGCCGCCGTCTCCTGGGAGATCGAGTCCCGTAACCGCCAGGCTCAGCAGAATCAGCCTGACTCGAGTAACGGCCCTAGAAATGCTCTGTTTGTTCCAGATTCTGTTCGTTATGATGTTCAGTGGGCCCATTCTATCTACCTCACCTGTCACCCTGGTATGAACCGGACCCTCGCCTTCCTGCGTCAGCGCTTTTGGTGGCCCACTATGGAGAGAGATGTCTGGGAGTTTGTCTTAGCCTGCTCGCTCTGTGCCCGGAACAAATCCTCCACTAAACCCACTTCCGGTCTGCTTTGCCCTCTTCCCATGCCCAGTCACCCCTGGTCACACATAGCTCTGGACTTCATCACTGGCCTTCACCCACCTAACGGTAACTCAGTCACCCTCACCATTATTGACAGATTTTCCGAAGCGGAAAATCTTCATTCCCCTCTCCAAGCTTCCGTCCTCCAGGGAGACTGTGGACCTGCTGGTATCCCATGTGTTTCGTCTGCATGGCATTCCCACTGACATCATTTTCAACAGGGGACCCCAGTTTACATCCCAGGTATGGAGACCCTTCTGTTCAGCTCTTGGTATCAATGTCAGTCTTTCTTCTGGATATCACCCCACAGACCGAACGGGCCAACCAGAAGAGGGAGACTGCCCTACGCTGTGTGACTTCTGCTAACCCTTCCTCCTGGAGTGCTCAGCTACCCTGTTTTGAAAATGCTCACAACACCCTCACCAATGCCTCGTCAGTTATGTCACCTTTCGAGTGTGCTCTGGGTTACCAACCCCTCTTGTTCCCCGCCCAAGAGGTTGCGGTCCCCTCTGTCCATGACCATATACGTCATTGAGATCGTACCTGAAGGAAGGCCSAGGCTGCCCTTCTTCGGGACCTCCGCAAGGACCCAGTCCCAAGCCAAGCATCGCTGTGCCTCAGCTCCAGTCTACACCCCAGGTCCTCCTCTCTTCGAAGGACCTGCCATTGAAAGTGGCTTCTAAGAAACMTTCCCCCCGATTKATTGATTCCTTTGAAATTGATTGTGTCATTAACCCCTCTGCTATGCACCTGAAACTCACAGCCTCTCTCAGGATCTACCCTACCTTTCATGTATCCCTGATTAAACCTGTACGCTCCAGTCCCCTGTCTCCTGCAGCAGCTCCTCCACCTCCTCGGCTCATCGATGACCGTCCTGCTTATTGGCCTGAGGAGCGCTGCTGGGTGCCCCTCCGTCATATTCTGGACCCCTCACTGTTACGTGATTTCCATACCCTACAGCTAGATAAGCCCGGTCGGGCACCAGGTGGCGTCCGTAGAGGGGAGGTACTGTTACATCTGCTCCTGCTACGCCCTCTACTTCTCATCCTGTGTCTCCCTAACCTGCCGCCACTCCCCCAATGCTGTCTCCCTCTCTCTCTGTTTGAGTGTGTGAGTGGAGACGGGTGTGCTCGAGGCAGAGCAGATCCCCACCAGCCTCAACCTGTTCCATAATCAAGACCTCTACAAATACTCAGGTTTGACACTTCCACGCTTCCAGATCATAGCCTCTGCTCAGTCAGTCTGCGTTTCAAGCTGTTTGTTCCTGCATAGATCTTGTTATCCTGTTGACCCTGATTTCCCTAGCCTGACACTTATTTTTCTCTCCGGTACAGTTCCGTCCGCTCTGACTCTGGTTCCTGTCTCCAGTCCCTCGTCTCGTCAGTCCTGCTTCCCTGCCCTGGACCCCGCTCTACTGCTTCCTTGGATTCCGCTCCGGACCTGCTTACCCTGCCCCTACTCCCCTTGCCTCAGCCTCAGTTRCTGGTTCCCTGCTACCCGCCCGAGCTTCCCCTGGCCTGCACTCCATCTCCCCCTGCTTTTAAAAAAAGACCTTAGTTACCTTGTCCTGGTCTCCTCGTCTGAGTCTGCACGTGTGGCGGAGCAGGTGAACCCAAGTAACAGCAACGTTTTCTCTACACCCCATGGCAAAATGTGTAGAATTGCAACATTTAAAAAATAATAACGTTAGTGAGTCTGGCAGACTCACTAAACACAAATGCATCTTTTGTAAATAATGTTGGAGTGTTGGAGTGTGCCCCTGGCTATCCATACATTTTAAAAACAAGAAAATGGTGCGGTCTGCTTTGCTTAATATAAGGAATTTTAAATGATTTCTACTTTGATACTAAAGTATATTATAGAAATTACATTTACTTTTGATACTTAAGTATATTTAAAACCAAATAATTTTACTGAAGTAGTAGTAACTTGAGTAACTTTCTATTAACGTATCTATACTTTTACTCYCGTATGACAATTGAGTACCTTTTCCACCACTGTATGGATGTGGGTACGCAGACCCGCGAGCAACTGCGGCCCCTCATGAGTTCAGATTTGTTATAGCCCATCCCTGTGTTAGACTCTGAGTGGTATTTGGGACCCGATACTGGTTCTTGCGAGTTTGGGGGTACTCTCCCACATTTGTTTTGTCTGAAAATAGGAGACATCATTTGAAAGTTATAGCCATGTTTTGGGGGAAATTGAAATCTTACTGCTGGCAATGTCATAAGATGTTGGAAACTAGGTCCTGATTGCTAAGGTCATTTTAAGATGTCAGYCTTGGAAAAAACGTTCTGCCATTTTGGCACAGTGACTCACTACCCAAACCAGATCCAACTGGTTTCAAGTGGCCAAGAGACATCATGTGATCTCTCACTGCTATCTAGTGGACACATTGCGAATCAGACAGGGGATATATTTATATCAATAGATAAGTAGAGACTTCAGCTTTCTCATATGTATATCATTCCTGTAAGACGAAAAAGGACATTTTCCACACTCCAAAGTTTGCACAGTTCCTAAGTAATTTTAATGCACATTTATGACTCAAGGAAGTCTATAATTACATTGAACCAAAATATAAATGCAACATGCAACGATTTCAAACATTTTACTTAGTTACAGTTCATATAAGGAAATCAGCCAATTAAATTCATTAGGCCCTAAACTATGGATTTCACATGAATGGGAATACAGATATGCATCTTTTGGTCACAGATACCTTAAATAAAAAGTAGGGGCGCGTGGATCAGTATCTGGTGTGACCACCATTTGTCTCATGCAGCACAAAACATCTCCTTCACATAGAGTTAATCAGGCTGTTGATTGTGGCCTGTGGAATGTTGTCCCACTCCTTTTCAATGGCTGTACAGTTGAAACCGGGATTCATTCATTAAGAGGGTGGCAGGGTTGCAGGGTAGCCTAGTGGTTAGAGCGTTGGGCTAGTAACTGTGAAGGTTGCAAGTTTGACTCCCTGAGCTGACAAGGTACAGATCTGTTGTTCTGAACAAGGCAGTTAACCCACTGTTCATATGTTCTTATTGAAAATAACTATTTGTTCTTATTTATAGTTAAATAAAGGTAAAATAAAAAGAGCACACTTCTCCATCGAAGGTGAGCATTTGCCCTCTGAAGTCAGTTACGATGCTGAACTGCAGTCAGGTCAAGATCCTAGTGAGGACGATGCGCACGCAGATGAGCTTCCCTGAGACGGTTTCTGACAGTTTTAACAGAAATTCTTTGGTTGTGCAAACCCACAGTTTCCTCAGCTGTCAGGGTGGCTGGTCTCCAACGATGCCGGATGTGGAGGTCCTGGGCTCGTGTGGTCTGCGGTTGTGAGGCCGATTAGATGTACTGCCAAATTCTCTAAAACGACGTTGGAGGCGGTTTATGGTAGAGAAATTAACATTCAATTCTCTGGCAACATTTCTGGTGGACATTCCTGCCGTCAGCATGTCAATGGCACGCTCACTCAAGACTTGAGACATCTGTGGCATTGTGTCATGTGACAAAACTGCAAATTTTAGAGTGTCGACAGCACAAGGTGCACCTGTGTAATGATCATGCTGTTTAATCAGCTTCTTGATATGCCACACCTGTCAGGTGGATGGATTATCTTGACAAAGGAGAAATTCTCACTAACAGGGAAATACGTTTTTTGTGTGTATGGAACATTTCTGGGATATTTTATTTCAGCTCATGAAACATGGGACCAACACTTTACAAGTTGCTTTTATATTTTTGTTTAGTATATAAGGTCCTTTTTTGAGCTCTCCTAGCTYTGCTGTTGAGGAACTAGAGCAAGCACAGTTGAGATTGTTTTGTTTGGAACTCAGCCCTGTATTCCCGCCTCACACAATTACTGTTGTTCACATAATCCAAAAACGGTCCATTATAAACCACAATCTGCGTCAGGTGGGCATCATTTGAAGGCTTGTTCTACTGTCAACATGACTACCTAAGTTATAAATACGATCTCCACAAGGCAATTCAGAGAAGCAGATTGTAATTTTGGTGTGCGTAGGATGGAATTCAGATGTGTGTTCCGCTGTGAATTTTTACGTGCTGTGCTCAAGTTCAGAAAGTCTGTCTGTCAAAACCCATACAAAGTGCTGTGAAGCGGAGACCCTGAGGTTATGTATAGCATGTTACTGTACAGCCACTGCGTTCCAATTTAGTTGCTCATCAGTGTCCAAATCTGCCATTTACAACCCGGGTACGGATACAAGTGTAAAAGGGTTAATGTTCTCTGAACTATTTGAGAACATTCCCAATGTCAAACCAGCTCAAGAACATTCCTAGAACATTACAATAAATGTTATTTAAATGTAACCATGTTTGAACTTTTAGGAAACGTCTGTTAAAGTAATAAAATGCCAAGAAAATTATGTTTTTTGTCAAGTTCCTTAAATGTGCTGAGAATGTTCCAAAGCCAAGCAACTATCCTGCATCATTCTCAGAAGGTTGTGGGGAGGTTGTCTGCAAAATAACCAGAGGACAACCAAGCTCTTAAAAACAGAGAACGTTATGAACTAATGGGGAAGACAGGCTTTAAAGCTTGAACATTCTCTTTGAGTCTCTTCACTGAATGTGGTGGGTGAAATTTAGCCCATCTGTTGTGATGAGTTTTCTCACATCACAAATGCAGTAGAGTAGTCACCTACTTTCACTTTATTGTGGTAGGGACCAGAAACACGTTGCCCTTAGAGGGGAAAAAGCTGTTTTTCTGGGTTTTAAGGTCTTTCATTTCCCATCATTTTCCCAGCGTGTCCCTGACATTTCCAATACATAAAAGTTGTGATGCGCAGCGCTAAGAGGATTTTTAATATCCCAGGCCAAGCAGAGCAGAGGCAGTCCTGTCCTGTAAGGCCAGTAGGAAGGCTCCTGGGGAGTTAGCATGCTGTTTGTCTTGTGCTGCTGGCAGGGAGATATTCAACTTGAAAGGGCAACGCATGCCTCCCTTAGGGCCACAGCAACAGTTAGGGAAATGGACACTGGAAGGATTTCATGTAAGTGGAAGCAATGTTGGCTGAATAGGATACACCACTCTTACTACCTTTATGATGACAAATACCTTGTCACTCTTGGCCACAGACTGACTGGTCCGGGCCTGACTGTATTCCCAGATTAAATAGCCTTTTTAATAGTGACTCTGAGGAGCTCTAGTACGGGGTAGTGAAGAGCTCAGATGGCGGTGAACGACAAAGCTAATTAAGCATATTATCTCCCTGAGGTGGCGAGAGGAAGTCCATCTGCTTCTTACGGGAGGTCATTAAGTGACGTGTCTTTGTTCAGCAGGCCTACAGTACTGTGCCTTGATTCACCACATCGGCGTTCTAACACGTGAAGGGGAGACATTAAATGGAATGGGCTTACCTTGCAGTGCTTGAGCTATTGGCTAATGGAGTCAGGGCCATTCTCCAAGATTTGCGATAACATTTTTCAGAGAGGGAGAAGAAAATGCCTGTTCTCTCTCTCTCTCTCTCTCCCTCCTTAMCATTCACACACAGGAAAAATAAATGGTTTCCTCATGCATTCTGTTATCATTGTCAAATGAACTGGTTGATTTGGAATCGGGTCCTTTTGAAATGAAGGGAAGGATCTATTGGCATTGGGCGGCAAATGACCCTCACCACCTGTATGTACCCTTTAGAAGACATGCAGACTGTAATTTTCTCTGCACGTCTTATTATATTGCTTCATTGATGGAAGCACCGTGTTGTCGCCATCAATTTGCTTATGAAACAAACAGGGGTGCAGATGATGTTGTGGCCTGTCTGCTGCACATACTCCTTGAACATCTGCAGGCCCCTGGGAACTAAGCCAGGATCCTTTTCGTGTACTWCAGCTCAGCATTTAACACCATACAAAGGCACAGAATGATGGAAAACCCACCAACCTTCATGGCTATTCACGTCTCATTAAATGGATCCACAGTTTCCTCAACCACAGACCCCAGGCCATCAGATTGGAAGGCAAAACATCTCCCCTGGTCATCACCAACACTGGCACCCCCAGGGGTGTGTTCTGAGCCCCTTCCTGTAAACGTAACGTTATGACTATAACTACTGTTCACTGAAGGAACATACTATCGATTTCGGTTGAAGGATCTACAATCACGCCTGACAAGGCCAATGAAATCCGAGCCTCACTGGAAGCCTTGCCTTCCACAGGTGATGTGGTTGAGGCTCGGATTTATTCCTTCAATTTAATACAGCTCTTCACCGAGCCCAGGAACGGGCAGGGCGGGGCCAAACAGGTGTTGTACCTCGTTTCCCTCCTTCAGGGAACAGTAGTAATAGTCATAACGTTGTTCTCTTTCAGTCAGTCAACTTCAGTACACTATTATGGGGAAATATAATCACACGCCAAGCCGACCCCAACAGATACTAAATGAAACTGCCCATGGCAGAACACCCAGACTTGACCCCACCAGATGCAGTAGTCTGGGTATTGCGGACACGGCATGCTGCCTAGTGACTTTCCCCTGTCCCAGCATTAAGCACACTGTGGACTACACTGGCAGCTGTGACATCCAAGTGATATAACCTCACAAAGTGTGTGGTGATGCTCAACTCGCCACAGCACAAATATCTCCTATATTCAACCATTTAAACAACGCCTAAGACACTGCCAGACCCTTGGTGGAGTGGGCGTGTACACCGCTAGGTAACCCTCGCCCCTTTCTGCTATATGCCAGGGAGATGGCTTCAACTATCCAGTGGGAGAGACGCTGCTTAGAGAGCGCCCTGCTGCGAACCGGATTAGCAAAACATATAAAAAGCTGGGCAAATAACTGGATATCCCTGGTCTGTTCAATATATGTGCATAAATCTCGCACCTGACACAGGYCATGTAACCTCTGTTGCTCTTCAGAAGCAAAGGGAGGAAGTGAAAAGGGAAATAGCTCAAAAGCTTAAAAACCTGTAGGACATAGCCTTGACTTTCGTGGCGAAGGCCGCATTTGGACACAACGTCATCTTAAAGTTGCACAGGGTGAGTACAGGAAGGGTTTACGAATAATGCGTGGAGTTCCCCAACATGTTTAGCCAAAGCCATGAGCAGGGAGGTTTTGTAGGAGAGGATCGACTCCAGAGGCTCAAACGGGCCCGCACACAATGCCTCCAAAACCAGCACCAAGTTCCATGTGGGCACAATAGTGTAGGGCACCAGCAGGGGGTGAGCCCCCGGTGAGGCACCTTCAATTCCAACATGACACTCTAAGATATGTTCACTTTTAACGTGGAGAATGCGTATCCCTGCTCGAAAAGCTCCTGTAGGAACATAAGGATTTCCCTCCCAGAGCACGGAACAGGAACAATTCCTTTATCTTGGCTCAAAAGCTTGCCACTTACAGGCATACAGCCCTCTCGTGGAGGGTGCCCTTGCAGACTGAATGGTAGCAATAACATTTGGAGGTAAAACCCTAGCCATCAGATTGGCCCTCTCAGGGGCCAGGCCCATAGGAACTAAATCTCTGGCCTCGTACCAAACCTGTCCATGCGGCTGGGACAACAGGTCTCTGCGCAACAGGAGTTGCCACAAGTTCCCACCTAGGAAGCAAACGATCTCTGCGAACCGAGGCTGCATGGGCCAAGGGGAGCTACAAGAATGAATGATAAGCCCTCCCGGCACACCCTCTCCAACGTGGGCTGAATCACAACCACTGGCGGAAATGCGTAAAGGAGGGTCTGAGGCCACTGGTGCGCCAGAGCATCCGTTCCCAATGGAGAACTCGGTTCCCTGATCGAGAAAAATAGATTAAACTACGCGTTTTCTCGCAACGGGTAAAGATCTATGTCGGCCCTGCCGAACCGCTGCCATATCTGGACCGAGTTCCCTCCTGTCTGTTGATGTATGCCACCTTCGTCATGTTGTCGGATCTGAACAGCACATGCTGGCCCGACAAACGTGGGAGTAGGCGCCTGAGACCTAAGTACACCGTCAGAAGTTCAATACTCCACAAATTGGCACAGTCCATACTCCCCAAATTGAGTAACACTCGCACAGTGCACCCCACCCTTCGGGGGACATGTCTGTCATTACCACCTTGCGGGACAACACCTAGCCCATGACAACCCCTTGTGACAGCAGCCAGGGATCCCTCCACTGGGGAAGTGCTCGAAGGCATATCAGGGACACCTGAATCGACCGGCTTAGCTGGCGAGATGCATCCAGGCACGTTGCTAGCACCCAGCGCTGGAACGGCCGCATCAATAATAGTCCCAGGGGAATGAATACTATCATAGAAGCCAGAGGAACCACTCGTGTTGCCTGTTTCTGGAGCAGGGAGGATATTTCCTCCCTTAATACTGGGGCTGAGGCCAGGGGAACAGTCGATGTGATGACCCCACAAAAACATGGYGGGTATACAACAAATTGTAGCCTGTACCCGGACATTACTGTTCGCATTAACCAGATCAACACTACGCATGTGCACCCCTCGTGGACTGGGAGAAATAAGTTATTTTTTCACCTCCACCACTACTGGCAACCTTGTGTCTAAATGAGGAGGAGGGACATGTTTTACTGAACTAACGTGGACTACACAACACTCTTGAAATCCAAAAACAGTGGGGTTGAAACAATGTGTTTAGGTGCAAACGTTTGCCTGAAGCCCGTTTCACTCTGGGTTGGGGGTACTGTGGGTGTTTTGGCCCGGCTGGCAAGGAAGGACCCGATCCCATGCCACCCCCCATCCCCGAGCTAGGTACGCAGGGGCTGTCTCCTTCCCCGCGCTATGGCAGGACCATCTCGCACCTGGTTGGCGGCGCTTGTGCAGGGCATACTGGCGTCGTGCCTGGGAACTAGGCCAGTCCAACCTGGTGCTGGCACCGGTCCTGGGGCAGCCTGCTTAGCCGGCAGAACTCCGCCTGTCGGCTTTCCGGAAGGTGTCCCCCCCGGCATCCTCAAAGGACCTCCGAAGGAGAAAAGCGCACAGCGCCTCTTCCTGCTTCTTTTCGGCCTCAAACCCAATAAGGGATATCTCCAGTGCATTTGCTTCTTGGGCCAGTATAGTTAGGCCCTGTCCAGAACAATCCCTAACCACTCACCCCTAGATCTGAAACAACTTGATAGGTGAAAGCAATAAGGTGAATGCACTTTAAAGTAAATCTCAGCTCTGTTAAAAGTACACTCAAGAAAATCTAGTGATTCAGGAGTATCATTAAAACAGGTTAATATCCCCCACCAACATTAGACCACTATACAGAAAGCCATTACATTTTTTCATAAGTCAATTAAATCAATAACTGACACAGACATGGTGGTGTAGCAGGAAGATCTGAATACCATGAACCAAGAAGTTGTGAGTTCATTTCCCAGGTGAGGATAATAATAATAATGTATATACTGTATAAATGTTTGTTTTTTAAATGAACCTTTATTTAACTATGCAAGTCAGTTAAAAAATAAATCTTATTTACAATGATGGCCTACCCTGGCCAAACCCGGACAACGGTGGGCCAATTGTGCGTCGCCCTATGGGACTCCCAATCACGTCCGGATGTGAAAACGTAGTGACGCAAACTGTAGTGATGCTTCTTGCACTGAGATGCAGTGTCTTAGACCGCTGCGCCACTCGGGAGTGGCCACAATGTAATCATATATGTCATGGTGTGTCAAATATGTTAGTTAAAAACACTATGTTAAAAGCACTCTGTGTCTGTGTGTTTGTGTGAGTATCCCTCATCTTGCCAACAGACAATAGGAGCTGTGAATGGATCAGTGGTTCACCAATCAGGGCATTGATGGGCTTGGCAACAGTAACAAGGCCTGATGGAATATTCTCCTAACCCTCATAAAACTGGACACATGAATGTTCTTGCAACGTCCCAGAAAGCACATCTAGAACATTAATGTTGTATATTCTGAGAACAATGTAATCACAATCTAGATAAGTTCTACTTGACATTAAGGGAATGTTTAACATCAAAACATGCTAAAAAAGGTTCTCATGAGGTTTTTGCTAAACATGCAACAATTTCAACGATTTTACTGAGTTACAGTTCATATAAGGAACTCAGTAAATTGAAATAAATAAATGAGGCCCTAATCTATGGATTTCACATGACTAGGTAGGGGCACAGCCATGGGGAGTCAGGTCCAGCCAATCAAAATGAGTTTTTCCCCACAAAAGGGCMTTATTACAGACAGAAATACTCCTCAGTTTCAGCAGTTGTCCGGTTGGCTGGTCTCAGACGATCCTGCAGGTGCCGAAGCCGGATGTGGAGGTCCTGGGCTGGCGTGGTCTGTGGCTGTGAGGCTAGTTGGATGTAATGCCAAATTCCCTAAAATTAACATTAAATTCTCTGGCAACACCTCTGGTGGACATTCTTGAGGCAGCATGCCAATTGTACGCTCCCTCAAAACTCGAGACATCTGTGGCATTGTGTTGTGTGACAAAACTGCACATTTTAGAGTGGCCTTTTATTGTTCCCAGCATAAGGTCCACCTGTGTAATGATCATGCTGTTTAAAACAGTTGAATGAATGAATGCAATTTTATTTGTGTCCAATTGCCAACTGGCAACCCATCCCTTATGGGACAACTTGACATATAAACAAACATTACAATAATTCACTATGGTAATTAAATTATAATTCTTCTTCTGGCGTTCTCTGCATTGCGCAACACATAAAGAGTGAAAAAAAATCGATCAATAAATAAGGTTATCCAAACAATAATTACATCGCTAGAACAGTCAAAATAATATACAGTACCTTTCAAAAGTTTGGGGTCACTTAGAAAATTCCTTGTTTTTGAAAGAAAAGCTAATGTTTTTGTCCATTAAAATAACATCAAGGCCAGCATCCCYGAGTCGCTTCTTCACTGTTGACATTGAGACTGGTGTTTTGCAGGTACTATTTAATGAAGCTGCCAGTTGAGGACTTGTGAGGCATCTGTTTCTCAAACTAGACACTGTAATGTACTTGTCCTCTTGCTCAGTTGTGCACCGGGGCCTCCCACTAGTTGGCGCCATCGATTTGAGTAATCCACGTGCAGAGAAAGGAATCTGAAAATCTACCCCTAAACTTTGTTTCAAGATGTCAAAATACATTTCTATCTACTCCTCAGATACCCTAAAATGTAATCAAACTATAATATTTCTTACGGAAAGAGGTATGTTCAATAGGAAACCAATTTTAGCAGGTGCGTCCTGTCTTAATTGTGTGTGCAAACATGAATTTCCAAGACTGTGTCCCTGTACTAAAAGTGATGTTTCATATGATGTTGCCACCCCCGTCCTTCACAGTTGGGATGGTGTTCTTCGGCTTGCAAGCCTCCCCCTTTTTCCTCCAAACATAACGATGGTCATTATTGCCAAACAATTCTATTTCTGTTTCATCAGACCAGAGGACATTTCTCCAAAACGTACGATCTTTGTCCCCATGTGCAGTTGCAACCGTAGTCTGGCTTTTTTATGCCGGTTTTGGAGCAGTGGCTTCTTCCTTGCTGAGCAACCTTTCAGGTTATGTCAATATAGGACTCGTTTTACTGTGGGTATAGACACTTTTGTACCCGTTTCCTCCAGCATCTTCACAAGGTCCTTTGCTGTTGTTCTGGGATTGATTTGCACTTTTTGCACCAAAGTACATTAATCTCTAGGAGACAGAACGCGTCTCCTTCCTGAGCGGCATGACGGCTGCGTGGTCCCATGGTGTTTATACTTGCGTACTATTGTTTGTACAGATGAACGTGGTACCTTCAGGCGTTTGGAAATTGCTCCTGAACCAGACTTCTGGAGGTCTACCATTTTTTTCTGAGGTCTTGGCTGATTTCTTTTGATTTTCCCATGATGTCAAGCAAAGAAGCACTGAGTTTGAAGGTAGGCCTTGAAATACATCCACAGGTACACCTCCAATTGACTCAAATGATGTCAATTAGCCTATCAGAAGCTTCTAAAGCCATGACATCATTTTCTGGAAGGCACAGTCAACTTA
>NC_036857.1:18556500-18668070 GCF_002910315.2 Salvelinus sp. IW2-2015 | reverse complement strand
CCAATTGACTCAAATGATGTCAATTAGCCTATCAGAAGCTTCTAAAGCCATGACATCATTTTCTGGAATTTTCCAAGCTGTTTAAAGGCACAGTCAACTTAGTGTATGTAAACTTCTGACCCACTGGAAATGTGATACAGTGAATTGTAAGTGAAATAATCTGTCTGTAAACAACAAAAAATTACTTGTGTCATGCACAAGTAGATGTCCTAACCGACTTGCCAAAACTATAGTTTTGGGGTCGTTGAAAAACAAGTTTTAATGACTCCAACCTAAGTGTATGTAAACTTCCGACTTCAACATACAGAAATGCATATATACATATCATATAGAGATTAATAAATACAGAAAAAAATGAACAAAAGAAACAGAAGTCACTTGAACCCAGTCTGGCACAAAGAGAAGATTAATAAGGGAGACAAGCCTATCCACAATCTACATACACACCATTTACCACATAGAAGCAAAACATTTTTTTTTAAATGTTCATTACAGCTTCTGATATGCCACACTTGTCAAATGGATGTATTATTTTTGTGAAGGAGAAACACTCACTAAAAGGGATGTAAACAAGTTTGTGCACAAATTCTGAGAGAAATAAGCTTTTTGTGCAAAATGAACGTTTCTGGATCTATTATTTAAGCTCATGAAACATGAGACCAACACTTTACATGTTCCATTTATATATTTTTTGCAGTATAGAGTGTTCCCCTAACTAACAGAAAACTGGGCACTCAAACATTAGGGGAACATTACAGGTAACATTACAAAAACGTTCTCTCTCCTTAGAATTGTTAGCTGGGCTGACTGTTTTATCTGCTGAGTGTAGGGAAGTTTACTTTTGGTATTGTAAATATTATGAATGGGTGTATGGGTATTTTGGTGGTCTGTATTTCAATGTACAAGCATGTGGAAATGAATTTCCTTCTTGGAGGACAATAACATCTAATCTAACAGTTTGTCTTGTGTGGATTAGCCTACATTTTTATGCACTGCATGGTGGCTTGCAGAAAGACTGGGAAACGCTGACTGCTGTTACTGTGTGGCAGTCTCAAGGAACAAGGACTTATTTCAGAAATGTTTTACACCCTGCAAGATTATTATTGTGAAATGTATTCATAGGCTTTTTGTGTTTGTTCACTTAGGATTCATTTATTTAAACTAGATAGCATGTCCAATCAGACGATGCAAGCTTCATGCATGGCCATGTGAAAACAAAGGGTTTGAGAGAGAAATATTACCAGTAGAACGTCCGTTCATGGTAGCTTTGTTCTATTGCTAATTTACCACACCACTGTCTTCTTTATAAAGATTTAGTTCCATGCCATGTAGTAAACACATTCCCCACTACCCTTTTTTCCCAACCTGGACTCAGGGGTAGACGTGACATAGTTAAAGTAAATCCAAGACACTCCAATTAGTATAATATGTGATGTTTCGTATGGTATGTATTCATTTATGGATGTCCATCATCCATTTCGTATGATATGTTATGAATTGCAATTCGTACAATATGTTACTAACTGCAATTCATACAATATGTAATGAATTAGAAATTCCAATTTGTTGTGGCTATCGTTAGCTAGGTGGTTAACCTCTCTGGGATATGTGGGACGGTAGCGTCCCATCTGGCCAACATCCAGTGAAAATGCAGAGCGCCAAATTCAAATAAATGACTATAAAAATTCACCTTTCATGAAATCACACATTCAATATACCAAATTAAAGCTACACTTGTTGTGAATCCAGCCAACGTGTCAGATTTAAAAAAATGCTTTACGGTGAAAGCAAACAATGCTATTATCTGAGGATAGCAAACAAACACAGACCATCATATTTCAACCATCCCCGCGCGACACAAAACGCAGAAATAAGTTCATGCCTTACCTTTGACGAGCTTCTTCTGTTGGCACTCCAATATGTCCCATAAACATCACAAATGGTCCTTTTGTTCGATTAATTCCGTCGATATATATCCAAAATGTCCATTTGTTTGGCGTGTTTGATCCAGAAAAACACCGGTTCCAACTTGCACAACGTGACTACAAAATATCTCAAAAGTTACCTGTAAGCTTTGTCCAAACATTTCAAACTACTTTGTAATACAACTTTAGGTATTTTTTAACGTAAATAATCGATAAAATTGAAGACGGGATGATCTGTGTTCAATACCGGAGGAAAAGAATGTGTAGCATGCTTTCTGGTCATGCGCCTCTAACAAACAGTACAATTTCTAAAGACTGTTGACATCCAGTGGAAGCGATAGGAACTGCAGGAAGGTCCCTTAGAAATCTGGATTCCCAATGAAAACCCATTGAAAAGAGAGTGACCTCAAACAAAAACATCTGAATGGTTTGTCCTCGGGGTTTTGCCTGCCAAATAGTCTTATAGTCACAGACATGATTCAAACAGTTTTAGAAACGTCAGAGTGTTTTCTATCCAATACTAATAATAATATGCATATATTAGCATCTGGGGCTGAGTAGGAGGCAGTTTACTCTGGGCACGCTTTTCATCCAAATGTGAAAATGCTGCCCCCTATCCTAGAGAAGTTAACGCTAACGTTAACTAAGTGSCTAACATTAGCTAGGCAAGGGGTTAGGATTATGGGAAATGTTAGCTAACATGCTAAGTAGTTGCAAAGAAGATGATTATCTCAAATGCTAATGTTGTCCATGATGAGATTCGAACGCGCAATCTTTGGGTTGCTAGATGTTTGAGTTATTTCTCCTACCCATTCACCCTGACAAACCACTCCAGGCCCTGTGTCAAATCAAATCAAATCTAATTGTATTGGTTACATACACATATTTAGCAGATTATTGCGGGTGTAGCAAAATGCAGTGCAGTAGTATCTAAAAACAATTCACAACAATACACACAAATCTAAAAGTAAAAGAATGGATTTAAGAAATATATAAATATTAGATTGAGCAATGTCTGACTGGCATTGACAAAAAATACAGTAGAATAGAATACAGTATATACACATGAGATGAGTAAAGCAGTTTGTAAACATTATTAAAGTGACTGGTGTTCCATTATTATAGTGGCCAGTGATTCCAAGTCTATGTATATAGGGCAGCAGCCTCTAAGATGCAGGGTTGCGTAACCGGGTGGAAGCCGGCTAATGATGGCCAGTTAACAGTCTGATGTCCTTAAGATAGTAGCTGTTTTTCAGTCTCTCGGTCCCAGCTTTGATGCACCTGTACTGACCTCGCCTTCTGGATGATACAGGCCGTGGCTTGGGTGGTTGATATCCTAGATTATCTTTTTGGCCTTCCTGTGACATCGGGTGCTGTAGGTGTCCTGAAGGGCAAGTAGTTGGCCCCCGGTGATGCGTTGGGCAGACCGCACCACCCTCTGGAGAGCCCTGCGGTTGCAGGCAGTGCAGTTGCCGTATCAGGCAATGATACAGGCTGTGCATCTGTAAAGATTTGTGAGGGTTTTAGGGGCCAAGCCAAATTTCTTCAGCTTCCTGAGGTTGAAGAGGCGTTGTTGCGCCTTCTTCACCACACTGTCTGTGTGAGTGGACCATTTCAGGTCGTCAGTGATGTGTAGGCCGAGGAACTTAAAAACTTTACACCTTCTCCAGTGCGGTCCCGTTGATGTGGATAGGGGCGTGCTCCCTCTGCTGTTTCCTGAAGTCCATGATCATCTCCTTAGTTTTGTTGACGTTGGGTGAGAGGTTATTTTCCTGGCACCACTCTCCCAGGGCCCTCACCTCCTCCCTGTAGGCCATCTAGTCAATGTTGTGTCGTTTGCAAACTTGATGATTGAGTCGGAGGTGTGTGTGGCCACGCAGTCATGGGTGAACAGGGCGTACAGGAGGGGGCTGAGCATGCACCCTTGTGCGGCCCCTGTGTTGAGGATCAGCAGAGTGGAGATGTTGTTACCTACCTTCACCACCTGGGGAGGCCCGTCAGGAAGTCCAGGACCCAGATGCACAGGGCGGGGTTCAGACCCAGGGCCCCGAGCTTAATGATGAGCTTGGAGGGTASTATGGTGTTGAATGCTGAGCTYTAGTCAATGAACAGCATTCTTACATAGGTATTCCTCTTGTCCAGATGGGATAGGGCAGTGTGCAATGCGATGGCGATTGCATCGTCTGTGGATCTATTGGGGCGGTAAGCAAATTGAAGTGGGTCTAGGGTGACAGGTAAGGTGGAGGTGATATGATCCTTAACTAACCTCTCAAAGCACATCATGATGACAGAAGTGAGTGCTACGGGGCAAATAGTCATTTAGTTCAGTTTCCTTTGCTTTCTTGGGTACAGGAACAATGGTGGACTTCTTGAAGCAAGTGGGGACAGCAAACTGGAGTGTTTTATGTTAATATTTACCTCATTATAAGAATGTGGCGTTTACCAAAGGGATCAGAGACTGGCAATGAAATGGTGTGTGCACTATTTGCTGCTGGGTTTGGGTTGTGTTATGAGCCGGACCAGGGAGGCAGATAATACTGTGGAGTCGGTGTGTCTGTTCAAACTGCTGTCACTCTGTTTGGGTTAGGTTGGTGGGCCCTGCCCAACAGACTGGATCAGAGAAGAAGAGGGATTCTGGACTTTATACCCTGAGTTCCCTTTACAGCTAATGGAAGCCATTAATTAGAGCTGTCTATAACATGTAGGTAGGCTGCAACCAATGACTGTACATATGAATGGAGAAAGCCATCGATCACATGACACCCTATGTAAAGACTCAATAGAGCCAAATGTAAAGACTCATTGAAGCCAAATMAAGTCGGTTAAGATGGCGTCTCATTAGATCATTTAATCTGGCATTGTCCCCATGTAGCTTGTTTCTGGTCACAGGTGTTTAGCAGTGTTTTGGTTATTTGGAAAGCCAAATCAATCAACAATATAATAATACTCCTAGGAAAAATATAAATATTTAACTTACAATCAATGTGATTAGAAAGGTTCAAAATGAATGTAAGACGTCACAGTTGAAAAATATATGGCACGTGGAAATCAAGAGAGGATGGTGTACAGAGATAGGTGGGATGGGCTGAGGCTCATGATCAGTAATAGTTATTACTGAAAACCCTATACATTCTGGATACTATCTATCCAAAATGTAATGTTTACAATCAAAAAAACGTTACCTTTATGTAACTACTGTGTATGAAAGTGCCATGTATGCAACATTTGTGTAAAATGTATATGTAAAAGTTAAAAAATATAAAATGATGGTGTCTCATGGAGACAACATGCGCAGTTTGAGCTACTCCAGGAAGTGACATTGCAGGCTAGCTCAGTGCGGCCCTCTCTCACTGAATATCTCAAGGATACTGCATGCTGCCATTAGCATTGATTGTCTTCAATTTTCTTGGTTCATTTACACAAAGATTGCCATTTTTCCCATTGACTATAATGGGGATCCTGTTTTCTGCTAACAATGCCTGCTGTACTGCGGTTGGCCTTGAAATGTTGTGGCTTCAATGAGAGGGGGCAGTCGTTCTCCCCTGGCTGCAACTCTGAAGGTTTGAAATTGGGAGAGAGGCTTTCGGTGAGTGCGAGACTGTTTGTGAAGACGCCACACATAATCGTCTCGTGTCTGTGAATTCTCCCGAATGCTGGAAGTCGGAGAGCTGTGAAAACTACTGGTTGTAAACAGCAATGTCCCGCTGCTGTTTGAATTAGCACAGGCTCTCTCTAATCCAGCTAAAGCCTTCTGCTGGCTCCCCTGCTTTTGTCTCCATCCCTCTCCTATCCTGAACCGCTCCTTGCTTCACTCTTCTGCTTGTCAAGGCTTCCCCCCTACAGCTACTGTCCTCCCCCCCCCAGCCCTCCACCCAGTACCCTCTCTCTCTCTCTCTCCTCCTTGTCACTAGTTGCAAAGCACTTTGAAGCACTTGAGCGTGGGTACGAGATAATAATCCTCCTGAAATCCTGACAGCCGCGTTGACACGCTGTCGGCAGGGGCCTTGTTCTGGAAATATCTGCATGACTCCCCCATCCAACCAGCTGAAGCTGCTTTTACCTGGATGGACAGAGTGTGGAGCAGCCGGCCGCCACACAGCCAGCCCCCTTTAGCCTCAAGGCCTGCAGAGGCTAACCAATCACAAATTAATTTACTTCAAAGGGGGAGACGAATGCATTTTAATTTTATTTTTTGGAGCAAGGATGATTAATTTCTCAGCATGCCAGACGGATGTAGGCACATATCAGGGGCTCCAGGGGGTGTAATACCTCTTCGCCTCCTAAACCGCAGGGCCAGCGGTTAGAACAGAGAGGACAGGAGAAGCATTCTAATCAGAATGATGTACAGGGTGCTTTTTTTCTCCGCAATAAAAGCACATTTTGCTGTGTTGCTGGTTTCTAATGGAAATGTAAGAAGTAAACTTCAAGTAAGGATGGGGCATTTCATTTTCCCTTTTTTTGTACCTTTTAGCCTTGTAATGTTGGGGACAGAACGTAAAGCTCATCTTCCGATACAAAATATCAGTTTGCTCAGACAGTAGTGTCGTAACGTTGTATTGATTAATGTGACGACTGCTGCTCATCGAATGATTAACTGTTTATAATTACGTGATTAAACAAATCAGGTAATTAATAACTCAGTAACCTGGGGCACCATGGGAAAGTTTGGTTTTTTATTGAGTTTCTATTTCCCAAATTAACTCAAAGAATATCAGAATATCGATTTTACAACAGTCGCTAATTAATTAATTTCCTCTACAGTCTCCTTCTGAACGTTGCATAATTCGTGAATCTGCACAAACCCGAGTCTCAGTAAAGTCCGTACCACACCAATTGACTTGATTATTTATTTACTAACAAGCTAAACTGAATATATAAGATACACAAACACACAGTCTAGGCTATTGATTAGAACTTAGTACAATGAAACAGGTTCCTAGCAGGCCAACACAATATGAAACGTGTTAAACAAAATGGGGATTTCAAAAGAGGGAGAAAGAGAGAGAGAGCACGAGAGAAAAGCACACTTGGGTACATTTGTCAACTATGCTTATTTTAACCCTAACGTTGCCCCGAACTGCCGCTCTTATGGGTCAGAATATAATGATGTAATTACGTCTTGAAGGTCTCCGATGGGGTGTCTCTTCGTGGCCCGGGTTCCGACTTCTCTGATGACGGTACGTCTTCAGTTACCGGGTGTAACTCTCTGTTTGTCCTCACGATGTCAGTGTCCTTTCTCCTAGTGGTCTGTTTCCTCACCCTGGCCCTGAAAAGGGGTCTTCGGAGGACGGCTAATCAGCCGTGTGGATGGTTCCAGCGTGGGAAGGAAAGCAGTGTAGACACACAATTCCTTGGAGAGAGGTAACTGGGTGGTCCTGCTTGAATTCACCCTCTTAGACACAGCTACTCATCCATAGCATAGATTGTAAAAAGGTTCCTTTGTCTTCTTCAACCTCGTGTTGACTTTTGGGTTTACAACTAATTCGGACCTTGGCTGAAGCTCATGGTCACTTAGTCTGATATGTTAATTCTTAACTCACATGTTTTATACCCTCGGGTCAGAAATGGGCGTTTCCGCCTTTAGGGCAAGTTCTCTGGGCGTAACTAGTTACGAGGCAAGGTCTGGATTTTATTCAGATCCAATTTAGACAACTAACTTCACATTTCATCTTTACAAAAACATTCTCTTTGATCTGGACATTTTCCACACAACGTACAGTATGCAAACCTCAAGTACATAGTGTGAAAACTCTTCAAGATATGTTTTCTTTATAACGTTGTCATTTAACTTTTAATAACATAACAAAAACAACATTCATTTTCATTTTCCATCTATCGTCACAACTATCATTTTGGCTGACGAAACATATTGTACCAAAGTCCATTTATTGCATGTTACTGTTCAGAGGTAGATTCTCCATAGGCCCATCATACATTCCATCCCTCCATACTGAGAGGACAAAGGGGATTTTGTCTGCTGCCTTAAGAGTTACAATGGACGGGAGGTGTCATAAAAAAAACACCTCCATACCTCTCAATCTCTCCCCTCTGTTGGGTGTGAGAGATATCTCTGTAGGATTATGGTCCACGGTAGCCTGACCCGAACAGGCCTGTCATGACAGTAGCTATGTTGGAGAAGCAACATGTCATACAGAGAGAGCAAGCGAGAGAGACATGTTGTTAGTTCATTGTGCTGTCACTCAGCAACACCATAATGGGAAGCCGCCTCACATGGATCTACTAGCAGTTAAATGGAAGGTGTTCTCTGAACCAGAGGCCCTGGAGGAGTAATACGTCCTCCAGATACCTCCTGATATTTATAGAAGAAGAGACAGGACACTGAGAGACTGGAACATCCATTAGCGATCTCCTAGACTCATTATTGCCTGCAGGAGAGGATCCATCTCAAAGACAGATATTGGCTGAGGTTAATACATCTCTTGTCTAAATATCTCACTGCAGAATTCACTTCACCCTTCCTTTTTTTTTTTTTAAATGGCCGCAGCAACAGGAGCATACGTGCGCTGAAAAACTGGTCCTTTTACAGCGCATCAAAGCATGGCTGTTGGTGTCGGCGGTGGGATCGTTTGTGCTGGGCTGATAAGTGCCCCTAGTGTAGGTGTGTGAACAGCACTTAGCCTGCGGCGACACCCAGGCAGAGCCACCCTGCACAGATTAAGATATCCATTGGATTAGCACAGCAGGAAGCGCCACTGGGGGTGGGCAGGGGGAGGGTGGCAGATGAGGGTTGCTGACGGCAGTTGCCAGCCAGGAAGAGGAGTGTGAGACGAGCCAGGTGCCAGCTGTTAGATTAGCACAGGCAAATCTGGTTAATGCAGGTAGCATTGCCACAGCAATACATCACTGCAAATGTATTCAGGAAGGAAGAAGGGGTTCACAGTGATAGTAACGGTGGGTTTAAATGTCACTAGGCCATTCCTTCTTGACCCTACTTTCACTGTGAACCCATACTACCCTTCTGCACATATGATGGAGCTTAGACTTTCTACTGTTTTTAATAACAGACACAATATAGTAATAATCTCGCAACAGGGCTCCCGAACCATCCTACGACATTTAATCAACGTTTTCAATGAATCCAGGTCTTTACATTCACCTTTTTAGATATACCCAGTCAAAGATGGCAGTTTATTTATGTTAAATATTTGGGAAATTCAAAGACGCCTCTAAGCCCCACTGGATATATGGGAAGGAAGCACTCTAGTTTTCAGATATTCTCTCTGCTCCCTGGTGGTATGAACTGGCCTGAATGGAGATCAGTCAGTAACGGCTAAGAAGGAGATCCAATAGCACTGTAGTATCTGGGTCAATGTGTCTGTAATGCCACTTCACCGTCTCACCTTGTCAGCCCTCATTGTAGTGTAGACATGAACAGACACATACACACACTCTCTCATGCACCCACACACAAATGCACAGACACACACGTATTTTCACTCACATAAATGTGTTAATAATTTTTAGGCATGCACAATGTAGCTACAGAACACTGATTCCAGAGAACCACAGTGGGTCACTGCTCTTTGGTAAATCTGCATTTAATTGCAAGCATCACAATCTCCTGGACCGGTGCTCACACAATAACAGTCCCTGCTGTAGTTCCTTGCTTGTTATGAGAACCTCCTCACAGCCTCATAAAATACATTAACATTTAAGAAGCAGCAGCTCTTAATGGAGCCTTCAGAGAGAGTTCAGACAACGGGAGATGAGGCAAAGCAGTGGGCCTGGGCTGACTCAGGCTCCTCCTCCTTTCCTCCTCCCTTCCCATGATTGGAGAAGATGAGAGGATGGGGGTAAAATGGACGATAATTTGTCCTGTGATAGTTATTGAATTGGTGTGAATGCATACGAGCGGGGCTCCTCTGTTTCCACTGTCGGCTCCCTCGCCTTGAGATGACTTGTGTAGGGTTCAGATTGTGTGAAATATGAGAGAGACTGACCCCACTGGCACCTGGTGAATTGATGGGGATTCAGGGTTGGGCTTCAGCGATGCTCCCATCACTCCTGCTCTGCTCACTTAAAATACCCCCGGTTCGCTCTCAGTCGGAAGACGAATATCAGAAATAATTAAGGGAAGCCCGTTTAGCCTGGGCTTATGGATGGCATTCTGAGGCACGGTCATTACCTCATCAAACTGAGGTGCTGCCTGTCAGGAGTAATTAGGGAAATGAGATTCCACCTGGGCTGAGAGAGTGTCTTCTTTTATGGGCAGTAGCCACATCATTGGTTGAGAATCCAACGGTTACCCCCACGATACAGTGGCATGTAGTCTCTCGTGATAGACTATAGCTGGCCAGGGCATGCAAGATTTGGTTCTGGGGAATTGAGGCACTGTGCTATGGGCCAGTGCCTATATGCTTTGGGCCAATGTTGTAGCGACCCCAGAGTCTCCTCAGCAGTAATTAGAACTGTTACTGAGGACTGTGTGGGTGATGATGGTCTCTGTGTCTCTATAGCATAATGAAGAGACCGTGTGTCTGTGACCAGGCTCACTGATCCATCCCCAGTCTGCCTGACTGACTGCCAGCAGAACATCTACGAACTACCCCATGATGGCCAATAAGGATAGGGTTTTAAAACCTATTAAAGTTCCTCTGTACCCTCGAACAAGGCAGTTAACAAGAATTGCATCAGCTAATATGCAGTTGTTAAATGAACTGGCTGTTACCTAAGGCAATGATCTTGGATGGTGGCCAAATAAGGAGGTGATACTGATTATAGTCTTATTTTTATTAGCATCCAAACATTTGAATAATTCATGGATTGTATCATAAAATGTTTTTTTTCTATGCCATCACTTTTAAGGTTTCTCCACATCTGTCCAACTACAGCCAACCTGACCGTCTATGGAGGGTTGTTGAACCAATCGGCGAGGTGTGTAGGCTCAGTTGGTCGCTGTACATACGTAGATGCATTAGAATGTTGGGGAAAAAACGTCCATCTCATTATTGAAAGCTTGTTGGCTGTAGTTGGATACACTCTATGTATTTAGTAAGTGTTGGGGCGTAATAGATGTGCATTTTTTGAGGGATCATGTTATTTTCTTTCATCATGTGAATTGTACAGTAACGTTACCCTTACCTGTTTCATTCAGTATTTTCTCATAATATTTATTTGTATATTTCAGAATTTGGATCGATACAAGAAAACCAGGAAACAGTTCTACGACCAAGCCACAAAATCCGAAGCTCTTGTAAAGTAAGTAGAACCGCTTGTCCACCTGTATAGTTCTGTTTACATCCAGACTCTACAGTAAAACTTGCTACAATGTGCTACCAGTGGAAGTACAGTCCCTCTGTAGCACAACTCAACACCACAGACAAAGTGATTTACAATTGGTTTGCCCTGAAAAAGCTATAACACTTGAATGTGTTCCACAAGATCTATGATGGATCCATGTAGACTGTAGATTGATTTCTCATCTCGGCTTTGCTGTAAATTACACAGTGATTGTATACTAGTTGTTCCCGTTTTGTCTCCCAGTACAAATCACAGTAATTGATGTTGTTGTCAGAATGGTAGAAGAGTTTGTATACAACGAGCCAACTAGTGATGTGCTTTTGGTTTCCATGGAGATTGAAGATGGCGCTGTTGAAGATGGCGCAGGAGAAGATGGCTGCCGTTTCATGGGCTCTTAACCAACCTCGCTATTTCGTTAGTTTGTTCGCATTGTTTGAAACTTATTTTGTACATAATGTTGCTACTACCGTCTCTTATGACCAAAAAGTGCCTCTGGAAATCAGAACAGCGATTCCTCACTTTGAACTGGATGAATAATTTATCTTTAATGAGTCGGACAAGAGGGATTTACTCCAAACACCCGAACAGGCCCTCATCCCGTCATTCGCAGGAGAAAGAGACAGAAAAGATATCGCGGAAAGAGATCGGGGTGCCTTGTGAGGATCCTCTGGCGAGTGGCTAATCTGCCCTTGCCATCCATACTACTGGCCAACGTACAGTCGCTGGAAAATAAATTGTACGAACTAAAAGCATGCATATCCTACCAAAGGGACATTAAAAACAGTAATATCTTATGTTTCACCGAGTTGTGGCTGAACGACAACATGAATAACATACAGCTGAAGGGTTATACGCTGTATCGGCAGGATAGAACAGCAGCCTCTGGTAAGACAAAGGGTGGCGGTCTATGTATACTTGTAAACAACAGCTGGTGCACAATATCTAAGGAGGTCTCAAGGTTTTGCTCGCCTGAGGTAGTCTCATGATAAGCTGTAGACCACACTATCTACATAGAGAGTTTTCATCTGTATTTTTCGTAGCTGTCTCCATACCACAACAGACCGATGCTGGCAATAAGACCGCACTCAATGAGCTGTATACCGCCATAAGCAAACAGGAAAACACTCATCCAGAGGTCTGCGCTCCTAGTGGCTGGGGACTTTAATGTAAGGAAACTTAAATCTGTCAGCATGTTAAATGTGCCACCAGAGGAGAAAAAAACTCTAGACCACCTTTACTCCACACACAGAGACGCATACAAAGCTCTCCCTCGCCCTCCATTTGGCAAATCTGACCATATTTATATCCTCCGGATTCCTGCTTACAAGCAAAAATTAAAGCAGGACGCACCAGTAACTTGGTCAATAAAAAAGTGGTCAGATGAAGCAGACGCTAAGCTAAAGGACTGTTTTGCTAGCACGGACTGGAATATGTTCCGGGATTCTTCTGATGGCATTGAGGAGTACACCACATCAGTCACTGGCTTCATCAATAAGTGCATCGATGACGTCGTCCCCACAGTGACTGTAGGTACATACCCCAACCAGAAGCCATGGATTACAGGCAACAGCTGCACTGAGCTAAAGGGTAGAGCTGCCGCTTTCAAGGAGCGGCACTCTAACCCGGAAGCTTATAAGAAATCCCGCTATGCCCTCCGACAAACCATCAAACAGTTAAAGCATCAATAAAGGACTAAGATCGAATCGTACTACACCGGCTCCGACGCGCGTCGGATGTGGCAGGGCTTGCAAACTACAGACTACAAAGGGAAGCACAGCCGGGAGCTGCCTAGTGACATGAACCTACCAGATGAGCTAAATTACTTCTATGCTCGCTTTGAGGCAAGTAACACTGAAACATGCATGAGAGCACCAGCTGTTCCCGATGACTGTGTGATCACGCTCTCCGCAGCCAATGTGAGTAAGAACTTTACACAGGTCAACATTCACAAGGCCGCAGGCCAGACGAATTACCAGGACGTGTACTCTGAGAATGCACTGACCAACTGGCAAGTGTCTTCATTTTCAACCTCTCCCTGTCTGAGTCGGTTATACCAACATGTTTCAAGCAGACAATCATAGTCCCTGTGCCCAAGAACACTAATGCAACCTGCCTAAATGACTACCGACCCGTAGCACTCACGTCTGTAGCCATTAAGTGCTTTGAAAGGCTGGTCATGGCTCACATCAACACCATTATCCCAGAAACCCTAGACCCACTTCAATTTGCATACCGCCCCAACAGATCCACAGATGATGCAATCTCTATTGCACTCCACACTGCCCTTTCACACCTGGACAAAAGGACCCACCATTTGAGAATGCTATTCATTGACTACAGCTCAGCGTTCAACACCATAGTGCCCTCAAAGCTCATCACTAAGCTAAGGACCCTGGGACTAAACACCTCCCTCTGCAGCTGGATGCTGGACTTGTTGACAGGTTGCCCCCAGGTGGTGAGGGTAGGTAACAACACATCCGCCATGCTTATCCTCAACACTGGGGCCCGTCAGGGGTGCATGCTCAGTCCCCTCCTCTACTCCCTGTTCACTCGTGACTGCACGGCCAGGCACGACTCCAGCACCATCATTAAGTTTGCCGATGACACAACAGTGGTAGGCCTGATCACCGACAACGACGAGACAGCCTATAAGGAGGAGGTCAGAGACCTGGCCGTGTGGTGCCAGGATAACAACCTCTCCCTCAAAGTGATCAAGACTAAGGAGATGATTGTAGTGTTTTGTTGTTAGAAGCTCTCAAACAATAGCATGGCATTTTTCGCAGTAATATCTACTGTAAATTGGACAGTGCAGTTATATTAACAAGAATTTAAGCTTTCAGCCAATATAAGACACTTATATGTACAAACATTTGTTGTTTCTCTAAAATCCGCGATGGTGACAAAAGGCGCTGCATGATTTACAACTGTCCCGCTGACGGGGCGCCGATCCCTAAGAAGTTTTTTAACCTAACTGGGAAACATCTGTAGGTGTGTTGGGCATCATAAGCTTCACCTTTGGTAGACTGGAGAATGACATATGTATGACAGGATCTATTCACCTGTGCCTGGGCTGGAGACTCAGACTAACGTTCCCCCTGAGCAAGTGGATATCTGAGACACATGGAATTAATGCAGATTAATAAAAACGTACACACTACACTCATTATGCCCATAGTGAATGTCAGTGTAAATTCAATTCACCTCAACCTTACTTTTACGCATGAGGAAATAACCTGCCCAGATAGCAATCTTTTCTTCGCCATTCATTTTATCTTACCAGTTAAATGCAAACACTCCCCTGTGCAAAGTGCTGTAAACCTAATAGCTTTTAATTGTCAACTGTTTTATTAATCAACATTAAATAATGTCCTTTTCACCTGAAGAATTATGAGAGGCATGGAAATTGCAGTTGTTGATTTATTTCAGAATAAGGAATCCTACAAATATCTGTCAAAATAATGGAAACACTTGAGTAAATGAGGAACACAAAGTATATTGAAAGCAGGTGCTTCCACACAGGTGTGGTTCCTGAGTTAATTAAGCAATTAACATCCCACCATGTCTTTATAAGTACCACAGGAGAACCAAGAAATGAAGAGCGACACCACGGCTGTCTTTCTGGCTTTTATGTCGATCTGCAATAGTATTGTGAAAAGACAGGACAGGAAGACATCAGTCTCCAGCGCATCATCTGACAAGTTGTTCTTTCTCAGTGTTTTCTCGGACTCACACAATCACATTCATACATAAAGCCATAATGTATAGTATAAAATAATAACCAATCCTTAATACAAAGAATGTATAATCTTAATTCTTAGACAATAGAACCATACCTGCAATAGTATTATGAAAAGACAGGACAGGAACACAGTCTCCAATGCACCATCTGACAAGTTGTTCTATACAGGAGCATGAAGGTAAAACACATATCCTGCCTCACATCCCCAATACATTGCTAGGTGCTTTCAGTGTTGACAGTATTAAAATACAACAACGCATGTACAAAAACACTGTAATACACATAAGCTACAACGTGAAATCGCCTTTATCCCATTCAGACCTTAGAGGGTGAAAACGACATTTCCCATAATGCAACGCTAGCATCAGTCAGCAGCACAGCTAACCGCTTGCATCACAGAAAGGCATGCTAGCTAGCAACAGCAATAATTTTTTGCACTGTAAACTATATCAATAACAACAATAAAACTCGGAAAGTTACATGTTTCAATAGTCTCACACTCCCTTATAACAATATCTACAGCATTAACCTTGGGATGTTTTATTTATTTCACGTTATGGACTTCTACAAAGGAGTAATTTGCAACACATACCTTTCTCTCAGTGTTTTTCTCGGACTGAGGAGAACGGGAGCTACGGGTATACCAGGGTGTTAGTAGGTGACGTAAGCACCTAGATTAAATAAAATACATTTAATGAAATACAACCAGAAGATGTTAATATCATTCAGCTACTGTAGCTGCCTACTTAACATCAACAGGCAGCACTAGTAGCACAACAATTAAAAATWGACACCAAAAGTAAAGTTCCTGGCGATCATAGCGATCTGACTCCCCCCTTCTGTCTGAACCTGGTTGTTCTGTTCTGCGTTGTGTACTATTCTAATAATTTGAAGTTTGATGGAATAACCATTTTAACTCTCCTACACATGCTTAGGGTCCTGTATACAAATGCTGGGCAGGCCATTATTTTTCCATTATTTTGGCTATCATGACTATACCCCCATAGGATGACAATGCCCCAGCCACAGGGCACAAGTGGTCACTGAATGGTTTGATGAGCATGAAAACGATGTTAACCATATGCTATGGCCGTCTCAGTCACCAGATCTCAACCCAATTGAATACTTATGTCATACTCTGGAGCGAAACCTGAGACGGCGTTTCCCACCACCATCAACAGAACACCAACATTTCTTGCGGAAGAATGGTGTGGCATCCCTCCAATAGAGTTCCAGACACTTGTAGAATCTATGCCAAGGGATATTGAGGCTGTTCTCACTCGTGGTGCCCAACGCCCTATTAAGACACCATGTTGGTGTTTCCTTTATTTAGGCAGTTACCTGTATATTTAAATGTTGTGTCCAAACGAGACCTTTCCTGATTAGCCTTATCACATATCCTACCAGTTTACTTGCCTTCCTTCTTATTTCTAATGCATTTAGCATGGCATGTTTTTCAAAGACTGATCTCAATTCTGCACACTGTGCACATTACAGCGTTTACATGGTTATGATGAGTATATAATATCTGGTCTTTCAATCCCATTGTAATGAGCTTAATTCTCTTTTTTTTAAACACTCCATTTATATGATCCATCTTTCCAGACGTTTTACTGTACAACTTATAGAATTCCCCAGTAGAATAAAGCAATACCATAATGCTGTGTGCTATTTTGCCGGGGAGACCCTCGATTGTAGATATAGGAACACAAGAGTAATCATCACAAGTGATTTTTTTATTCATAACTAACTGCAGTGGGGGACAAAAGGCCTATACCAGTATCACATCAGTAAATGAATGACCATTCAAAAGGCCTATACCAGTATCACATCAGTAAATGAATGACCATTCAAAAGGCCTATACCAGTATCACATCAGTAAATGAATGACCATTCAAAAGGCCTATACCAGGTCTCTTATACACATCTAGATGTGTATAAGAGACAGGTCAAAAGGCCTATACCAGTATCACATCAGTAAATGAATGACCATTCAAAAGTCAAAAAGTAGAGAGGAGTAGCAGTACAATCTGAGATAAACATTTTCAAATGCACTATAGTCTTAGGGAAAGGCAACTCTTCTCTCTTCTGCATGTGTAAATTAAGCAGTGTGTGTAAGCATGGTGGCAGCTGGTTAGGGACTGCTGTTCTCCCTGCATACTCTGTGCTAACCTTGCTCCTCGCTGCTAACTACTGAAGGCCTCTAATCAGGGATTTGAGCTTCTAAGCTCATGTGAGCGTGTTGCCGTCTGAAACCGCGTCAGCCAGGAAGAGACTCCCTCCCAAGCAGGAGACATGGCAACGCACGCTCCCATCAGATGGCAATATGATCATAGCGAGATCTCTCTTCCGTAAGTGTTTGTCCCCTGTCTCAAGTACAGTGATGGTCTCAGACAGTGTATTATCGGTGCTATGGTTTTGTAGAACCTTCCAGTGTCTCCTATTCCAGTTTTGGACAACCTGGTGAAGGTTAGATTGAGTGAAGACTCTGAGGTAAGGAGATCAAAAGAAGACGAGTTGCAGTTGGGCTGGGGAAGGGTTAGGGTGGAATGGAGGCCAGGATGTGGTCAAGGGTTATGCAGCAAGACTGGGTCTAAGGTTACACTCTCAGAAAAAAGGGTTCCAAAAGGATTCTCCGGCTCTCCCTATGGGAAAAACCTTTGAGGAACCCTGTTGGGTTCGAGATAGAACCTGTTGGTTTCCATGTAGAACTATTTTGGGTTCCATGTAGAAACCTCTGTGAAAAGGGTTCTAAATGGAACCAAAAAAGGTTCTACCTGGAACCAAAAGGGTTGCTCAAAGGGTTCTCCCACAGGGACAGTCTAGGTTCTAGATAGCATCTTTTTCTCTGAGAGTGTAGAGTATTGAATTGGGCTACAAGGCTTGGGCTGTGTTTGCATACTGTAAATTGTAATTTTCCTGAGCTGTACTACCAGAGCTTAAGCAGACAGTGGCAGTTTGCCGGGCTCCTACCTGCCAGCCTCCTCCACGGCATACCACTGTGTGATGTTTTAATCCAGGTTTTAATCCCTAGACTTGGAGAAGGTTTGCCAGGAGCGTCCTGTCCCTGCTTGTCTTCCTTGTGTGCACGCTGATGCCTTGTCTCAGCTGCAGCTCCCCGAGCCCCAACTCTCCTGGAGCATGACAAGGCTGCTCTCTTATATCTTTCCCTCTCTGTCCCTCACTGCTACCTGACTTAACTCCCTCTCTAGCACACAGAGCAGAGCACAGGGCACTCAAAATCTAGTGCCCATCGTCTTCTTGCTGTTTTATCTCTTATACCAGACATTACCTATCTGACAGATACTTTACCTATCTGAAGTCTTCAATTGAAGAGAGATAATGTGCTGTATTGTGATGGGTAAAGTGAAGTAGTTCTCAAAGCACTCCGTAGTTTGTAGCAGTCTTGGAGTGTGGCTGTTAGAGTGCTGTATTGTGATTGTAATGTAATGCACACCTTATGAGCCGCCCAGACAAAGGTGTGTATCTTTGATGGAACAGCCTAGCTGGCTGCACCATAATCAGCTTGGCAACATGCCAAGGCACTGCAGACCTTTCTGAGGTGAACAGAAAAGCATTGGTACTGAGGAGCTCCCCTCTGTGAAAACAAAAGGCAACACAGAACTAGCTGTATACTAGCTGTTGTGTGGTATTGATATTAGGAAAATGGTATGTACAGTGGTAGGTACACTACCGTTCAAAAGTTTGGGGTCACTTAGAAATGTCATTTTTTTTTAAAGAAAAGCAAATTTTTTGTCCATTATTATAACATCACATTGATCAGAAATACAGTATAGACATTGTTCATGTTGTAAATGACTATTGTAGCTGGAAACTATTGTAGCTGATTTTTATGGAATATCTACATAGGCGTACAAAGGCTCATTATCAGCAACCATCACTCCTGTGTTCCAATGGCACGTTGTGTTAGCTAATCCAAGTTATAATTTAAAAAGGCTAACTGATCAATAGAAATGTGCAATTATGTTAGCAGAGCTGAAAACTGCTGTTCTGATTAAAGAAGCAATAAAAACTGGCCATTAGACTAGTTGAGTATCTGGAGCATCACATTACAGGCTCAAAATGGCCAGAAACAATGAACTTTCTTCTGAAACTCGTCAGTCTATTCTTGTTCTGAGAAATGAAGGCTATTCCATGCGAGAAATTGCCAAGAAACTGAAGATCTCATTCAACGCTGTGTACTACTCCCTTCACAGAACAGCACAAACTGACTCTAACCAGAATAGAAAGAGGAGTGGGAGTCCCCGGTGCACAACTGAGCAAGASAACAAGTACATTAGATTGTCTAGTTTGAGAAACAGACGCCTCACAAGTCCTTAACTGGCAGCTTCATTAAATAGTACCCGCAAAACACCAGTCTCAATGTCAACAGTGAAGAGGCGACTCCGGGATGCTGGCCTTCAAGGCCTTTTCTTTCAAAAACAAGGACATTTCTAAGTGACCCCAAACTTTTGAATGGTAGTGTATGTTAGGATGAACTATGTGGAGAATACAGTATATACATACACAGTGAGTAAACAACAGTATATAAACAGAATATGAGGTGTCCAGCGTTCAGCCACAGTGAGCTAGCTACAGCTAACAACAGTGGCCAATTAGCTAGCTCCAGACAGACGTTGCTCTTGTTGTTCTTGCTGCTGGTGTTATGGCCTCTCAGAGAAAAAGCCCTCATTATAGAAGACYCAGGCTGTTCAGGGAGTGTAAAACTGGCAGTCATCACTGGCTGACCACACACATGGACCAGCTCTGAGCCCACTCTCCTCTCCTTTGCTGGTGTAGCACGGTAACACCACTATCACTACCATCATACAGTACCACAGCTGATGATCATTCATGATACAGCAGTCTTGTGCTAACAGTAGCTATGCTGTAATTGTCATGCATAAAAGATGACTACTTAGTAGAAGTCATAAGGATTCTGATTTTGACACACACTCCTCTTCCCTGTAATTGTGGTTAAAATGAAAGAACATAAAAAAGATTCTGTCAACCTTGTGATCCACGACACAGTGGTGAATAAAACAGCTGGACCAGTCCTTTACAGCAAATGACACCATGGTCAAACCAGGACTATGCCACCTCACTACACTGTGTGTGTATGTGTGTGTGAGCTAGACTGGATTAACATGACATTGAAGGGGACATTCCATCGGAGAGGTGACCCCCTCCAGGTTAGGATGTGAATCTTTACATGTGAGACAGACACTTACATGCGACTCTAACCCAGAGGTCTAACAAGTCAGGCCTCTGCTGTAGTAATTGTCAGCGGTGTCAGATCCCTGCCTGTATTTGACCTGAGCCCTCAGCGGTCTGCCTCTGGCCCCTTCAGACCTGACAGGCTTAAGTGGGGGAGCATCGTGTGGAGAAGAGGAGGAGGGAGAGGGGCCAGGCAGGTGAGATTGGCTGGGGGAGGAGTGGAGGAGGATAGAGAAGGAGGAGAGGAGGAGGTTGCCCACCTCAATGTAAAAGCTGTCAGAGCTGGGGTCTCTAGTTAATTTCAGCCCCTTCTGAATTCCCCTGCAGATAAAGTTTGGTGGATTTACAGTGTAAAGCCAGTGTGATTAATTTATTTCTCTGCCTATTGCAGTAATCTGCTGTGGCTTGGCTGAGGATGGCAGAGCAGAGTTATCTCAAGGCGGTACAGTAGCTACTCTCTCTGTGATTTGAGCGAGCGCTGGTTGCCCACAACAGCAGCAGTATAGAGATATCGGTGCCTCTCCTCTCAGACTCCATCTGATAGTACCTGAAGCGCTATGAGCTGCAGACCTAGCACACACATGACCTCTGCCCTCTTTGCTTCCAGCCAATCACATCCAACACACTCTCTTTGGAGTTTCTGTGTGTTTGTGCTGCTTAGCATTACCATTGATTTGATTCCAATCTCTTCCTTGAATATGCACATTGCAGGCTTGCTAATGGAACCTTTTGTAGTAGTTGTTTTTCTTATTCCCATTTGATTTCTAGTCTTTCATTTCTCATTTTGCCTCTCTAAGCTCGGCATACTTTCAGAAGTTGGCCTTTGTTCTGCCCCTGCACGTTTGCTGGAGGAGACAAAAAATAATGGGAATCGACAGTAATTAAGGCCTAATCTCTCAATGTTCCGTTATATTTACTCACAGATTTTGAATTCAGAAATTACTGCTCATATGCATGGCCTGCTCCGCTCAAAGTGGCCTAATCGGCTCAGTTAATATTTTTTATTTAAGGCCTCACCTTCAATTTGGTTCAATTCGGTTCAGCTTTGGCTGCGGCAAACCAATTTTCTGCTTCAGGCCCCTTTAATAAACCTCCTGCACTGTCAGGAGCTTTTCCTTCCCTGATGAAGGCAGTTTATTTTAAATTAAAGGAGAGTTCCTTATCTTCCCAGCACAAAAAACAGCGCTGCTTTAGTCTTTTTCTCTGCTCCTAGTGTGATTAAACAGAGGAAGGAAGAGCTTCAGCAGTGGGTAAAACAGGGGGATCTGATACGCAAAGGCATCAACCCTTAAACATGCCTTGATGGAGCTTTCTCTTCTTTCTCTTGACTGTTCAGATAAGACAAGCTGTTTGGTGATATGCTGTGTGATGTGATGGTAGCATTGGATGAGTTTTAATTGAAATGCCGGGGTTGACTTGCGCGCTGAATCAAAGCTGAGCCCGGGCTTTAATTTGGGTTTCAATTAAGCGCAGTGTCAAACGGTCCTCTGGTAGTAGCAGTTGGAGTGCAGGGCAGCAGTGTCAAACGGTCCTCTGGTAGTAGCAGTTGGAGTGCAGGGCAGCAGCCGCGGAGCGGATGGGAGGGTTTAACGCACATGACTTTGCTTAATCAATCAAATTTCATTAACCATGGCAACCTGGCAATGAATCTGCCACAGAGCTCCATCGGTGAGAGATAGGAATGCAGAGACCAATTATGTTACATATCACGTATCATATTACAACAAGCTAATCCAATCTGTGAATTCAGTCTGATTTGATCAACTCAACTTTATTCGTTGAATTAGGAATGATTGATCCCTATTTTCACCATTTCTAATCTGTAGCGGTACGTTAGTTGTGGTAGATAGATGGAGGTGGTACTGTAGTGTACTAAGCATCCCCCCATGTTAAAGTCAACATCTTCGGTAGACACAACCACTCACCATTGGCTCTGTGTCTACAGGAATCTGGAGGCTCAGTGACATCACTGCTAAAAGGTTGCCAGGGTGACTGTGTTTCCCTGCCTCCTCCTCCTACTCTAGTCTCGGTATCAGGTTATTTATCATCATTGTGTTAGTCAATGCCACGCTTGTCACAGGCTCTATTAATAAATATCCTCTCTGCTGGTAATTCAGTTTAACCTGTCTCTTCCCATCCATTCATTCCACTAAAGTGTCCACAGGATGGGGAGGGAGACATTTGTACACGATGGGGGATGTTGTTATGTGTTTATGTGTATTGCTATGTAATGTGGAGTCTGTGTGTGTTTCTGTGTATTGGTATGTAATGTGGAGTCTGAGTGTGTGTTTATGTGAAACGGGGGGCTTCCTTTTCAGGCACAATGTGGAAACAGTTTCATTTGAGATGATTCAAAAATAGCAGAAAAGTTCAGATGGTCATGGGTTGTCATCTAGCTTCCTTAACTTACACCATTTTATTCCCTTAATGTTTCCTTCACGTCAATCACCTGAAGTGTTTTTCAGAAAACTGCAATGTCACTGATCATACACTGTAGTAATGTTACATACTGTATGTAGCTTGTTGTGTTCTCATACAAATCATGAAACTGTATCTCTTTGATGACCTCTGGGCTGACCCGTGACCTGTGTCTGTCTGTGTGTGTCCACAGAGCGAGGAACACAGAGTCTGTGTGCATCAACCTGCAGTCCCAGATCCTCAACTGCTACAAGGAGAACCGGGAGCAGACACTGCAATGCTCTGACCTGGCCAAAACGTACATGCAGTGCATTGACGCAGCCAAGAAGGTCAGTGTACACTATAGGCTCTGACTCAGTGGATGCATGGGGGTTTTCATGGCTTCTTTCTACACAAATAGATAAATGTATTATATAGACCCTTCACCTGTTCATYTGTTTTTGTTTAACCATAGGATATTTTTTCCCATCCAATAAAGATACAACTMTATTAGTGTCCCTGTTCCAAATAACCTGGTTTAGGGTTAAAGTTATACAGAAGTCAAGGTAAAGATGTTTCTAGCATCTCTACCCCCGAGTCAAATCTGGCTCATTAGAGTCTTCTGCCTCTTCTTCACAATAGTACTACCCCTATAAGATATATATCTACCTAGAACCCTCTATGTAAGGTTCTTCAAAGAACCCCTGTAGATACTGTAATTATACCTACATTAGAAACATCTATGAAGGTTTCTTCCTAGAACTATGTGAACAGTCCCACCAGCCTTATTAGCCTTTAAAATGACATTCTTTATGACAATACATTACATATATCATGAGGCCTTTCTTTGAGGGCATAGTTATACCCTAACACAGTGGTTTTAGGAATCTCCTGATTTACAGGCCACATCAGGCCCTGCAAGTCACATTCTGCTGGCTTGCAAAGTGATGTGTAATTCCTATTGGAATCCAGCTAGAGTTAAGATATCCAATTAGTGGAATTTATTTATCACCCACAACCTGCATTCAGAATGACTGCCAGCGTTAGGAACATTGTGAGGAGTCTACCTAAGCCATTTAAACTGCAACAACCATTTAAGTAATGGGTTCAATAAGTTAAACTACTAACTGCAACCAATCAATGTACATGCAAAAACACAGACATTAAAACAAACAATTCTGAAAATCACCATCCAATAGAGCATGCTGGGAAATATGATATAAGGTTCTATGTAGAACCCTTATTGCCTTCCAAAGAATCCTTCTTGCTTTCCAAAGAATCATCAAAGAACCCTTTCTTCCAAAAACGTTTCTAAGGATATTAAAGGTTCTGTCCCATTGTCGCATAGAGATCACAACATTGTATCTGTACCGCTATGCCATCTATGAGCGCACGGTCAGTGCCATTGAGACAGATACATTATGATCTCTATACATCTCTATGTGACAGTGGGACAGAGAATGAGGAAGTGGATAGAATCTTGTTTCTTATGATTATCAGTCAAATTAACACATTTATAAAATATACTATGTATAGCTTTGTAAGACTATATGACCAACCACCCAACTTTGTAGTAGTTAGAAGGTCTATTTCCCTGCTTTTGAGAGGAGCTGGCTTGTCACGTTGGTATGAAGAGATTTGGGAGACAGACGCAGGAATGCGTAATAGTTTTTTTTATTGTACCCAAATTACACGGCACGGGGACAAAGATCAAACAAACAGGTAACAAAAACACAGGGTTGAAACCCAAACAAAAGAGCGAGGAGTACCTCGAATAAATAACACACGCGCACAATGATTAACACACGGGACGAGACCCGTATTCATCTGCTCAATCCCCAAGGGCACCAAAGCCCAAAACACATAGCGCAGGTACTCACACGCACCAAAGGACATTGTAACAATAGTCGACAGCCCAATGGAAACCAAAGGGGGCACGCTTATACAAGTACTAATCAGTGGGAATAGGGGACAGGTGTGCGTGATGAAAGTTCCGGAGGGATCCGTGACATACTGTATCGGGAGACTTCCATTAACTGCGCTAAGCTAACAATATGGCATGTTCAATCATCTCCAAACTGCAACCAGACATAAAAATGMTATCTGTGAGTTTGTTTGACTCTGGTTCCAGACCATGTCTACATCAAACAGGCATCAGAGTCAGACATTAGGACAGAGATCTATGAACTCAGAATGTTCAGCAAATTCATCTATTTTTCATGGATGCTCACCTAGTTAAAGGGATAGATTTCGAGAGACTGGGTAAGTAGAAAAACCATCTAAATCTCTAAATCTCGTAGTATCCCTTTGACTAGGTGAGCATTTGCTGAACATTCTGAGTTGAAAGATCTCCACCCTAACTGTTTTCTATCCATGTCTGACTCTGATGCCTGTTTGATGTTAACATCTGTAGCAGCACAGCAGGCCAGTTGACAGTTGTGTTACTGGGAGTCTTGTAACTGTATGGTTTCATCAGTTACTGTAGACGGAGGCCGTCAGCCCAGACCAGACCAAATGCAGACCTAGCCCTACACACTGCCTTATTAACGCTCAGCAAATGAAAGGCATCTTCTGATCTCTGTGTGTGTTTGTATCAGTGTCTATATCTGTGTATCTGTGTGTGTGTGTATGTGTGTGTATCAGTATATGTGTATATCAGTATGTGTGTTGTGTATTTCCCCTCTGTTTCGTGTGAAGTAAATGGGCTTGGGTTGTGGTGATGGTTAGAAGGGGGAAACAGAGGCAGGCCTTATTAGAGAATGGAGCCAGTGAGCGGAGTGTGAGGCTGGGGAGGGTGGTGCATGAGGCTAGGAGGGGGGTGCGGGGGTGAGGAGATTGGGAGGCGCCCACGCTCGCCCGTGTCTCGGATAATGAGTTGAGATTGCCTGKTCCGTCTCTGCGCTCTGCAGGATTCTCAAGACATTTACAGACAGAGAGACGCCCTGACTTTGATGGTGATAGATGTTTTGAGCTTCCCTGCATTTAGCACAAAAGAAAGAGGGTGGAGGGAGGGAGAGACAGAGACAGAGAGAGATGGGAATGCGCTGGTTAGGGTAGCGTGTCTGATGCCGGATTGATATTGCAGTACGACGGGGTCAGTGTGCAAAGCCCCAAGTTTTAGACCTCAGAAACTTTTAATGCTGTTTTCTCCCTCTGCGCTCCCTTCCCTGTAGCCCTGGCTTGGCGTAAACCATCAGCTGAGGCTTTTGTGTTAAAGTCTGGGCGTTATTCCCAGAGCCCCACTGTCAGACTGGGGAAGGAGTGAGTAAACCTTCAGCCCTCCCTCTGGCCTCCACCTGTCCTGCAGCAGTTTACACCTGCAGCCTCCTGCAGCTCTCCTCTCTTCTCCTCTCCTGTAAGGTGCCATCCCTCCATCAATGAAGTTGAGCTCACTTCAAAGTTCTGCAAGATTGCAGGACTGACTGAGCAATGCAAAATTGAGCTCTCTTGGAGAATGATGTGTTGAACTGCTTCATGCGTACTTTCCCTTTAGGATAACATTTATCAGCAGTTTACGAAACGCCCAGAGAGCAATGGAAAGGGAAAGGAAAGGGGCTAACCTAGTCAGTTGTACAACTGAACGCATTCAACTGAAATGTGTCTTCCGCATTTAACCCAACCTCTCAATGGGCAACGTAGTATAAACCAGCCTTTAGTATTGAAATCTTTGGTTGTTTAGTACACGGCCTCATGTGAATCCTTAAATAGATGGCTMGGGCTAAGGCTTAAGAAGGTGTGAATGATGTTGAATGGTTGTAGACAAAGAAGAGCTCTTCAGTAGGTTTACCAAAACATTCAAGGGCTCAAAAATGTACCAACTTTCAAAGCAGAATTACTTTCCCATTGTTCCTCAACCCGCAGTGTATTATATACCATTTTCTAGCTACTTTTATCAATTTAAAAAACACAATTTCAAATTTTGCTACATAAGACCGAATCGAGCCAGTCGGTCACAAATGCATCAGCGTCTATTGCCCACCCTAAATGTTTTAGGTATATTTGTCCATCGTTTTTCCATAAACTAAGGATCTCAAATGGTTCCCCAATGGAATGAAATACTTCTTTATCGACCACCTTTATGATTTATAGAACTGAAATGTATTTTGTGTATAGTCTTTGACTGTCAATGTGCTTCTGAATTTGTTTCTGTGTAGACCTCAGTTCGGACCTGTCCCTGTGGTGTTGTCCTAAAGCTGCTGCCACGTGTCTTAACTTACCTGAGCTCCTGATGTTGGCAGTGCTGCAGCCTCAGCTCTCTGATTGGCTGCCCTGCGCTGTAGTCGATGCGGCAAGTTTATTTTAATTTTGGACCCTGGAGTTACCATCTTCTCCCCTGCCTGTCATAGTTACCATCTTCTCCCCTGCCTGTCATAGTTACCATCTTCTCCCCTGCCTGTCATAGTTATCATCTTCTCCCCTGCCTGTCATAGTTACCATCTTCTCCCCTGCCTGTCATAGTTATCATCTTCTCCCCTGCCTGTCATAGTTACCATCTGCTCCCCTGCCTGTCATAGTTACCATCTTCTCCCCTGCCTGTCATAGTTACCATCTTCTCCCCTGCCTGTCATAGGTCTCTGAGAAACACACTATCAGCACTACTCTCCTCCTGTCAGCCTCACACACTCATATACACACACTCATATATACGCACACTTATATACACACACACTCATATACACACTCATATATACACACACTTATATATACTCACACACTCATATACACACACTCATATATACACACACGTATATATACTCACAGCGAGAGAGAGCACAATCTCTATACAGTACACACACACTCATATATAACACACTCATATACACACACTCATATACAGCACCACACTCATATACACAACATCATCATACAGTACACACACACTCATATACACACACTCATATACACACACTCATATAATACGCACACTTATATCACACACACTCATATACACACTCATATATACACCACACACATATACTCACACACTCATATACACATACTCATATATACACACACTTATATATACTCACACACCCATATGCACACACTCATATACACACACTCATATATACACCACACTATATATACTCACACACTCATATACACACACTCATATACAGTACACACACACACTCATACAGTAACACACACCATAATATACACACACTCATATACCACACCTCATATACACACACTCATATACACACACATCATATACCAACACTCATATACAGTACACCACACACTCATATACAGTACACACACACTCATATATACACACACTCATATACACACACTCATATACAGTAAACCACACACTCATATACAGTACACACACACTCATATACACACACCTCATATACAGTACTCACACACTACACACACACACTCATATACACACACACCCCCTCATATATACACACACTCATATACAGTACTCACACACTCATATACACACACACACACTCATATACAGTACTCACACACTCATATACACACACTCATATATACACACACTCATAATACGTACACACACACTCATATACAGTAACACACAAAACTCATATACACACACTCATATATACACACACTCATATACAGTACACACACACTCATACACACACACTTATATATACACACACACACTCATATACATACTCACACACTCATATACAACCACTCATATATACACACACTCATATACAGTACACACACACTCATATACAGTACAACACACCAACACTCATATATACACACACCATAACATACTCACACACTCATATAAACACACACCACTCAATACAGTACTCACAACACTCATATACACACACTCATATATACACACACTCATATACAGTACACACACACTCATATACAGTACAACACACACCATATCAACACTCAATAACACACAGTCATATACAGTACACACACACTCATACACACACATATATCACACACACACACCTTCATATACAGTACACACACACTCATATACAGTACACACACACTCATATAACACACACTTATAATATACACACTTATATATACAAACACACTCATATAGACACACACTTATATACACACACACTCATATACACACTCATATACACACACATCATATACAGTACACACACACCATATATACACACACTCACATATACACACACTTATATATATCACACACACTCAGATATACACACACACACACTCATATACAGTACACACACACTCATATATACACACACTTATATATACACACACACTCAGATATACACACACATACTCATATACAGACACCAACACTCAGATATACACACACTTATACTACACACACACACACCACAACACACACACACAGAACGAACGCACACACACACACACACACCACACACACACACACACACACCAACACACACACACACAACAAAACACACACACTACGACACACGCGCGCGCGCGCACGCTGTCAAACCTGCTTCTCCTCATCAGCTGTCAGCTCCACTGTCCATCAGGACACACTTTGTAGAATTACTGAGTGCATTAAGTTCGATCCACTCCATTGGCAAGGGCAGAATATCCCCAGCAGCTTGGTTAACTAGCCAAGCTGTTGGACCCTTCCCAGGTTATGAAAGTAGAAAGACAGCAGGCAGGCAGGTCCACCGGTAGTATCTATCTGCTTTGTATCCTTGGGCTGGCCTCAGAGAACAAAAGGGGCTGTTTACAACATGATTAATGATGTGTCGAGAGATCAAGTAAAAGCAAATCAACTCTGTAGCTCCTCAGGATGATGTAAGTATGGCTCTACTGTAGATCTGAGGGAGCAGACAAACCTATTGATCTTTAATATTCTGGATTGAACTAATGCTGCAGGGGCAAAGATTACACTTTTAACACTCTGTCAACAGAGAAAATATAAGAAAGAGGAAAGAAATGAACAGATAGTCAGAAAAAATTGAAGGGAGAGTAAGAGAATTAGACAAAAAGACAATAGGCCTCTGAAGGCAGGAGATGGATGAGCTGAGAGAGATGGAAAGAGAGATGGAGAGAAACGAATGGTGTTTAAGGAGTTGAAGAGAGATAGACAGCAGAGGGACGCTGAGAGAGGAGTGGAGAGCCATGCCAGTCCAAGTCCCTCATTACTCAGTCTTAATAAAGAAGGATGTGTGCCTGGCTACACAGGCTGGCAGGGCCTATAAGGGCCACAGGTTAATACTGTCCAACCAGACTGTCATTCTCCAGTAATCACTGCTCCACACAGAACTGAATATGGACCAGACCAGTAACTATACTTCTATAGCTGAATCCAGATAAGTAACTACAATTATACAGCCAAAACCTGATCAACTAATCATCAGTACCCCTCACATACAGTATGTTATAACTTGCAGCTGTATGTCTAAATTCACACAAGCAAAACTTTTGACACATGCAAAAGTTCAAGAGCAAAAGTAGGACAAAAAGACAAGTTGTACAACAAAGTTTCCCTGTCTAGTGGCACTTTACTTTCTCTAGTTTTGTTTCAGTCTTCTCTTCTTTGACAATWACATAGGTTAGTGTTCCATCCATGTGTAGGGTGAAGAGGCAGTCACAACTCTATGACCGGTCTCTTGTGACTCCGTCAGTGTCCAGTGAAGAGGGTGACAGTAGTGACAGCCAGACCCTTGCCCCTGTGAGAGAGAGCCAGTCCAGTGTGTTAGCCGGAGGAGCCCTCTCTGCTCTCTGTGGCCCTCAGCCGTGCCTCATTAAAGAGTCAGAAGCCAGGCCACAGAAGGACTGGTCCTATGGTCCTTATCACTAGCTATCTATCTGACTGCAGCCCAGCACACACACAGAAACACACAYAGTAGAGGCCTAGTCAAGCAGGCCTGCAGGGGAGAATAATTCCAATTATTTCAATATGAATCCCCAGTGCGGCGAGCACAGTGGAGTGTGAAGTCAGACACGACAATCGGAGGTTTGAAACTTTTGGCCTCGCTCTCTCCACTTGTGTGCTTAGACAAAGGGAGAAAAAGAGGGAGAGAAAGAGAGAGAGAAGTCTCCAAGGTGATGCAAGGGAGAGAGAGAGTGGGGGGAATAGTATTATATCAGTGGGTAGGAGCTGTAGCTGTGTGTGTCTGTTTGTGTTTGACCTCCCTATATATCTCTCTTTTATGTCTCCCTCATTCTCTCTTTCACAGTCCTTCACAGTGGACTTATTGATTTCATTTTCATATTGTTGGAGGCGTCATCATGAACAGCCTTTCCCTCCTTTCAAACATGAATTGATCCAAGCTCGGAGAAGCAGCCAATCAAACCGAAGACCATTATCTTTCTGTTGCCGTGGCGTCGACTTGCTATGTGCCACATTGTTTTCAGACATAACAGCACACAATAACAGCACACCTGACTAGTGAATAGCATAGAGCATAGTGGAAAGTTTGTTTCCAATTGAGTCCAACATTGTGTAATGTTTTATAATGGGAGTTTGGTTTCAGGGCCTGAGTATTGTTCAAGGAAAGAGCATACTGCAATCTCAGGACAATTATCCTATCTTTTATAATGGTAGTCTAGAGCAAGTCACCATCCGGATCCCTGTGCTTTCTTCCACAGACAAAAACACTGAGGTGAATGTACTGGTTGATTGTTTTCTCCATCACAATACAATATGTTGTATATCTCTGCCTGTTGGGGTAAATCAATCAAGATATCTCTGAAGTCACTAAGGTCTTCCAACTTGGAACCTGACTGCTTCCTTTGATGCATAACCTGCCTGCACCACAATTACAATGGTAACCTCTTCACCCAGCTACTGATGCAACGTGTCTCCCCTGTCTTTCATGAGTCTTTTGTTTCTCTGTCTCTATTGCAATTAGTTGGGCCTGTTGGGCTGTGCTGTGCACTACAGTAGCATTACTTTAATGGGAATTATAAGCAATTATTTTTGTTCCATCACTCTCTTTTGTCGCTAGGGATTATTCAAACATTTGTGCTGCATGGCCTTTTGAGATTACATTTACTGGCGAGAGAGTGTTGGTTCTCTGTCTCTCCCTCTTCTCTATCTCTCTCTTTCAGTCTCTCCCGGTCTTTTTCTTTTCTCTCACTCTCTGTTTCTTTCTCTCTCTCAGCAGTTCATTTATTCAGCCTCACCTCAAATGCCCATTAGCCGCTAAGCCCCTTTTTACGACCAGAGAAAGCCAGCTATCTCAAGTAGGGTCATCGTAACCACTACTACCATCAAGCTGTCACATACGTTGATGTTTGATGTCGTTATATATTTTATTGTTCACCTGTTTTGAGTAGTTTCTACCACGGTACAGCAAAGTGGTCTAGCCTTAACAGTGATGCATTAAACATTGTCTTGCTCTAGCTATACCCCTTTCCCTCTCTCTCTCTCTTTCCCTTTTCAGTCCTCCTTCTCTTTTGTTGTTTCGCTGAGTGCTATCGAACAGCACATCTGATCAAGCTGAATCCAAAGCTACCATTTTGGGCTTTCATCAGCACTGTGGCCCTGGCGTCACAGTCAACACAAGGCTTTCAAACGTAGGGAGGGATGGGGGACAGAGGGAGGACACAATGTGCTCCAGCGGCGCTGGCTGACCTTTCCAGAGCCTCTCTCSTCTCGCGTCACCACTCTCTCTCTTTCTCTCTCTAATAGACCAGATAATAACACAGGTCCAGGGCTCACACATTGTGGAGTTGAAAGCCACCTCAAACGCCAAAGAATTGGCACACTTTGGCTTTCTATAGCGGATTTCACAGAACGCCTGGGCCTGGAGATGGGCTCTGTTTTATCCTGTGGGTGAAAGGCTGTGTGAGGCCCCCAGCTGAGATAAATGTCCAGCCTGCCTGGCCATCTGGGGGGTTCAATTGGCTTTGTTAAACAAAATGGCCAAAACCGCAAACGGCCAGGCTGCCGCTCCGCGTCCTCCTGGCCACTTTGACTCACAGGCCCTCACCTCACAATGCACTCCGATTTCCTCTTTGTACTCTAAAATAATTTCCCCCTTTTAATACAAAAACATTTCCCCCAAAAAATGATGTTGGGGTTGTTGTTTGTGGCATCCTGACTTCCCCACTCAAGGCCAGGTTGACATGCTATGCTCACTTTCATGTGTAGCTTCAAAGCAATTGATCCCTCTCCTCATGAATGCAATCATCAGAAATAATAAATGGAAAGTAGTAAATATTTAATAATAAATGGAAAGTAGGGAAACTAAACCTATTGCTGGTGTAGAGTATAGAGTGGCCTGGGGGCTTTGAAAGGGATGCAGCCAGCATGTTGTGTTGCCATCCGTCAGGAGCTAGGAGAGGCTATCTTTCCACACAGGAAAGCTCTCAGTGAAAACCAGGCACTCGCATCACATCTCAGTAGTTTTATCTTTTTCTTTGCCTGTCTGCCTCACTCTGTGGCAGAGTGGGGGCTATCGCCCGGGAATTCCAATTGCCTGCCAGTCATCAGATAAGACGGATTTCCAATTGAGCTGAGCCTGGGAGAGGGGACCGAGTGCTCAGAGTACCATCTACGGTCTCCCCCTCTACTCCTGACTCTCACTCGGCCTCCTCTATACCCCAAAACTATCTGAGCAGAAAATAAATAGTAGTACCACTGCCATGGAGGAATCAGGCTAGTATAAGTAGCCTGTCAGATGGAATGTTGTCACCAGACGTTTGAGATYTGTTCCTTGCAGTAAACATTGACTGCTTTCTAAAGTAAATGGTTCTCAGTGATATACAGTATACATGCACTTTCCATTAATTCAGTATGGAAGTTATAAAATAAATTGCTGTACATGTAATATGTTATTTTTAAGTGATATAGATGAAAGAAAACGAGTAGAATCAACAATAATGCTTGTGTACAWTTAAGACACTCATCTTCATTCTCTTCCTTACCAGCTGGGTAGATGGCTCTGTCTGGACACAGAACAGCATCAGGCAGATTGACATCACTCCCACAGACACTCCGGTCATAGTTCATATGTATACTCCCCTCTGTGTTGACCTCTTGTCACTGTGGTGATTATATAGAGGCTAGAGGTCCGGGGTCAATGTGCTGCTGTCTGACCCCAGTTGTCAGAGCTTCCTGCTGAGGAAACCCTCTTAGCTAATCAAGACTGACCCTACAACAGCTCAGACGCTACTACTGTATACTGTAGCTCCCATTAGAGCTATAGGAGAACCTTTTACATTTGCGAAGGTGTATATTTGTCTGTAAGTGTGTAACAGTATTGTGCTGACTTTGGGTAGAGTGAGTAAATCGAAATCACCTCAGATAAAGTGAAACAAGTACGCACTAGCAGAGCATGTATTCACACTGTGGGAACTTTTTGGCTAAGCTCTGCAAGTCTTTCTCTCCCTGACACACAAACACTTACTTTCCCTGCAGGTGGAGGTGTCCCTTACGATGTACTCTGATGGGATGTGTTGTGATCTCGGTCGTGACGAGATGCGTATTGATTCTGCTGTGTGTCTCGGGGCATGCTTCTCAGTGTGTACTAACCTCGCACTGCTACCTCCAGCTGCAGGTCAATATCCCATCCGGATTCTGCCTGGCTGGCCTGCCAAGGCTCTGAGTATTGTTCCACATGGACCTCAATAACATGCCATTATTCCTGCCCCCTCTGCAGCAGCACCCTGCTCTCCATGCCGTGTCCCTGTAGGTCTGTTGAGGATGCTTTCAAAGCTCTGGCCAAATTAATAGATGAGAATGCAGGGAGAGTGCTCTTTAAATCACCTGTTCCCAATTTGTGCACCAAATGTATTTATGATGACGTCAAAGCCTACAGTACACTCTAGAAATGCTTTTAAAGACTAGTTAGGCCATCACTGTTATCAAGCTGATAATTATTTATTTCGATTTTCTTTTGTCTCTATTCTTTCTCTCTAAATGAATGGACAAGCTGTGGATGTACGGTATTTTGCTTTGTTGTTGTCAGAGACGGAGAGGACTTCTCTGTCAGTAATCTGTGAGTACTCTTTATGAAAGTGTCAGTGGTGTTAAGCGGAGCGACACAGGGGAACCCAAGAGCAGACTCAAATGAGGAAACAGGGATGAATMAACCAAAATATTTATTGTTACACAGGGAGATATGGAGTGCAGATCCGGGGAAGCTCGGATGAGTTGCAGAAAAACCAGATGTGGAGACTGAGGTTGGAGTTGGCTGAGTGGAACAGGGTGAACAGGTACTGAGGGAAATCCAAGGTAGTGGTGGTGAGTAAAATCCAGAGCAAGGTAGTTGGGTGGTGAGATGTGGAACTGGAGACAGGAGTCAGAGAGGTAAACTGCAATGAGAGGATAAACGGTGTCAGGCAGGGAAACAGGCACAGCAGAGTAACAGGATCTTGAATAATCATAAATGGCTAGACTCATGAACTGACTAAGCAGAGATTACGATCTGGCAGAGTGGAAGTGGCAGGACTGAGTATTTGTATAGGTCTTGATTATGGAACGAGTTGCAGCTGGTAGGGATCTACTCTGACTCCAGCACACCTGTCTCCAATCACACAATCACACAGAGAGGGAGAGGGATAGAGAGAGAGTGTACAGGGAGAGTAACTGCAGGTCAAGAAGACACCAGATGAACACCAGAGGGCTTAGCAGGAGCAGATGTGACAAGTGGTTCCGACCCACCTAGAGAATCACTACAATTGTCTTGACCATAGACATCATTGGTGCTGACCTTTGTTTGGTGCTGGTTAGAAGGGAGACTCCTCCCCCTACTCACACCTAGTAGTTCCTAAGAGCATCACAGAGGAATGGAAATCATGGTGCTCGCTTCCCCTACAAGAGTCAAGACCCAAGGGGGTCAGGGGCTTGATAGACATTTTGTTAAGAATTAAACTGAAGTGAGTCTGAAGACGTGTGTGTTGTTGTGCTATGTATTGTGTTAAATTGACCTGACATATGGTTGATTAACGTTGTCCTCTCCTTGTTTTCAGAACCTGCTGGTAAACCATGGATGAAGAGCAATGGAGAACAGCAGTGGAAAATACTGTCCAGGAATAGTTTTACTGAAGCACAAAAATCGGCAGTTCCAAACGTAGCACTCATTCTTATTTATGGGCAGCGGGCTGCTTTGGTGTTAGCATCATGTCTTTTATGCATTGTTTTAAGCAGACACTATTGTACATTTTACAGGGTGCAATAGATATTTGAAAGAGGACTGACTGACTAAAGATGGTTTTAAGTTGTATATACAGTACCGGTCAAAAGTTTGGACACACCTACTCATTCAAGGGATTTTCTTTATTTTTACTATTTTCTATACTGTAGGATAATAGTGAAGACATCAAAACCATGAAATAACACATATGGAATCATGTAGTAACCAAAATAGTGTTAAACAAATCAGAATATATTTCAAATTTGAGATTCTTCAAAGTAGCCACCCCTTTGCCTTGATGACAGCTTTGCACACTTGGCATTCTCTCAACCAGCTTCACCTAGAATGCTTTTCCAACAGTCTTGATGGAGTTCCCACATATGCTGAGCACTTGTTGGCTGCTTTTCCTTCACTCTGCGGTCCAACTCATCCCAAACCATCTCAATTGGGTTGAGGTCTGGTGATTGTGGAGGCCAGGTCATCTGATGCAGCCCTCCATCACTCTCCTTATTGGTCAAATAGCCCTTACACAGCCTGGAGGTGTGTTGGGTCATTGTCCTGTTGAAAAACAAATGATGCGCACACCAGATGGGATGGTGTATCGCTGCAGAATGCTGTGGTAGCCATGCTGGTTATTAAGTGTACTCTGAATTCTAAATAAATCACTGACAGTGTCACCTGCAAAGCACCCCGACACCATCACACCTCCTCCTCCATGCTTCACTGTGAGAACCACACATGCGGAGATCATCTGTTCACCTACTCTGCGTCTCACAAAGATACATCGGTTGGAACCAAAAATCTCAAATTTGGACTCATCAGACCAAAGGACAGATTTCTGCCGGTCTAATGTCAATTGCTCATGTTTCTTGGCCCAAGCAAGTTTCTTCTTCTTATTGTTGTCCTTTAGTAGTGGTTTCTTTGCAGCAATTTGACCATGAAGGCCTGATTCACACAGTCTCCTCTGAACAATTACTTGTTACTTGAACTCCGTGAAACATTTATTTGGGATGCAATTTCTGAGGCTGATAAATCTAATGAACTTATCCTCTGCAGTAGAGGTAACTCTGGGTCTTCCTTTCCTGTGGCGGTCCTCATGAGAGCCAGTTTCATAGCGCTTGATGTTTTTTTGCGACTGCACTTGAAGAAACTTTTGAAGTTATTGACATTTTCAGGATTGGACTGACCTTCATGTTTTAAAGTAATGATGGACTGTCGTTTCTCTTTGCTTATTTTAGCTGTTCTTGCCATAATATGGAGTTGGTCTTTTACCAAATAGACCTATCTTCTGTATACCACCCCTACCTTGTCACAACACAACTGCCTGGCACACCTGTTAATTGAAATGCATTCCAGGTGACTACCTCATGAAGCTGGTTGAGAAAATGCCAAGAGTATGCCAAGAGTGTGCAAAGCTGTCATCAAGGCAAAGGGTGGCTACTTTGAAGACTCTAAAATCTCAAATATATTTTGATTTTTTTAACACTTTGTTTTGTTACTACATGATTCCATATGTGTTATTTCATAGTGTTGATGTCTTCACTATTATTCTACAATGTAGAAAATAGTAAAAATAAAGAAAACCCTTGAATGAGTAGGTGTTTCCAAACTTTTGACAAGTACTGTTTATATACTTTTAAAAATATATTTTCAGGCAATCCTGACCATTAATTTATCAGGCTTATATTATATTAATTCCTTGATTTCATTAATTAAATAATATCCCTATGCTAATGTATGTCTGATTATTGGTTTGGCTATAGCTATAGCTGTACTTGTGACTATATCCATCCACTCACTTTATTTTCTTTGTAAACATTAAGTAAATGTTAAATGTAAATGTTAAACATAGAAAGAAACACATTTCTTTATAGTAATTCATCCACTTTTCCCTTTTTTAGCCTTTTATCCATAAAGAAAACATATAATACCATGAGAGACATGTTGTGTTGTTGGCATGGGGGCAGGAGTGTAAGGTAAGGGTGGGCAGTAGATAATAACCCTGGTGTGTGTTGGGAGAGACCAGCTCATACAGGTGTTTCAGCTGCCTGGGAGCATGTTATCAAGCCCAGCAGTGATGCTCTGCTCTCTATTCAATTCAAATGAAAAATATCAAGTCAGTTTCATTTTGGTATGAGAGAGATAAGAGGTGTGGATAACAAGAAGTGGTGTTACGCCTCACCAGTGGATTAAACAACTGTGGAAAGTCATACCTCAACCACGGAAGCACCCACCCCCAGTTGGCTGTCATCACAAAGATGAAGTGGTGTTTCCTATTGGCCCAATTCATTTAAGCACAACTAAAGCACATTGGCAGTTTGAAGTGACTCAAATCCACATTTTTTGCATATCCAATTCAGATATTTTTTTTTTCCTGCAGTCTGAACAGGCAGTGAGCACATGGAATCTGATATTTCAATCCGCATTTCAAACCACCTTCGTATGTGGTTTGAAGTCAGATACAAATCTGATTGTGGCTAGCCAAAAAGGGCTCGTTTTGAAAGTTGAATCATCTTATCCTTTGAGGCTTTAAAAGTGTCCTTACACTATGATTTTGAACATTCAAAGCAACTGGGACACGTCCATGGCAGACATTGTTGTCACCTCAGCTTGCTACATCACTTCTGAGTGATAGGAAACATGAGCACAACCACCAATCAGCCTACACCACTGCGCACACAAAAGTCGTTACTATGACAACTAGCGTAGCCATGTCAGCAAATTACTGCTGTCACACAAATCTGATTTAGCCACTTGTAACCTGATGTTTGGACAGTCAGTATTCTAAAACTGATTAGAAAACCATAACTGATTTGAGCAGTGTGAACAAGGCTTTCGAGTAATATTGCTAGGAATAATACCTCTACACTTATACTGCTGGGAGAGGAGGCTGTGGCTGTGATTGATTTCAGACCAGGGTGCTGTTCATGTCAAGCCGCGGTGACAGAATTTGTAGCCTGACATGCAGAGGTTGATAGGTCTAGCACAAGATTGGAGCCTCGATTAACTTTCTGCTATGCATCTCTTATGAGGAGCTGTGTGTCTGTTTGTACAGTGCCTGGCAGGATCCCATTTGCCTTTCATAATAAGGCTCTCTCAGTGAGAGTGCTGTGAGAAGTGACAGGGTAGAGGGACCTCACACAACCCTGTAGAGGAGATGGACAGGATCTAAAGGCCATCATAACCTAGTGACAATGGTAGTAGAGGAGGAGAGGACAGCAATACATTGTGACCTTCAAACAGATGTGTAGAGTATTTCTGTAGAAGCAGAAGCTCTACTGCACACAACCGTAGGCCAACAGCAATGCCCACACAGGAACCCACACAGCAAAGTGCAGCAATATAAAAAATATAACATTCAACGGAGGGGACACCCTAGGCCCGGTCTATTTCCGAGCTCTCTTGGACTCCCCCACATGTGCCCCTGACATTTTGAGAATGATAACCCTTTCGTGGTGGGCTGGCTTCTCCGGGCTGTGTTAGTAGAGGAGCACCATTGGCTTATCCAGTCGTATCGCTGGGGCTCAACTCTGGGGCTGCCAGAATGAGGTGTCCACAGGTTTGATCCGAGCACAGAGGCTAGGCAACACTGGTATATACACACACCCAGCTGACATTTATCCTCAAATACCAGGCTACACAGATCATTTCGGTTCAGTTATTAGCTCCTCTTCTTCCCCCGCTTRGTGTGTAAAGAGGAGAATAATTAGAGCAGTGCAGGTCCGAACGGTCAGATATCAGCTTTATTGCGTTTTTCATTCTGCTCGAGTCATCACAGGGAGGGGCTCAGGTGGCGTAAGTAAGGGACACCATACCTCATGACCCCCCGTGAACAGGTATACGCACACACACACCCTCTCAATCAACCAAAACTGGAAGAACTGCTGCTACATACTGTACTTATATGATATTGTATCATTTTATACTCCCTCTCCTTTCTCAATCTCAACTGATCACACAAAGTATGTTCAAGAGACACATTCTGACTTTGAATGCTGCTTTGAATGTTYTTATAGACACAGCTTTGATAAAGTGATAAGGGACTGTTTACTTGAGCAAAACCACGTAAAGGAATTCTAAGAGTAGTCTGTTTTAGAGAGTAATTTCATATGAAAAGCTGCTTTACAGTACTGAGAGACCACATAACTGTTCTCAACAAATGAAAATTCTGCTTTCTAGGAAACGACTGGCGGGCAAACTTAATAAAAGAAATGTCACGGGATGTGGTCACGTAGATGTTTTTCATGGTATCCACTACCTGAATGCCTTGAGCGATGAGCTTCAAGGTACCAGATTGGAAAATGATATCCTTGGGATCAACAGAAGACGCATTTGAATGCCATGTCATACCAATTACCACAGGAGATATTACTACAGACATGTTCCATTCACCCTGCTGAAAGTCTCCTTTCAAATATGATTGAATTTGATTGAATTCACATTCACTATATTTACAAAAGTATGTGGACACCCCTTCAAATTAGTGGATTTGGCTATTTCAGTCACACCTGTTGCTGACAGGTGTATACAATGGAGCACACAGCCATGCAATCTCCATAGACAAACATTGGCAGTAGAATTGCCTTACCGAAGAGCTCAGTGACTTTCAACTTGGCACCATCATATGATGCCACCTTTCCAACAAGTCAGTTTGTCAAATGTATGCCTTGCTAGAGCTGCCCTGGTCAACTGTAAGGGTTGTTATTGTGAAGTGGAAACGTCTAGGGGCAACAACAGCTCAGCCGCGAAGTGGTAGATCACACAAGCTCACATAACGGGACTGCCGAGTGCTATAGTGCGTAGTGTGTAAAAATWATCTGTACTCGGTTGCAATACTCACTACCGAGTTCCAAACTGCCGTTGGAATCAAAGTCAGCACAATAACTGTTCGTCGGGAGCTTCATGAAATGGGTTTCCATGGCCGAGCAGCCTAAAGCCTAAGATCACCACCAAGGCTCTGGAGCAACGAACCGCCCTTGCTGTGTCAGTGTATGCTTTAGCTTTAAGATTTCCCATCACTGTAAATAAGGGGCCAGTGTTCTCCTGGCATCCACCAAACCCAGATTAATCCGTCGGACTGCCAGATGGTGAAGCGTGATTCATCAATCCAGAGAACGCATTTCCACCGCTCCAAAGTCTAATGGCGGCGGACTTAACACCACTCTGGTCAATGCTTGGAATTATGCATGGTGATCATCAAATCAAATTTATTTATATAGCCCTTCTTACATCAGCTGATATCTCAAAGTGCTGTACAGAAACCCAGCCTAAAAGCAAGCAATGCAGGTGTAGAAGCACGGTGGCTAGGAAAAACTCCCTAGAAAGGCCAGAACCTAGGAAGAGACCTAGAGAGGAACCAGGCTATGAGCGGTGGCCAGTCCTCTTCTGGCTGTGCCGGGTGGAGATTATAACAGAACATGGCCAAGATGTTCAAATGTTCATAAATGACCAGCATGGTCAAATAATAATAATCACAGTAGTTGTCGAGGGTGCAACAAGTCAGCACCTCAGGAGTAAATGTCAGTTGGGTTTTCATAGCCGATCATTAAGAGTATCTCTACCACTCCTGCTGTCTCTAGAGAGGTCTGGGACAGGTAGCATGTCCGGTGAACAGGTCAGGGTTCCATAGCCGCAGGCAGAACAGTTGAAACTGGAGCAGCAGCACGGCCAGGTGGACTGGGGACAGCAAGGAGTCATCATGCCAGGTAGTCCTGAGGCATGGTCCTAGGGCTCAGGTCCTCCGAGAGAGAGAAAGAAAGAGAGAATTAGAGAGAGCATACATAAATTCACACAGGACACCGGATAAGACAGGAGAAGTACTCCAGATATAACAAACTGACCCTAGCCCACCGACACATAAACTACTGCAGCATTAATACTGGAGGCTGAGACAGGAGGGGTCAGGAGACACTGTGGACCCATCCGATGATACCCCCGGACAGAGCCAAACAGGAAGTATATAACTCCACCCACTTTGCAAAAGCACAGCCCCCACACCACTAGAGGGATATCTTCAACCACCAACTTACCATCCTGAGACAAGGCCGAGTATAGCCCTCAAAGATCTCCGCCACGGCACAACCCAAGGGGGGGCGCCAACCCAGACAGGAAGATCATGCATCTCAGGAAGTACAGTACAGCACTGCGAAGGACGTTTATTTCATATTTTCTATTTTACTTCCCCAGTCGAATAGTCATGCGGTTGCACAAGGGTGTAACAAAGTGTGACTTTTGTGAACAGGCTTGTTCATCACAAAGTTATATATAATTTAAGGGCTAAACAAATTAGAGTAATTTGGAAATGTACTGAAAGTATTTGATTGATATCCCTTGCATGCCAACCTGTGATTGTGAAGGAATGGTGTTAGCTGGGGGTGGGGTTTCAGCAGTGTCTCTGCTTGCATTCACAGGTCTACCTAACACCTCCCATTATTCCTCATAACCCGCTGGCTTCACCTCCTCTCTACCTACATTTAGAATCCATTTAGCATCTCATGTCATAGATCCTCACACCTCAAGAGAAGAGGGTGGAATCATGACACATGAAGCTACAGTATGTAAGGCTCAATGTACAAACAATACAGGACAATTACTTTACCCATGCCAGGCAAATGTTATCGACTGAACATGGACCACCAACTGTCTCGAACACCAAGCCACTCTCCCCTCCCGTCGCATGCTGCAGTGTAGCCTAACATCTCTCTCAGTAGTCTCTAAACAGTGGGCCTCCCTCCTCCCAGGCTGCTCCATAAACCAGCTCACTGGGAGAGCAGTACTCTGACAATGGTCCTTAATTGGAGCGTGCCTCTGTCTGACAGCCTCTATTCTGCTCCAGCATGTCCTGCTCCACACAACAGCGCTACACAATCCCAGCTACCAGCTCCTCCACAGCTGATTCACTGCTAATTCAATCCACTCCCATTTTAACCCCAGTAGTTAATGCATGGCGGAACCAGTCTTATACTAATTGAATCAGACCCGGATAGTCCTCCTCTCCTCGCCCAGCCCTGATCAGGGATTTCTAAGGAAAAAAGGCAGTGATTGGGTAGAGCGCTGACATTGCTAGAATTACAGGAGTTTCTTATAATCGAGGCTAGAGAGATATCTTATGACTTGGTATGGTTGTGATACCTCCTACAGGTATGTTCAGCCTGGTCTCATAGAATAGACATAACATAGTAAAAGTAAATATGGGACACTCAAATGAGTATGATATGTTATTTCTGGTATGGTTACATAAGACAGAAGGTTACTTAAGGCAGAAACGAAAGGAGGGTGGTTGGTTAGGGTGGATGGGTGAGCATTTAACACGAATGTCTAGCAACCCAAAGGTTGCATGCTTCAATTTCATCACGGACAACTTTAGCATTTTAGCTTGTTAGCAACTTTGCAACTACTTACCATGTTAGCTAACKWTAACCCTAATCTTAACCCTGTAACCTAGCCTGAACCCTAACCTTAACACAGTCAGTCACACTCAGAGGCCCTGCTTCTCTCCCTCACACACCACCTCTTTCATACACACCTGGCAATTCTTCAGGAGGACAACAGGGGGCAACCCACTCTGAAACCTCAGTTTACCTGTAAGCCAATCTCCTCATCTTAACCTGGGCCCTCAACAATTCATAGAATGAGAGTGATAGGGATGCCAATTTAAATGTGATAGTAATGTTCATAATTACTCTGTGTTTATAACCAAGTGGGAAGGTGGTATTTACCACATATGACTGGAAACACTTCTATTATCCCTGAGCTCCAACTTCTCCCACATGTTGACCTCTGACATCACCTACTAAGAAAATTATCTTGATTACAGCCTTTTTGGCAGTTAAATGTAATAACCAAACATTATTTATAAAAAGCAATCTATTAATATGTTTTTTGAACACTATAATTAGTTTACAAGCATGATAGCTGTACATTTAGTTTATGGTTGACGCCGTTTCTCAACAAAGCACGTGAATGTGACCAACTGGTTTTTAAATCCAATCAAAATTGCATGTGTTACATGCATCGAATACAACGGGTGTAGACTTCACCATGAAATGCTGTCATACCAGCCCTTCCCAACGATGCAGAGTAAAGAATAAAATAATATACACTACCAGTCTAAAGTTAGGACACACCTACTCATTCAAGTTTTATTTTTTACTACTTTGAAGACATCAAAACTATGAAATAACACATGGAATCAAGTAGTAACCAAAAAAGGGTTAAACACTTAAACAGATTCTTCAAAGTAAAAAACAGAAATACCTTATTTACATAAGTATTCAGACCCTTTGTTATGTGACTCAAAATTGAGCTCTGGTGCATCCTGTTTCCAATGATCATCCTTGAGACGTTTCTACAACTTGATGGAGTCCAACTGTGGTAAATTCAATTGATTGGACTGAAAGGCACACACCTGTCTATATAAGGTTCCACGGTTGACAGTGCATGTCAGAGCAAAAACCAAGCCATGAGGTCGAAGGAATTGTCCGTAGAGCTCCGAGACAGTGTCGAGGCACAGATCTGGGGAAGGTTACCAAAACATTTCTGCAGCATTGGTCCCCAAGAACACAGTGGCCTCTATCATTTTTAAATGAAAGAAGTTTGGAACCACTAAGACTCTTCCTAGAGCTGGCCGCTTGGCAAAAATGAGCAATCGGGGGAGAAGGGCCTTGGTCAGAGAGTTGACCAAGAACCCGATGGTCACTCTGACAGAGTCCAATCAGGACTTTGTGGTAGAGTGGCCAGACGGAAGCCACTCCCCAGTAAAAGGCACATGACCTCCTGCTTGGAGTTTGCCAAAAGGCCCCTAAAGGACTCTCAGAACCCAAGATTTTGGGGCGAATGTTCAGATTGGGGCAAAGGTTCACCTTCCAACAGGACAACGACCCTAAGCACACAGCCAAGACAACGCAGGAGTGGCTTTGGGACAAGTCTGAATGTCCTTGAGTGGCCCAGCCAGAGTCCGGACTTGAACCTGATCGAACATCTCTGGAGAAACCTGAAAACAGCTGTGCAGCAACACTCCCCATCCAACCTGACAAAGCTTGAGAGGATCTGCAGAGAAGAATGTGAGAAACTCCACAAATACAGGTGTGCCAAGCTTGTAGCGTCATACTCAAGAAGACTCAAGGCTGTAATCACTGCCAAAGGTGCTTCAACAAAGTACTGAGTAAAGGGTTTGAAACTTTTTTTTAACAAATCTAAAAACCTGTTTTTGCATTGTCGTTATGGTGTATTGTGTGTATTGTGTTTTTTGTTGTCTATTTTAGAATAAGGCTGTAAAGTAACAAAATGTGGAAATAGTGAAGGGGTATAAATACTTTCCCGAATTCGCTGTATATGTTAGTAACACAAGAGGAATTAAATACACAACAATTAAGCAACTACATAACCAAAAGTATGTGGACACCTGCTCATCGAACATCTCATTCCAAAATCATGGGCATTAATATGGAGATGGTCCCCCCTTTTTGCTAAAACAGCCTTCACTCTTCTGGGAAGGCTTTCCACTAGATGTTGGAACATTGCTGCGAGGACTTGCTTCCATTCAGCCATAAGATTATTAGTGAGGTTGGGCACTGATGTTGGGCAATTAGGCCTGGCTCGCAGTCAGCGTTCCAATTCCAATTCAACAATTTCTGTATGGACCTCGCTTTGTGAACAGGGGCATTGTCATGCTGAAATAGGAAAGGGCTTTCCCAGTACCAATCAATGTGCAGGGGTACGAGGTCGTTGAGGTAGATATGTACATAAATGCAGGGTAAAGTGACAAGGCATCAGAATAGAAAATTAAAAGAATCACAACTGGTAATTTCCACCTTGCCATTTGGTTAAGAAAACATCAATAGTCACCAGCATTCCCTCATGAAGTGGTTTTATTGTACAGTGTAAGTTGACTGTGTACATTATATGATGACAAATCACACCCAAATGAGTTGTCTGTATATTATTGCCATTACTGTGATTGTCATTCCACTCTTGTACTGGTTATTAATATCATTCTCCTCTGTATGATATTGACTGCCAGCGTGCCTGGTCTTCTAGTCCCTGTCTGCGTAGGCCTGAGAGACAGTGAGAGCATCCTCTTGTCCGGTCGTCCCCAGGGGAAATCAGCTCACAGAACAGAGAGGGTTTTTATCACCTCCTCCATCAGATTAGACAGACGAGTGACATCTATTAGACTGACCTGGTCGCTGCCAAGCTTAGATATACTGCTAAAGACTTCTCTACCTTATGATATTACACCTTCAGATAAAAGAGTTCCACATCCCTGTAATGCCATTAGACCCGTGGAACGCATACAGAGGGAGGAGAGGAAAGACTGGCCTGTTTAACCCTGGCGTTTGAGGACTACGTCAACTTTAGAGAGAGTGCACAACTTAATCCCTCTAGGAAGCAGGATTAGACCACAGTCTTCCTCTTATCGCTCCTCTTTTTTCTCCGGGCCGCGTTGTCATTTCCATTTTCCTCCCTTTCTTTCCCCCCATAATGCTCCCTACCAAGTGGCTTAGTGGTTCATCATTGTGGATTTTCTTTTCCTTTGTCGTGATAGTTCCTGTTCCAGCAGCGGGGAGCACGGATTCACCGGCACTTACTGAGAGTTGCCACTTCCCACCCCTCTGGTCATGTCTATAAGAGGAAAATGATCAATGTTAATAAAAGTGATATTTGTTGTTGTTAATTACTACTGTCTGCCACTACACAAAATTATGCAATTAACTTGTGAAGCTCTTCAGTAACAAAGTGTTTGCACAATTGGCCGTATAATCCAGTTATTCATACATTTTTTGATGTTTTGCTTCATATTTAACATGAAAACAAGTGGCTACTAGAGGTCATCATGAGAGGAAGAGAAGAGAATGTATGTCAGCAGCTTGTAAAATCAAACTAGATAATGACATGGAGTTCTGCATGGAAATGTGAATAGAGGGGGAGGTCTGCTAAGCTAACATATGGAATTGTTTTAGGATGGTCATACCAAGGATCATTTAGCTATTGGATTTAGAATTTCAGGACCCCTTGCTTAAGGTATGAAAAAATGTTTTAAAAAAAAAGTTGGCCTTACTGCTATTAGCCCATAGAAACACATTGAATAACAGCTTCATACACGGATAAACAGATAATAAAAAAGCAAAAGTTTGTTCTGAAGTGTATGTCCTATATCTGAGCGATATAAGAAAGAGAAGGAAACTATTTACATTTTTTGGGACATGTATTTAACATCTTATTTTAGCTACTAAACCATCTGCACACAGTGCATTTGGAAAGTATTCAGACTCCTTGACTTTTTCCACATTTTGTTACATTGCAGCTATATTTTAAAATGGATTAAATTGTTTTTTTTTCTCAATCTACACAATATCCCATAATGACAAAGAAAAACAGTTTAGTAGATGTTTTTGCAATTGTATTACAAAAAAAACTGAAATACATAAGTATTCAGACCCTTTACTCACTACTTTGTTGAAGCACCTTTGGCAGCGATTACAGCCTTGAGTCTTCTTAGGTATGGCGCTACAAGCTTGACACACATGTATTTGGGGAGTTTCTCCCATTCTTCTCTGCAGATCCCCTCAAGCTCTGTCAGGTTGGATGGGGAGTGTCGCTGCAACGCTATTTCAGGTCTCTCCAGACATGTTCAATCAGGTTCAAGTCCGGGCTCTGGCTGGCTCTGGCTGGCTCAAGAACATTCAAAGACTTGTCTTGAAGCCACTCCTGCGTTGTCTTGGCTGTGTGCTTAGGGTCGTTGTCCTGTTGGAAGGTGAACCTTCGCCCCAATCTGAGGTCCTGAGCGCTCTGNCTTAAGGTATGAAAAAATGTTTTAAAAAAAAAGTTGGCCTTACTGCTATTAGCCCATAGAAACACATTGAATAACAGCTTCATACACGGATAAACAGATAATAAAAAAGCAAAAGTTTGTTCTGAAGTGTATGTCCTATATCTGAGCGATATAAGAAAGAGAAGGAAACTATTTACATTTTTTGGGACATGTATTTAACATCTTATTTTAGCTACTAAACCATCTGCACACAGTGCATTTGGAAAGTATTCAGACTCCTTGACTTTTTCCACATTTTGTTACATTGCAGCTATATTTTAAAATGGATTAAATTGTTTTTTTTTCTCAATCTACACAATATCCCATAATGACAAAGAAAAAACAGTTTAGTAGATGTTTTTGCAATTGTATTACAAAAAAAACTGAAATACATAAGTATTCAGACCCTTTACTCACTACTTTGTTGAAGCACCTTTGGCAGCGATTACAGCCTTGAGTCTTCTTAGGTATGGCGCTACAAGCTTGACACACATGTATTTGGGGAGTTTCTCCCATTCTTCTCTGCAGATCCCCTCAAGCTCTGTCAGGTTGGATGGGGAGTGTCGCTGCAACGCTATTTCAGGTCTCTCCAGACATGTTCAATCAGGTTCAAGTCCGGGCTCTGGCTGGCTCTGGCTGGCTCAAGAACATTCAAAGACTTGTCTTGAAGCCACTCCTGCGTTGTCTTGGCTGTGTGCTTAGGGTCGTTGTCCTGTTGGAAGGTGAACCTTCGCCCCAATCTGAGGTCCTGAGCGCTCTGGAGCATCAAGGATCTCTCTGTACTTTGCTCCGTTCATCTTTCCCTCGATCCTGACTAGTCTCCCAGTCCCTGCCGATAGAAAACATCCCCACAACATGATGCTGCCATCACCATGCTTCACTGTAGGGATGGTGCCAGATTTCCTCCAGTCGTAACGCTTGGCATTAAGGCCAAAGACTTCAATCTTGGTTTCATCAGACCAGAGAATCTTGTTTCTCATGGTCTGAGAGTCCTTTAGGTGCCTTTTGGCAAACTCCAAGCTGGCTGTCATGTGCCTTTTACTGAGGAGTGGCTTCCATCTGGCCACTCTACCATAAAGGCCTGATTGGTGGAGTGCTGCAGAGATGGTTATCCTTCTGGAAGGTTCTCCCATCTCCACAGAGGAACTCTGGAGCTCTGTCAGAGTGACCATCAGATTCTTGGTAACCTCTATGACCAAGGCCCTTCTCCCCCGATTGCTAAGTTTGGCCAGCTCTAGGAAGAGTCTTATTGGTTCCAAACTTCCTCAATTTAAGAATGATGGAGGTCACTGTGTTCTTGGGGACCTTCAATGTTGCAGACATTTTTTGGTAGCCTTCCCCAGATCTGTGCCTCGACACACAAACCTGTCTCGGAGCTCTACGGACGATTGGCACGTTCTAGCATGTATTTGCATATTTCCGTTAGGAGACGCCTGGTCTCTGAAGTGCGCGTGTGCAATAACTCAATTCACTCTTGCACTCCTTTAAAACAACACCCTTTTTAGACACTTTGGCAAAGGGTAAAGTATCCAAAACTTAGTCCACTCTGTTCGTAACATATTCTAGAACTGTATTGAGATAAAACATTTCATTAGGCAGGTTAATACAACAAAAGCAATGTCGCAAAAAACATATTGCAACGTCTAATGGAAACGGCAGATATTGGAGACCTTTTCTAAAGATCAACAACATTTTTATCTGTTCGACGTGTGGATTTTCCTTTTTGACTAACTTTCTTTATTGCGACGTATGACTATGGGAATGGTGTTTTCTATAAGGGCACAAGGCGAGACACAGATGCAGACACGGGAGGCAGATGGTTTGAGTCTTTGATATTTATTGATCAATCCAAAAGGGGTAGGCAAGAGAATGATCGTGGACAGGCAAAAGGTCAAAACCAGTATAGAGTCCAGGAGGTACAGAGTGGCAGGCAGGCTCAAGGTCAGGGCAGGCAAAATGGTCAGGTAGGCGAGTACGGAGTCCAGAAAACAGGCAAGTGTCAAAACTGGGAGGGCTAGCAAAAAGAGAATAAAAGCAGGAGTACGGGGAAACACGCTGGTTGACTTGAAAGACATACAAGACGAACTGGCACAGAGACACAGGAAACACAGGGATAAATATACCTGGTTGACCGGGGTGTCGGCGGTGGAAGTCGGCGACGAGGGCTAGATCCAGGATGTCCCTAATGGGAACCAAGCACCTCTCCTCCGGGCCGTAACCCTCCCAGTCAACCAGGTACTGGCTGCCCCGTGGTCGAACACCCAGGAGACGTTTTACCATGTATGCCGGTTGGCCATCAATGACACGGGGAGGGGTGGGTGGACCTAGGGACAGAAGACAAAAGACTGAGACATGGGCTTAATCCTAGACACATGGAACGTAGGGTGAATACGGAGGGTACAGGGTAAGAAGAGACAGACAGCAGTGGAACTAAGAACTCGAGAGATGGGAAATGGACCAATGAAATGGGGGGACAGTTTGCAGGACTCTACCCAAAGGGGCAGGTCCCGTGTGGACAGCCATACCCTCTGCCCAATGTGGTAGCGGGAAGCTGGAGTCTGGTGGCGGTCCGCTTGTTGACGAAACCTGGAGTTGGTCTTGAGAAGTGCTACCCAAGCTCTTCTCCAGGTACGTCGACAGCGGCGGACGAACATCTGGGCCGAGGGTACGTTGACTTCCGGTTCTTGTTCTGGGAAGAGTGGAGGTTGATACCCCATGGAGCACTCAAAAGGGGAGAGTTCCGTGGCTGCACAGGGAAGGGTGTTCCGGGCATACTCCACCCATACCAGTTGTTGGCTCCAGGTAGTGGGGTTGGTTGAGATCAGGCATCTTAAGGTGGTCTCCAGGTCCTGGATAGGCTGGCCGACGCCTCAATAAGGGTGCAGAACACCTTCCTGAAGACGTAATGCACTTTGAGCTGGGTCGTTTCCTTGGCAGAAGGAAGTTTGGGGAGAGGGATGAAATGAGCGGCTTTTGAGAACCGATCCACTACTGTCAGAATGACGATGTGGCCATCAGACGGGGGAAGCCCAGTGACAAAGTCCAGAGAGATATGAGACCAGGGACGATGAGGGACCGGTAGTGGCTGAAGAAGGCCAGAAGGAGCTTGCCGTGGAGTCTTGTTCTGGGCACACACCGTGCACGAGGCGACGAAGGCAGAGACATCAGGAACKATTGTGGGCCACCAGAAACGTTGTCGAAGGAATGCTAGGGTACGGCGGGAACCGGGAACGGCCCATTCCAGGACCCGGGACCGGAATGAGTTAGGGTCAAACAGCCGGTTAGCCGGGCCCCCTTCAGGTCCAGGCTGGGAACGTTGTGCCTTGCGAACCAGGATCTCAATACCCCAACCCACTGAGGCTGAGGTAGGGAGAATGGTTTCGGAGACTGAGGGTATGACAGAGGAACTGTATAGGTTGGAGAGGGCGTCAGGCTTCACATTCTTGGACCCTGGGCGATAGGAAATGGTGAAGTTGTAGCTAGTAAACAAGAGAGTCCCCCTGGCCTGCCTGGAGTTAAGGCGCTTGGCTGTACGGAGATATTGCAAATGTTTATGGTCGGTCCAGACCAGGAATGGATGTTCTGCTCCTTCCAGCCAGTGCCTCCACTCTTCCAACGCCATCTTGACCACTAGGAGTTCTCGGTTGCCTACATCTTAGTTCCTCTCTGCAGGATTGAAACGATGGGACAGGAAGGCACAGGGATGTAGTTTTGCTGGGACAGGATGGCCCCAACTCCAACGTCAGAAGCATCAGCCTCTACCACAAATTGACAGGACGGGTCCGGATGGATGAGGATGGGTGCTGTGGTGAACCGATGCTTCAGGTCCACAAAGGCTCTGTCGACAGCTGGAGACCATGTGAACGGTACTTTGGGAGAGGTGAGTGCAGAGAGGGGGGCCACCAGGGTGCTGTATCCCCAAATGAAACGGCGGTAGAAGTTAGCAAAACCCAGGAAACGTTGCAACTGCACGCTGGACGTAGGTTGAGGCCAATCCACCACTGCTTTCACCTTTCCAGGATCCATCTGGACATTTCCCTCAGCGATGACATATCCCAGGAAGGAGATTGTAGAGCGATGGAATTCACACTTCTCGGCTTTCACAAACAATTGGTTCTCCAGGAGGCACTGAAGGACCTGTCTGACATGAAGAACATGTTCTTGGGCAGCACGAGAAAAAAACAGGATGTCGTCAAGGTAGGCGAACTCAAAACGGTTTAGCATGTCCCGGAACACATTTTTTACCAGAGCCTGGAAGAGTCCAAATGGCATGACCTGGTACTCATAATGTCCGCTGGCTATGTTGAAGGCTGTCTTCCACTCATCTCCTTCGCGTATCCGAATCAGGTGGTAGGCATTCCGAAGGTCCAGCTTGGAAAAAATGGTGGCCACCTGGATAGGTTCAAAAGCCGAGGAGAGGTCTGGTAGAGGGTAACGATTCTTAACAGTAATGTCATTCAGACCCCGGTAGTCAATGCACGGACGCAGGGTCTTGTCCTTCTTCTCCACAAAGAAAAACCCTGCACCGGCAGGAGATGCAGACGGACGGATGCCTCCAGTAGCCAGAGACTCCTCTATGTACTCTTCCATGGCCTTGGTCTCCAGCCCGGATAGAGAATATAGATGACCACGAGGTGGTGTGGTACCTGGGAGGAGATCAATGGCACAATCTTAAGGAAGGTGCGGGGGAAGAGAAGTAGCTTGTGCATTGCTGAAGACTTCCAGGAGGTCGTGGTACTCTGTGGGGACAGCAGAGAAATCCGAGACTTGACTTAAGCCTGAGGAGGCCATCTCGGGTAAGGCTGCGCTGCTTTGAGGCAATGGGAATGGCAGAACGGACTCCAACCCAAGATTGAACTTGTGGTCCAGTCAACAACGGGGTTGTGTTTCTTGAGCCAAGAAAATCCCAAAACAGGAACATGGGGAGACTCAATGAGGAGAAGCTGTATAGCCTCACTGTGACTTCCTGAAACCTGCAAATTAACAGGAACGGTGCTGTGGGTAACTCTACCAATGGAGCGGCCGTCCAGTGTGAGTTATTGTGTCCCACCACCCGCCAATCCCTCTTTTTATGCTACTGCTACTCTCTGTTCATCATATATGCATAGTCACTTTAACCATACCTACATGTACATACTACATCAATAAGCCTGACTAACCAGTGTCTGTATATAGCCTTGCTACTCTTATTTTCAAATGTCTTTTTACTGTTGTTTTATTTCTTTACTTACCTACACACACACACACACACACACACACACACACACACACATACTTTTTTTCCTCCGCACTATTGGTTAGAGCCTGTAAGTAAGCATTTCACTGTAACGTCTACCTGTTGTATTCGGCGCACGTGACAAATACACTTTGATTTGATTTGATTTGATTTGAGTGGGGATACCTAATTCAGAAACTAGGGTAGCGTCCATAAAACTCTTATCTGCCCCAGAGTCAATGAGCACCCGGAGATATTTAGACTGATCTCCCCACAGCAGAATCACAAAAAAAGGAGGTTGATGGGATTTAGAGGATTGCCAGTCTGGCTCACCAGAGTACTTGTACCTACTACAGAAATAGGTCTCTTAACCGGGCAGGTGGCTARATAATGTCCCGCAGCCCCACAGTACAGACAACTGTTGGAACTTAGCCTATGTGAACGGTCACTAGGCGATAATCTAGCTCTGCCCAGTTTCGTAGGTTCCGGAGTATCTGATTCACTGGTCACCGATGATTCTCGAGGGAGCTCGGGTGGCTTCGGATCCTCTCGGAAAAACAGCCGTTAAGTGAGGTGGAGCAACTGAAATGGAAGATTCCCTGTGTCTGTGAACCGTTTGGTGCGACGCAGACCCGGTGGCGAGCGTGATGAATCGGAGAAGACACTGTCTGTCCTCTTAAGTTTTTACCTGATAAAGTCATGTTAGGATATGTCAGTTATCCTATGAGAACCCACTAATGTGTTTCCGATGCCAAGCTTCTGTTGCAGCAGTGTGTAGGAGGGAGATTCCCAGATGTGAGAAGTGTGCAGGAAGGCATGGGACAAAGGAAAGTGTATCGGTGGAAACACTGTGTGTATCAATTGTGGGGGTTTCCATGTTGCTGGGGATCAGAAGTGACCTGTGCGAGAGAGACAGGTTGAGGTTGCCAGAGCAACAGAAGGTGTCATATGCTGAGGCAGTGAAAAGAGTAGAGGATGATGAGTCAAGGATGAGTAGTAGGCCAATAAAGAGTAATATGAATTTGTGCTTCAGTAAGGTTGGCTTCTTCGCATTCGTTGCCATGGTTATCAACTCTACCGCAGAAATGGAACGCAAATCAAAGAAAATATATTTTGTGGAGGCAGCTGCAGAGAAGTACTTGGGTGTACAAGGTTTTACTGCAAAAGAGTTACAAGGTGTGTTGAACGTAAGGGTCCCGTCCTCCCAGGCCGTCAGCCTGGTGTAGGATCACTTAGGATAAAAGTAGTAGAATGGGATGGGGATTTTTATTTGAATGAAATAGTGGTATTTAGGTGTAGGTTAGTTGGTGGTGCCAATTTTTTAGTTTTCCGCCCTTCCTTTTTATTTTTGTATCACAACATTTTACGTGATCGACCACACACTACCGCACAGTAGGTGGCGGCATGCACAAGCAAAATGTGATACCAAAGAAGAAGAACAAGAAGAAGTGGTCGAAATTAGGATAGTAATGACTGTATATATGAAGGGGGAGAGCTAACTAGCTATGTGTTCAGGATTAATTTAGTTTTGATAACTTTTTGATACAATGTTAATGCCAAATAAATCACTACAACCATGCAACAACTGCTGTCACCTTGGTAAATTGGCTACACTGCTATCTACTAGCTATCTAGTACTGCTACACTTGATTTACATCTTCATCAATATTCGGTCTGGTTGGCTGATACCCGTAACAGTAAGTTCCTTCTCAACATGTTACAGTACAACATAACTGCAGAGCCTCAAATAGAAGACCCACATGCTCTCACATACACTGAATTAAATATCTGTTCCTCAGTAACACATTTAGTACACTATTACAGTAAAACCTGTATTTATAAATCTTGCTCAAGTACCTGTGTTTTTGCCGTTAATGGTTTGAGGCATGACGGTACCCACTGACAACGATAGATGGCAGTCTTGTACTCAGAGTGTGCTGCTAATACAAGCAGAGCCACTTTTCGACTTATCGTTTGTAGTTGTTATTTCTGCTTTTCAGTTAACTTTTTTCAGAGGGCTACGGTCTTGTCTCAGATCAGATAAAAATGCACAACACAAGACTTTCAAATAGAGTGAGTTTCTTCAAGGGATGCTATGAATTATTGCCGATTGTGAGGTATGTACACAGAAACATCCATACACCTCCACATTCTCAATATTTGCTGACAATACTGATGTTCACAGGGATGCATCCTCTGCCAATTGCAGTCTGTCATTAGAACTAGCTCTTAGAAAAAGCACAATCGGGGGAAAYAACTTGAAAGTGGGCACTGTCAGGAAATGCTACTACATATCAATGTAAGCTTAGTACATACCAATAAAGCCTCTGGCATTGTAGCAATCCAACCCCAACCCAGTGTGTACCCCTGGCATAGAAACAGTGAACCTCTCTATTTGAACAACCCTGTGTAGCATGTTGACTGGCCTGCCTGGCCCCTCCCACCTGTTCTTCTCTTTAGTTCACCAGCCAGCGCCACCTCCATATGAGCCCTCCATAAATCTGTGTCTGTCATGCTCCGCATATGAAATGGAAGTGATGACCACTGTGGTTTAGTGCTGCTGGCATAGGCTCTGGCTGTCTGTTTTAGTAAAGCACAGGGCTCCTCTTTTTATGGCAGATCCACAGTGACATGATTCATGATGTCCTGCCTCAGAGGGGGGCAGTGCATCACAGGATCATAGGCCTGATGCACTGACACACAGGGACATATAACAGTATGATGCACTCTCACACACACACTCATTCCCATACATACACAAATTAGCAAATTAAGTCATAAAATCCTCATCCTATACTATAAATTCTCAAATTGTGCAGCTCTTGATATACAGTACATGGTTATGTACAACCCCTGGTGGTTTCAGTACCAGCAGATCACAAACAAAGTCCACTTCTCCTAAGTGGGAAACGGGGTCATTGTTTGGCCCTGTGTTTGTTCCACAGACAGTGTGACAGAGGGTTGGTCACTCAGAGAGAATTCATTGCCATTCCACATTATAGTGTTTTTATATAACATCAGGTACACTTCACACTATGGTGAGCTTCATTATAAGCGGACTGTTGAGAAGTTTGGAACTCTAAGAGGAAGTGAAGATTCACCTGTTGATCATATCACCCGCTCTATTTCTCCGTGGTGGGGAGTGGTGTTGTGGTCCTGCAGGTGGTCTGTAGTCCGCTCCACTGCCCCTGTCTGTCTCTCCTGGCTTGGCTGGGCCTGCTGGAGCCTGAGACAGGATAGCTATACTCCCAGGTTCCCCAGCTGTGCTACGGTAGGATGAGATTGTACGCAAAGCAGAGCACACCGGTAGAGGGGAGTGAGGAGAATCACAATAACCAGACTAACAGTGCAGCTATAGATTTCTGTCTGTCTCTCTGAGAAGGGTTTTTTATCATTACTACAAAGATGGTTGTTCGATTGTCGGAAATGGGAACGGGGCAGGTGTAACACTTTATATGGCTGTAATTACTGTAGTAACAACATTGTATCAACATGTTCTCATCTAAACACATGCATAAACTCACAGAGCCTTTCTAATATCCAGTATGGTCTGGGTGTTGTGACTTGCTCCACTACATTATCCAGAGACAGGAGGCATGTATGTGTCATCGAGGCATAGGGGGTGATGGTATTCTGCCACAGTTGATATTACTCCTCCAAATATGTATGACCCACAACCTGCTAATGGTGCTGTGATTGACAGGAAGAGACACACGGACCTTCCCTGAGTCACTCCCCAGTCATTTCCATCACAATCAGGGAACAGCGGAGCAGGAGGGAACCAGCATCTAATGGAGGGAATGGGTGGGGAGTGGGAGGGATTTACAGCCACCTGCCAACATGAAACGCTATATTATTAATACAACCTGGACTCAGGGGGAGACATAGCATAGTAAACGTAAATCCAGGATACTCCAATTAGTATGATATGTTACGTTTTTTATTGGTATGTATTAATTTGTGGATGTCCATCCTCCATTTCGTATGATATATTATGAATTTGCAAAATGTACGATATGTAACGAATTCCAATTTGTTGTGGCTAACGTTAGCTAGGTGGCTAGCGTTAGCTAGGCTAGTGGTTAGGGTTAAGGGTTAAGGTTAGGGTTAGGAGTTAGTTAAAGGGTTTTAAGGCTTGGGTTAGGGGAAGGGTTATCTAACATGTAGTTGCAAAATGCTAAAGTTGTCCATGATGAGATTCAAACATTCATAATTCTAAAWACTTTGGGTTGCTAGACACTCACGTCATATGCATACCCATCCACCTCAGCCAACCACCTTACTTTAGTTTTTGCATTAAGTAACCATCTTTTTATTTATTTTTTTATTTTATTTTACCGTTATTTTACCAGGTAAGTTGACTGAGAACACGTTCTCATTTGCAGCAACGACCTGGGGAATAGTTCCAGGGGAGAGGAGGGGGATGAATGAGCCAATTGTAAACTGGGGATTATTAGGTGACGGTAGAGGGCCAGATTGGGAATTTAGCCAGGACACCGGGGTTAACACCCCTACTCTTACGATAAGTGCCATGGGATCTTTAATGACCTCAGAGAGTCAGGACACCCATTTAACGTCCCATCCGAAAGACGGCACCCTACACAGAGCAGTGTCCCCAATCACTGCCCTGGGGCATTGGGATCTTTGTTTAGACCAGAGGAAAGAGTGCCTCCTACTGGCCCTCCAACACCACTTCCAGCAGCACCTGGTCTCCCATCCAGGGACWGACCAGGACCAACCCTGCTTAGCTTCAGAAGCAAGCCAGCAGTGGTATGCAGGGTGGTATGCCATCTATCTTATGTAACCATACCAAACGTAACACATCATACTAATTTGAGTGTCCCGGATTTACCTTTACTATTTTACATCTAGTCTATGAGACCAGGCTGTAATATTACCCCAGATGCCTTTAGGGCCACAGCAGCCACATCCTAGTCCATACAGAATGTGTTTGTTTATTCACTGGCAGTCCGGTCTATACAAATATTTTATCAGAATATATTCAATTAATGTAGCTAGCGAAAGCAGACAGCCTATATCTCCCAGAGGTACTGTAAGCTTAGTTGAGCAGCCCAAAGCTCAGAATAGAGACCAGTGCTTTCTCGCTGTATTGAAAGAATGCTATTTGGGACTGACCCAGAAACCTAGTTATCAATTTTGATGTATTGCAGCCTTCGGTCCAGTTCTGTAAGGGGAGGTGGAGTTAACATATGAAAGATCACAACCTGATTGGGCTGAATTGTTCTAATACAGAATCAATTACTTGTAGTTTGATAAATACAATTGTTGACACAGTTATCTTCCGTTGCGGTCCATATCCTCCCCCCCTTAACCCTGCTTGTGTTACTCTATGTTAGAGCAATACATAAGTAGATGTTTTGGGGTTTTCAGCCTCTGTAACCCAAATAATTGCACCCATGTTCCCAGTGCTTGCAGCAGTTGCAGCGGTTCACTGGTGCGAGTGCTTCTCGCTTTGAAGAGCCTAATAATGTGAGCACTTGTTTGGCGACGCAGCTGGCGTGTTTGACTTGGCAGGCATGCGTGTGGACAGCCCCAGGGCCGTGATGGGCCCCGCATTACATGGGGCTATTTTCCCAGTCGCACCCCAGTCAGTCTCCTCTCTGACCGAAGCAGAGCACAGTCCAACTAGTTCATAGTTGGCATGGTGCAGGCAGGGGTCTGAGAAAGATCACCCCTCACTTTGAGTTCAGCATCTGCAACTTTCTCACAAGCAGATACAGCCAGGAGAGAGCATACGTCTCAGTCAGACCCAGTCTTATATTGTAAAATTCATTTTTTTTWAATTCTCACATAGATTTCGTAAAACACACCAGTTTATTTCAATCTTAAACAAAGCATGCTGGCCTTTTCCAAGTTGAGATAGCATCTAGTGTGAATGAGAGCATTGTTCTACGGTGCTGCTGGGCTGCCTGTCTGAAGGGATTATGATTGTGAAGTTGCTGTGCTCTGTCATTCCTACTGTAACACATGAGTTGGTCAGAGTGTGACGTGTTGTGCCTGTAAGCTTATTAAGAATGGGAATTCACTGACTCCTTTCTTAGGATAAGCCAACTGTAAACGCTACTACATGCATGAGCGGCGAGAAGCTTGGACTACATTTGGGATATACAGGAAGAAAAAAGGAAATAATACAGAGGGGAGAAAATCACTGCATCTGCAGAAACGTCTGCAGACAAATCACCTAATGGTGAAAAAAAAGATGCTGGGATTTGCATTTTGCTGTTTCCCCCTCAGTGACCATAGTTTGAGAAACATGAAGAGGCTCAGCCCGATCTTCCAGCGGAAACTTGGCGGCCCTAACTTTTTCCCTAGGTTATATGGAGCACAAGCTAGGAAATCATAGGAAATGGAGCACAGCAGTGAATACACTGGATAGGAATCTTTCCCCTCTATACAACTGTGTGGTTAAATCATTGTTCACTTCATGCACATTTAAGTTCATTCAAATTGATAGTTAAACCAATAAAATATTTAAGCTCATTCAAATTGACTGTTACGTTAAACCAATAAACGGGGGGAAATGATTTGAGAAAGAAGAAGAGGATGAAGCTTTATAGAAGTGCAGTGGTTCTGGTATTTCTTACAGAAGAGGACACTACATAACTCTTCCTCTGTCAGCATTCCGAGGGCGGCAGGTGCTCAGGTGTGTTGACACTGAGGGCATCACAGCCACTCAAGCTGAAAATACATTCTGTCACTTTCCTGGAGTCGGAGGAGACCAGTGCACTCTCGCTTGAAGGCCGAGGCACAATTCACTCTCTGTTAGCCTCTGGTTGGTATGTGGATTTGACAGCAACATAGACGTGTAGAGCAGTGGGAATTAAATGATTTACCTCTATGCACAGGAGCATGCTCATGCAATACACACACACATACACACAAGCAACATACACACAAGCACACACACACAAACCATAAATCCTCACATGTCAAATGTATTCACAATAAAGGTGTGAGGTTTACATTCTCGCCATTATCCCATGCAAATGTTCAGGTGTTACAAACATGAATACATATGCTCCCACTCGACACTGCTCTTCAGAAGGCCTACATGCTATTAAAATACCACACAACCAATTTCTTTCTTACTCCTCACACTCTTGACTCTTCCATGCAGCCCTGAGACCTCACTGTAACCAGCATAGAGAGGGAGTAAATCTCTCGGCCCTGAGCTGTAATTAAGTTTTATGCCTGGCTGGATGGAGAGGGGTGAACCTCTGGCAGGGGCTGGATGTGTGATATCAGCCGTCATGGTAGGCCCATCAGCCTGCCAAGGTTCCAGGATTTACCCTCCATCCCCTCCTCACTGGAGCTCCTCAGGCTGGAGACTAGAGCCAGTTCATGGGGCTGAAGCATGCAGGCTGGGGGCTGTACACTGGCTTACCATTGGCTGGATTACACAACACCACACAGCAGCAGCTGATTACACCCCATGGAGGACAGCAGACCTTAGTTGTTTAACATGTGTGTTTCCCAATATTCGCACAGCAAATTCTCCAGTATTTAATCCGGACTGAGAGTGTTAAATGTAACACTGTCCAGTATCTATACAGTGTCTAGACTTTTCTGTGTTAAATTAACACACTGCTCAGTGTAAAGCCTTATTTGCACATTTCCCAGAGTGCCTTTCAAGTGAACAGAGTTACCACCCATGACTGTATTTGTTAGTGACAGAGACAGTCAGAGACAGAGACATACACTATATTTACAAAAGTATGTGTACACCCTTTCAAATGAGTGGATTCGGCTATTTCAGCCACACCCTTCGCTGACAGGTGTATAAAATCGAGCACACAGCCATATAATCTCCATAGACAAACATTGGCAGTAGAATGGCCTTACTGAAGAGCTCAGGGACTTTCAACATGGCACTGTCGTAGAATGCCACGTTTCCAACAAGTCAGTTCTTCAAATTTCTGCCCTGCTAGAGCTACCCCGGTCAACTGTAAGTGCCTTTATTGTGAAGTGGAAACGTCTAGGAGCAACAACGGTTCAGCCACGAAGTGGGATGCCACACAAGCTCACAGAATGGGACCATCAAGTGCTGAAGAGCGTTCTGTCCTCAGTTGCAACACTCTCTACCAAGATACAAACTGCCCCTGGAAGCAACGTCAGCACAATAACTTTTCAGATTCAGTAAATGGGTTTCCATGGCCGAGCAGCTGCACTCAAGCCTAAGATCACGAGTGATGAATCACACTTCACCATCTGGCAGTTCAACGGACTCATCTGGATTTGGCGGATGCCAGGAAAACGCTACTAACATAGTGCCAACTGTAAAGTTTGGTGGAGGAGGAATAATGGTCTGGGGCTGCAATGCATAGTGCCAACTGTGAAGGTTTGGTGGAGGAGGAGTAATGGTCTGGGTCTGTTTTTCATGCCAAGGCAGCAGCTACTCTTCCTGGGGTTCAGCAACATAAGACAGTTACATACAGTTTAAAATACTACATGACATTATATTTCAAAACACCTTACCCAACACATTGTGTGTTCCCTAAAGGTCACCACTCCACCACCACATATTTACAATACAACATCCATGTGTACGTGTGTGTAAAGTGTGTGTCTTATCATGTGTATTTGTGTCTGTGCCTGAGTGTGTCTCTTCACAGACCCCGCTGTTCCATAAGGAGTATTTTGATCTGTTTTTTAAATCGAATTTGACTGCTTGCATCAGTTACCTGATGTGGAATAGAGTTCCATGTAGCCTCCCATAGTCTGTTCTTGACTTGGGGATTGTGAAGAGACCTTTGGTGGCATGTCTTGTGGGGTGTGCATGGGTGTCCAAGCTGTGTGCTAGTAGTTTAAACAGACACCTCGGGGCCTTCAGCATGTCAACACTTCCTACAGAAACAAGTAATGACAAAGTCAATCTCTCCTCCACTTTGAGCCATGAGAGATTTACATGTATATTATTAATGTTAGCTCTCCGTGTACATTTTTAAGGGCCCGCTGTGCTAACCTGTTCTGAGCCAATTGTAATTTTCCAAGGTCCCTCTTTGTGGCACCTGACCACACGACTGAACAGTAGACCAGGTGCGACAAAACTAGAGCCTGTAGGACCTGCCTTGTTGATAGTGTTAAAAAGGTAGACTTCTCCTCATCTTAGCTACTGCTATATCAACATGTTTTGACCACGACAGTTTACAATCCAGGGTTACTTGCTAAATTTCCACATTATTTATTACAATATGTAGTTGAGGTTTATGGTTTAGTAAATTATTTGTCCCAAATACAATGCTTTTGGTTTTTGAAATATTTAGGCTTTACTCAAGGCCAGTGGCATGTCATTAATAAAGATTGAAAAGAGTATGGGGCCTGGACAGCTGCCATGGGTAATTGTTGATTATGTTGGAGAGACTTCCATTAAAGAACACCCTCTGTGTTCTTTTAGACAGGTAACTCTTTATCCACAATATAGCAGGGGGTGTAAAGCCATAACACATATGTTTTTCCAGCAGCAGACTATGATCGAAAATGTCAAAAGACGCACTGAAGTCTAACAAAACAGCTCCCGCAATCTTTTTATCATTCATTTGTCTCAGCCAATCATCAGTCATTTGTGTAAGTGTTGAATGCTTGTTGAATGTCCTTCCCCATAAGCGTGCTGAAAGTCTATTGTCAATTTGTATACACTAAAATAGCATTTAATCTGGTCAAACACCATTTTTTTTCTCCAAAAGTTTACTAAGGGTTGGTAACAGGATGATTGGTCGGCTATTTAAGCCAATAACGGGGGCTTTACTATTCTTGAGTAGCGGAATTACAGTAATTTTCTTAATGGGTGCTTATTAGTAACTTGGATAAGCAATTTCATAAATGTGTCAAGTGCATTACCTGGTTGCTCCTCATTACACACCACAGACCAACAAATATTATTTACATCAACAACATAGGAATCATTACAAAACATATTGTATGACCTCTTATACGCTATATCAGGCCCAGCCTTTGGAACTTTAGTTTTTGTAGATATGGCTGCTATTTTGTGATCACTACAACTGATGGATGTGGATACTGCTTTAAAGGACATTTCTGCAGCATTAGTAAATATGTGATCAATACATGTTGATGATTTTATTATTGTGCTGTTTGCAACTACCCTGGTAGGCTGACTGATAACATGAAGCAGGTTGCAGGCACTAGTTACAGTTTGTTGCTTTCTGATGAAAGCCAGTCAATATTTAAATCACCCAGAAAATATACCTCTCTGTTGATATCACATACATTATCAAGCATTTCACACATTATCCAGATACTGACTGTTAGCACTTGGTGGTCTATAGCAGCTTCCCACCAGAATGGGCTTCAAGTGAGGCAGATGAACCTGGAGCAATATTACTTCATCAGTATTTAACATGAGATCTTCTCTAAGTTTTACAGGAATGTGGTTCTGAATATAAACAGCAACACCTCCACCTTTGCATTTCTGTCTTTTCTGTAGATGTTATAACCATGTATTGCTACCACTGTATCATCAAAGGTATTATCTAAGCTACATATGTTAACATGGGCTATTTTTAGCACTTTTCTGGGATGCTTGATTGTTTTCATTGCTCTACTGGGAAGCTCATCAGAAGTAGACATGCTCATGTTATTTAGGTTAGTGCAGTGTGAGCTGCACATAGTGGACTTCCTACTAGGACACACCACCTCAGTGCTAACAGTATAACTATGGTTCATTGGCACGTGGTTAATGCATGCAATAGCTGTAGGATCAGCAGAGGCATTCAGGGCAGTTAGAGGGACATAAATTAGGTTACTTACATTGTGTCTTCCAATGCCCCTGGGAAAATGTACATTTGCTGAAGCATAATGACAACTAATCATACAATGGTAGAGATTAACTGAGCTGGGCTTGGGTCAATAATGTCATTGTCTCAATGCAGCCTTATAATGCTGTGAAAGGATCTACGAACCCACATTATTTTGGTGGATCCTATCCTCCTTATAAAATAAGCTTTTTTTCCAGAAGGTATCAAAATTGTCAATAAACGTTACACCCACAGAGCTGCAATAGTCTTGTAGCCAGTTATGAAGGGCTAAAAGTGATGAAARGTTCAATGCCACAATTTAGGGAGGGCAGGGGGCCAGAGATTATGGGGTGTTTGTTGGTGTCAAGCAATGACCCAATCAGTTCTTTAAAATCCATCTTCAGCTGTTCTGAGCTGCCTTTCATAATGTCATTGAATCCCACATGAATTATGATTGACTCAATAAAAATATAACAAGGTAAAACATAGGAAACAACAGCCCGAAGCAACAGGTCAAGGCGCAGGAGGTTTCCGAGTTCGTGACAGCTACCCCATTCAATGACATTCTATACGATTCTGGGCTTCCAACTTTGTGGCAACAGTTTGGAGAAGGCCCTTTTCTGTTTCAGCATGACAATGCCCCCGTGCACAAAGTGAGGTCCATACAGAAATGGTTTGTCGAGATCAGTGTGGAAGAACTAGACCGGCTTCAACCCCATCGAACACCTTTTGGATGAATTGGAACTGCGAGCCAGGCCTAACTGCCCAACATCAGTGCCCCGACCTTACTAATGCTCTTGTGGCTGAATGGAAGCAAGTTCCCGCAGCAATGCTCCAACATCTAGTGGAAAGCCTTCCCAGAAGAGTGGAGGCTGTTATAGCAGCAAAGGGAGGATCAAGTCTATATTAATGCCCATGATTTTGGAAAGAGATGTTCGACGAGCACGTCCACATACTTTTGGTCATGTAGTGTAGTCAGTCCTTCACCAAGTGAGATCCTAAGCTAATATGTTATCATTCAAATACATTAATTTAGCACAATACATCACATATTTCATAAGCCCTTATTTTGAGGGCCAAGTTTTACCCTAATACAGTGGCCTGAAACTGATGGTTTACACCCAAAGTCAAGGCCTGCAAGTCACATTATGTTGGGATGCAAAGTGATGTGTAATTCCTATTGGATATCCAACATTTAACATTTTTATTCAGAATGACTGCCAGGGTTGGGAAGACCAATTTATGCGATTATCTGAAGAGTCTAAACTGGAACAACCATTTCAGTAATGGGTGTAACAAGTCCAAGTAACAGATTGGATTAGTTTAGAAAAAATGATGTTATTTACATTTGACTAGCATAAGATAAATTAATCAATCAATGTACGTGCAAAAACATATATACAGTATATGTATAAAAACAACAACTCTAAAAATCAACCTGCAATAGAGCATGCTGGGAAATATGATAATGTTGAGTGTGGTTTTGGTTTACACTGGTTATTAACACCAACACTGGTGTTCTTTTACACCAATGAGTGTTAACTTAACACTTGAATCAATACTCAAATTATTACACTGAAAAATCAACCCAAGTTAACACTGGCCAATTTGCTGTGTACTCAAGACAAACAAGGCCTTGTCTTTGTTTCCCACATGCAGCGTGCTTGTTCTAGCTACCCTCTGCTCAAATGAACTCTCCCATGTGTGACAGACAGTGTGGCCTTGGGTGGCATACAGAACCTATCACCACCACCACCTCCTCCAGATGGGTTTTCAAATTCTAGGCAGAGCTGGGATTTCTGCACAGAACTCCCAAAGCTCAACTCTCTTAGGAGCTAGTGTTGACAAGGTCTGCCTAATTGTAAATTGTAAAATCACCATAACATGATTGTGAAACGTTTCGTCTCGTTCAGCCTGTCTCGTTGGTCAGGGAATAGACAAGCAACAAGTAATCATAATGCTTTGATAGACATACATTACTGTATTAGTATACACCATTTATCACGTGTATCTGCATGGTCCTCTTACTGTGACATGGACTTATTCTGTTGRGCTTGTGTGGCAGCAGAGGAACTGAACTCTATAGGCATAAAAGGATATCCTTTCAGATGGAGTTATGTATGGTGCAAGTGGCCCATCCTTAACAAGACTGATTTCTCCTGCAGGTCTCCTCTCTCCTCCTCGTTCCCCAGGACTCCAACTTCCTCCACTCATGGAATTCTGAGATAGATCAGGACATTCTCAAGAAGGGGGAGACAGGGCCTCCATTTATCCTACCAGTCTGACCCTTCTGGAAGAGTAGTGCTCCTCCTAATATCCCCCTCCATCCCCCTCTTTCTTTCCCTGTAGCCCTTTCCTTTGGCTGCGTTCAGACTGTTTGAGGCCATGTGGTGTTTAAAGCGCCACCGGGGAAATCTCCCTCGCTACTCTTCAATTCATCTGAAATTAATCCTGGCCGTCTGAAAGAGGAGATGATTTTGAGGAGGCAGGGTGGGAGAATTGAGGCATGGCATGAACAGTGCTCCACTATGCAGCCAGGCCCCATGTGGTCCTGATCTTCATCTTCAACGCTGAAAAATGTTTACTCTGAGACCTTWGAACAGCAGAGCAGAGAAGAAAGTTAAGAGATGGCAGGAAGTTTCTGGGTTTCATTGGGGGAACAGTTTCATTCCACAACAGCGTACCTGTCATGACCTGTAACCTGATAGCATGTATCTGAACCATGATATCCATGAGGACAGCTTTCCTAGTGTTATGCGGAGCGGAGCAGGTGAACCCAAGAGCAGACAGGGATAAGGTAACCAAGGTATTTATTGAAAAACAGGGTGAAGATGGGGTGCAGGGCAGGGAAAGCTCGGTCGGGTTGCAGGGAGCCAGGTACTGAGGCTAGAGCGAGGGGATTTGGGGTTGGGTAAGCAGGTCCCGGGGAGGAATCCAAGGAAGCAGTAGAGTGGGGGGTCCAGGACAGGGTAGCAGGACTAACGAGACATTGGACTGGAGACAGGGACCAGAGTCAGAGCGGACAGAACTGTAGCGGAGAGGAAAGCAGAGTCAGGCAAGGGAAAACAGGCACAACATGAAAACAGGATCTATGCAGGAACAAACGGCTAAAAACGCAGACTGACTGAGCAGAGGTTATGATCTGGCAGCGTGGAAGTGGCAGGGCAGAGTATTTGTAGAAGTCTTGATTATGGAACAGGTTGCAGCTGGTGGGGTTCTGCTCTGCCTCCAGCACACCTGTCTCCGCCCACACAATCACACAGAGAAAGAGGGAGAGAGCACTGGGGGAATGTCGGCAGGTTAGGGAGACACAGGATGAGCAGTAGAGGGCACATTTGGGCGCCCGACCAGACTTATCTGGGTGTGAGGTATAGAATTGACGTGTGGTCCAGAATATGACGGCAGGGAACCKAGCAGTGCTCCTCAGGCCCGTATCCTTCCCAGTCCACCAGGTACTGCCAGCCGTGACCCCAACGGCGCACGTCCAGAAGCTGCCGAACGGTATCGGTAGGATGGTCATTGATGAGCCGAGGGGGTGGAAGAGCTGCTGCAGGAGGAGACAGGGGACTGGAATTGACAGGTTTGATCAGGGACACACGGAAGATAGGTTGGATCTTGAGAGAGTTTGGGAGTTTCAGGTGCACAGCAGAGGGGTTAATGACATGATCCATTTCAAAGGGGCCAATAAATCGGGGGGGAAACTTCTTAGAAGCCACCTTCAATGGCAGGTCCTTCGATGAGAGGCATACCTTTTGGCCTGGAGTGTAGATGGGAGCTGAGGCACGTGGGGAGGTTATCTTGCAACTGGGTCCTGGCGGAGGCACAAAGAAGGGCAGCCAGGCCTTCCTCCAAGTGCGATGACAACAGTGCATATGGTCATGGACTGAGGGAACCAACACCTAGACCTCTTGGGCGGGGAACAAGGGGGGTTGATAACCCAGAGCACACTCGAAGGGTGACATACCTGACGAGGCGTTGCTGAGGGTGTTGTGGGCATATTCCACCCAGGGTAGCTGAGCACTCCAGGAGGAAGGGTTAGCCAAGTCGCGCAGAGTAGGGCATTCTCCATCTCCTGGTCTGGGGGTGATATCCAGATGAAAGACTGATAGTGTTACCCAGTGCTGAACAGAAGGATCTCCATACCTGGGATGTAAACTGGGGTCCCCTGTCGGAAACGATGTCAGTAGGAATGCCATGCAGACGAAACACATGGTACACCAGCATGTCCGCAGTCTCCCTGGAGGACGGAAGCTTGGAGAGGGGAATGAAGTGAGCCACTTTGGAAAATCTGTCAATTATGGTGAGGATGACTGAGTTACCGATAGATGGGGGAAGGCCAGTGACGAAGTCCAGAGCTATGTGTGACCAGGGGTGACTGGGCATGGGAAGAGGGCAAAGCAGGTCGGAAGTGGGTTTAGTGGAGGTCTTATTCCYGGCACAGACCGAGCAGGCTGAGAGAAACTCCCGGACATCTCTCTCCATGGTGGGCCACCAAAAGCGCTGACACAGGAAAGCGAGGGTCCGGTTCATACCCAGGTGACAGGTGAGGTGAGTAGAATGGGCCCACTGAAGACATCAGAGTGAACTGAATCTGGAACAAACAGAGCACTTCTAGGATCGTTACCTGGGTCAGGCTGGTTCTGCTGAGCCTGGCGAATATAGGACTCAATCTCCCAGGAGACGGCAGCAATGATGCAGGTGGATGACAATGATATCTGGCTCGGAACCAGTGTTGTCGGCGGTGAACTGGCGGGAGAGGGCGTTTAGGCTTGGTATTCCTAGAACCAGGCGATAAGTGAGTGCGAAGTTGAATCTCCTGAAGAACAATGCCCACCTGGTTTGCTGGGAATTCAGACGTTTGGCGGTCTGGATGTAGGACAGGTTTTTGTGGTCCGTCCACATGATGAAGGAGAGAATAGAACCCTCCAGCCAGTGACGACATTTCTAAAGAGCCAGCTTAATGCCAGGAGTTCCCGGTTACCGATGTCAATATTTCTCTCTGCAGGTGAGAGCTTACAGGAAAAGAATGCACATGGGTGGAGCTTCTGATCAGAGGGGGAACATTGAGACAGAACAGCACCTACCCTGGTATCGGAAGCATCCACCTCCACGATGAACTGGAGTTCTGGGTCTGGCTGAGTGAGGATCAGAGCGGAAGTGAAGCGACGCTTGAGTTCCAGGAAAGCTGCCTCTGCCTCAGGGGTCCAGTGGAACGAGGAGGAGGTGAGAGTGGTTACAGGTGCTGCCAGACAGCTGTAGTTGCGGATGAAACGTCTGTAAAAATGTGCAAACCCCAGGAAACGCTGTAGCTGCTTCAGGTTTGAGGGACCAGGCCACTCTGACTGCCCTGACCTTGGCGGGATCCATACGTAACCATTCCGGGTGCAATAATATAACCCAGGAAAAACACAGCGGAATCATGGAACTCATATTTTTCAGCTTTAACAAAAAGCTTATTCTCCAACAGCCATTGGAGAACTTGGCGAACGTGTTGCTGGTGAGCCTCAGAGTCTTTAGAAAAAATCTGAATATCATCCAAATAGACAAAAAAGTACATCATTAACTAGGCTCTGGAAAACAGCAGGGGCATTAGTGAGAAAAAAAGGCATGTCCAAATACTCAAAGTGTCCAAGTGGTGTGTTGAACGCCGGTTTCCACTCGTCCCCCTCTCTGATGCGGACAAGGAAGGTGGTCGGCATTCCGGAGGTTGAGTTTGGTGAACACCGTGGCACCATGGAGGGGGGCAAAAGCAGAGCTGATGAGTGGAAAGGGATTCTTGTTCTTCACAGTGATATTATTCAGCCCACGGAAGTCTATGCACAGCCTCAGCGACACATRCTTTTTCTTTACAAAGAAAAACCAGCACCTACCGGAGAGGAAGAAGGCCTGATATGTCCTGCAGCCAGGGAATCCTGGATGTACCCCTCCATGGCCTCCTGCTCGGGGCGACAGAGGTTATACAACCGGCTACAGGGGAGTGGAGCTCCAGGCTGGAGGTCAATGGTGCAGTTGTATGGCCGATGAGGTGGCAGCYACAGGGCGTGGTGCTTGTTGAACACAGGAGCTAGATCGTGATACTCGAGAGTAACTGATGACAGGTCTGGAATTCTGGAATGGACTGGGGCACAGACAAGGCAGTGCAAGGGCAGAACGAAGACAATTTAGGTGACAAAATGAACTCCAAGTGGTTATGTTTCCGGTGGTCCAGTCAATCTGTGAATTGTGCAGCTTTAACCAAGGATGGCAAAGAACCAGGGGAGAGTGAGGGAAGTCGATTATGTAGAGACTGATACTTTCCTGGTGATTCCGTAAGAGACGCAGGATGATAGTTCTCTCACAGACACGGGCGAGGAGCTGTCCGTTGAGAGCGTTGGCATCGAGGGGTGAATCAAGTGGAACAGTGTCCAGGCCCAACTGGAAAACGACACCTCGGTCCAGGAAGCGCTCATCAATGCCCGAGTTGATGAGGGCAGGCAGGGGAAAAGCCTGGCTCTGCCACACAAGGGTGCCATCTAGCAAAGGTCTGGGGAGATGGGCCGGCGATTTGGCTCAATAGTATATCCCCCACAACTGCCGAGCCACCTCCTTTTGCTGGCCACAGGGAACAAGTGGAGACGAAGTGAACAACCTGGCCACAGTATAGGCAGCTCCTAGTGCTGATTCGCRGCTGCCTCTCCTCAGGTAAGAAACGGGCCAGGCCGAGCTGCATGGGTTCATGTTCTGGAAGAGACTTGGGAAGTGAGGCAGTCGGAGGAGGAGAACCAAGCAAAGAAGCAGATGTAGTGATGGGGGCATGCAACCCTACCTGCCCTCTCCCTCCGACGCTCACGGAGATAGTTGTCGATGCGGATGGCGAGAGAGATGAGCTCCTCGGGTCCATCAGGCTCATACCTGGACACCAACTCATCCTTGATGGTCTCAGTGAGAGCTTGCTGGAATGCTCCCTGACGGGCCTCCTCATTCCAGCCGCTCTCAGTGGTGAGGGTGCGAAACTTGATTTTTCAGCGACACTATGAGAGRCTTGACAGAGGGACAGGAGTCGATAAGCTGCAGCCTTACCGCAGACAGGGTGGTCGAAGACTCTCCTAATTTCCTTTGTGAAGCTGGAGTAGGAGGAACGGATGGGGGACTGTCTCTCCCACACTGCCGTTGCCCAGGAAGCACTGCTCCGCGGAGGCTGCCGATCAGGAAGGAAATCTTGGCCTGTTCACTAGCATAAGCGTAGGGCTGTTTTCGTATACTAGTGGAGCTTTGCATGTTCTGAAGTTGCCATCGTAACGCTCAGGGGCCGAAACAAATGGCTCACGTGGCAGAGGAGAGGGACTCGGGGCTGGTTGCGAGCTCTGGGCGAAGGTTCGGCCCTGCAGGTCCGAAAGGCTCCYTTAAAACTCCTTGACGTGCTCCAGAAGGGTTTTCAGGGCTTGGTCATGTTGCTCGACCTTGGCTGGCGAGGGTTTGGTGTAGAGGATCTGAGTCTGCTGAGTTTATATCTTTGGCCAGATCGTACTGCAGGTGAACCCAAGAGCAGACTCAGACAAAGAGACAGGGATAAGGTAACCAAGGTATTTATTGAAAAACAGGGGGAAGATGGGGTGCAGGCAGGGGAAAGTTTGGGCGGGTTGCAGGGAGCCAGGTACTGAGGCTGGAGCGAAGGGAGATGGGGCTGGGTAAGCAGGGAGGAATCCAAGGAATCAGTAGAGTGGCGGGTCCAGGACAGGGTAGCAGGACTTATGAGATGCGGGACTGGAGACAGAGATCAGAGTCAGAGGGGACAGAACTGTAGCGGAGAGGAAAACAGCATCAGGCAAGGGAAAACAGGCACAACATGAAAACAGGATCTATGCAGGAACAAACGGCTAAAAATGCAGACAGACTGAGCATGGGTTACAATCTGGCAGCGTGGAAGTGGCAGGGCTGAGTATTTGTAGAGGTCTTAATTATGGAACAGGTTGCAGCTGGTGGGGATCTGCTCTGCCTCCAGCATACCTGTCTCGCCCACACAATCACACACACACATACACACACGGAAGGAAAGAGGGAGAGAGCACTGGGGGAGTGGCGGCAGGTTAGGGAGACACAGGATGAGCAGTAGAGGGCGTGGCAGGCGCATATGTAACACCTAGAGGCACCGCAGTGCTCCCTGGCAACAGTTTTTGACATGACCTCTATGACCTCTATTGTATACATAGACAGAGGCACATGAACATAACAGACCTCATGTCTTCACATCTCTTTATCATTTAATAATTTGTCATTCAGTCAGCTGCACTACTTGTGTGCTATTTTTATCACTGTAAACTGTTGGCCTCTGATTGTCAAAATGCCTCTTGTCTGAGTAAAGCTGACACAAGAGAGACAAGGTTAACCTGCTTTTGCTGGATCAGGGTTCTTACGAAAGAAATGTTCACATCTCTGACATTTCCCATCACTGTTAACTGCCAGGAGGGGCAGGCTCATAGTCAAGGGGATTATTATTGACAACTTGAAGGAAATCAAATATACTTGTCTCCATCTTTGTCAAGGTATTTCCACTGCATTTTCAATGTCAGGTCTTTCCTTTCACTGTTTCCATTGAGGCCATGTTTCCATAGTGGCAGTTATGTCGAAGACAGTTGACATATTATTTCACTATTATGAGTATGCTATTATATTGCTATACAGACGGACAGGCATCCAAGTTGCATGCCTGGCATGGACAGAAGTCTGCAATTGCAGGTTATCTGTTTGTCCCACTTGGGCCACTCTCCCTGCCTTCCCTCTCTAGTCTCTCAGCCTGCCTGTGGGAGAGACACTGCAGTAGCCGTGCCTGTAGCAGTAGCAGTACTGCCTGCCAGTCTGAAGCTGACGGGCTCTGGCCTTGACCCACATCAGCAGATACAGAAAATGAATAATAAATACACCAGCGAGTCTTTTCCACATTCCTGTCATCACTTGTTTGGTGTATTCCCCCATGACCCTCTGCAGAAAGGGCACTGTTGTCAGAAGAGTCTACGGACGTTTATTTTCTCCCTAACATGAACAGTGAATCTAATGTTGGGAGTATAATATTCATGGCTCCAAATGTGGCGGTTGTGTTTTTTACGGTTTGGATCACTGACCTGAAACATGAACACATCAAATTTGACATCAAAATGTCTTTGTCTTCCAATACTGGGGTAATGATGTAATGTCATAAACAACAGTGCATTTTCTTTGGTTTTACTTTGCTTAACAAAACATCCCACAAATTAGAGTAGAACAGATCCCACTCTGCAGTTGACTCAGCCTACTGTTCTATGCAGAGGCACTAACCCAACACAACTCAACCAAGTCCATACTAAATTGCATAAAAGCCTGAGTCGCCTTTTGGGTGTTTTAAGCCTCTGCAGCCTCGCTCATGCCTGTCAGATTCCCCCTCAGCCCCCATCCGCCCTGCACCCCATCGCACACTGTGTTCCCGTACAGCTGAGCAAGCCTGGCCTGCTTTGTGTGATAGCACAGATTTAATAATAACACAGTTTTGGGATGAGAATTGAATTTCATACTTGGACGCCCTGACACTACATGTGTTTCTTTTTAATAAAGAGCAGAGCCACTCGGCCTAAAGGAGATAGCTTTTCTCCTCTAGCCTCTGTAAGCGTAAGCTCAGCTGTGCTGGTCGCTCCACCATGCACTGTCGTGTTGGATAGAACATCTGCTGGGTTGATCATTGCAATTTCTCTCTACTTGATAAGACTGCTCTTCTCCGCTCTCTCCTGGCTCCATTCACATGCAATCTCCTCTCAGCCCTCTACTGCCAAGTCCATCAGCAGCACCACTTGTCTTCTCTGATCAGGAGACTGCTGGCCAGCACTCTCAGACTTATGATATAAACAAAACAGATATTGAAGGAGTCAAGGTGGGGTGAGAAGATGCAAAGATATATTGTAAATCCGATGTTGTTTACAGGACAGCAATCATCACAGTGGGATGCCAGTACTCCAGCAGTGAGAGAAGAGGGAAATACATGTCTTCTTTTTGATAAACAATGTTCCTGTTGTAATCTGGTAAAAACTAACACAATTTCACAACTTGTGTTTGAAGAGTACCATATATCAAATAATTCATAGATTTTTAGATGAATGCCAACATTTAATAGCATACGGCAGGAGAGAAGTTAGCTACAATTTGGGGATCAAACTACATTAGGTTAAGAGACTGCCGGGAGAATAATAGTGTTTGTTTAAAGTGTTTTCTCAACCTTCTCCGGGGACCCAATTACAAGTACAGCAACCGCAGCATATTTAGTAAAATCGTCAGCAGCCAAATGATTTACCTTCCTGTACACACAACAAAACAATTGCTGCAAGCTCTATTCAGAGTTTGTGCTGCAGTCACTATGTATTATGTATGTGTGGATGTCTGGGGAATTTCTCCATCTCAGATTAAACATATTGCAGAGGGCAGTCAGGGCACAGGCCTGCCTTCCACACCACCAGCGTATGGGCTAGTAGTCCTGCCCTGCAGGAGAACCCCTGACCTGGGAGACAGGCCGTCCACACCAGGCCTCCCCGTAGGGCCTCTGGTTTAAGAGGTTTTAATGAACTCAGGTCTCATTGTTTCCCAGCCTGCTTCTCTCTGGAGGTCTGAGTTAAAGAATCTAGCCAACAGCATGGGCCGACAATTATGATAACTCACTGACTCATAAAGAAACACTTTTACATACAAACCAAAGACTTCCGAAACCTCTTAGGATGAAACATGGGTGCAAATTAATCACTCTCTCAATTCTGTTTTTTCCCCTTCAACATTGCACTTCAAATTTCTCTTCTAATTTATGGTTGCCATGTGATGTATCAATTGTGCAGAGAGGAGAGAATTTTTTATTAATTGGTTTGATGTGGATTAGATATGAGACCTTCTTCCACACTCCCCAGCAATTGCATTTCAATTAATAACCCTCACTGAGGCGTTACCTGCAGATGTGGAATAAAGATGATTGGCCTGTCACTCACACTGCGAGGAAGAATTTGCAAGTTGGCACTGGCTTCCTCCTCTCTTTCTCCCTAACCCTAAATGTTTTTCTGCTGAAATCACGCCACATTTTAGTCATTTATTTATTTTCCCTGGGCTACCCGTTGGTTGGGTCAGCGCAGGGAGAGAAAAGCACAGAGCTGTGAAGAGGTTTCTCTTCACGGAGATGGCATGCAACTTTAAAACCTGTCCGAGAGCGCCACATTTCAAATGAGATGGGGAACAACACAGCCATTTTCTATTAGGCTGAGCCTCTCCTCTCTCGGCTGAGCGATAACCTGCACACAACCTCCTCCCTCTTCCTTTTCCTCCTCTTCTGGGATCTCTCCCCAAAGTTATTCTCAATTGGCCATGGCTATTTATTGCTGAAGACGTAATAGGAAATCTCAGAGGATCGATTGTTCCTTCTGCGAGGAGCTTGATTTTTTTCTCCTCCTCCTCGTCTGCTCACTCTGGCAAGATTGACTTGATGCAACAAGCAACTAGCATCCAGAGTGGTCAGGCTCTGCTGGAGCTGAGAGAAGGAGTGGAGCGAGGAACTCAGACAGGGTCTCCCAGGGCCCAGCTCAAAGCTTTAGTTTAAAAGGAGCTGGACAGTTCCATATGCTCTATACCATGGATGGGCAACTGGCGGCCCCCCTTTTGAAAGCCCTCGTATTGATTTTATTGATTGATTTTGTGAGTGAGTCTCACTCATATTAGAACCTGCAAACCTTTCTCTCCACCCTATGAAGAAATGTGTAGAATTGCAGGATATTACCTGTAAACAGCTAATTTTCCTCTCCGCCCCATGGCAAAATGAGTAGAATTGCTTAAAATGTGTTTCAAAATCTTCTCTCTGCTCCATGGCAAAATGTGTAAAATTACAGCAAACTTGGTTTAAAACTGCAATATTTTCTCTATGTTCCATGGCAAAATGTGTAGAAATGGGGCCGTACGCAGCCCCTCATGATGAGTTCAGATTGTTTTGTGGCTCCCATCCCTATGAACGTTGCCCATCCCTGCTCTACACCCTAACACACCACAAACTTTGTCAAGTCCGAAAAGTACTGTTGCTGCCAAGAGAACTCCTGACTTACTAACACACACTGGTGGAATCTCTCAGACATGCTGTCTTCCACAGCAGCTTTCCTCCGAAGGTGTCTGACTGTTTGCCTTTCAGTGTGAAGTGAACATAATGTGATGATGGACCATAGAGGAGCAACGACCTTTTTACTTCACCCTTCAACTGTGGGGCTGCCGTACACAACTAAACCTTGCAGTGTGAAAAGAAGTTGTGAGAGAGAGAGAGAGAACAAGAGAGAGAGAGATACAATTATATAAAAGTGGGGATAAGCTAGCAGAGAACAGAATTATGAAAATAAAAGAAAGGGGGAACAAATGAATGAATGACAGATAAAATGGCACATGTCAGACTGGTGCAGGGAAGGATAGAGGGATAGAGCGGCAGAAGAGGAGCATGCTGAATGGCGGAAGATGAATCACGGGCAGAGCAGAGCGGTGTTGTGTCGGCTCATTTGGGAGCTGATGTGTTGGGGAGCGGTGGATGGGTGTTAATGAGGAGACTACGTGACTCTCTAAAAAGCCTGATGCATCACAGAGCGGCCGGGGGAACGGAGAGGGGGAATAACGCTGTGGGGAGAGGAGAGGAGAGGGGGATCTTCAACTGGGGGAAGGGAGGGAAAGGAGAGCGCTTTGAGGAGAAAAAGGAGACTGCCTTCCTAGGGAGATTATTAAACCTGGAGCCTGCCTCTACACTGCTTCACCAGGCATCTGCCTCTATGCTGAGTCACAGAGATCTGGGGCCGGGCTTCTGTTATCATTAGCACAGAAAGCAAGGTGTATTTTTCTAGCAATTGTATGACTAGTGTGAAGTCAATATGGCGACTGTCTTACTGGGATTGTTACAATAGCTGTCCTATCTCATGATAATGAAAACAAATCACGGTTAAATGTAACTGTAGAGGTGTTTTAGACATGTAGGCATAATAACCCCCGGCTTTATGAAGAGAGTAGTGAAATACAGGCCATCTGTGAACACATCTGGCTTGTTTGCTATCCCTGATTGCTGCCACCCAACATTTTGATTGGAAATAGAACTGAACTCCCATCATTCCTTAATCCACTCTAGCTCACTGAGAGGAATATACTTTCTACAATTACTGTTACATAAGACATGTCATTTTTATTTAGCAAAATGCTGAATCCTCATACCTGTAATTGCTGGCAGTGCAGATAAAAGTTGTACCATTTGTTAAATTGGAAGCAACACAGTGTGGAAAAAGTGTCGACGGGAGAGATGGCCTAAAATAAAGAATGAGGCATCTTGCGTTACAGCCAGCTCACCTGTTTATGCAGAATCCACTAATGACTTGTAGCTGATTAAACTTGTTTGTTTGTGTCCTCATCTGTCTGAAAAAACTAACTGTGGATGAGAATTGAGAAAAAGGTTGTCTTATAAAACRAAAACCAGGCCCCCTACTAACAAATTCTAGGAAAGCACTGAAAAGAAGTGAGATGGCTGGTTCACTCCAATTAAACACAACATTTAGCAGTCAATGCTCGGGAGGCCGAGTGCTCCTCTGCCTGCACATTGACGTTAAGCCCTTCTCTCCAAGCAATGGCATTGAGGATGCAGAGCGGCACCTTACCTTGGATTAAACAATGTGACATCATACTGGGAGAAATCAATGCACTAAATACTATTTCTGTGGGTAAAACATGATGAGACATGGAGGCCCATTAGGGATGCCAAAAGGTGACATTCTCATTAAATGTGAAAAGCTTAGAGACTGTGATCTTACAACATGAGTTATCCACTGCAATATGCCTGTCACCACCACTTTAGCCTTTAGCTAGCTTATGCACTGCCAACATGTTCATATTTCTCAAAACTAATGCCTTATAAGACTTTATTAAAACCATTCATACCCTGAGGGTTTTGTAAAAATGTCCCCTTTGAATAAGTTATATCACTTTTATTGTTACACATATCAAATGTATTCGATGGCCCCTAAGGGGTAAAATAATAGAAAGGTTTCTGCGGGTTGCAATGTTGGTCGTAGAGCCATGATACATTTTTGTGATGGAGGAAAAAGATCAATACAGTTAAATATAGGGAGAATATTTTTGACAATATATCGTATTGTATCGTTTTGAGAACATCAAAATATTATTTTTGTGCTACAGTTGAAGTCGGAGGTTTACATACACCTTAGCCAAATACATTTAAACTCAGTTTTTCACAATTCCTGACATTTAATCCTYGTAYAAATTCCCTGTCTTAGGTKASTTAGGATCACCACTTTATWTTAAGAATGTGAAATGTCAGAATAATAGTAGAGAGAAGGATTTATTTCAGCTTGTATTTCTTTCATCACATTCCCAGTGGGTCAGAAGTTTACATACACTCAATTAGTATTTGGTAGCACTGCCTTTAAATTGTTTAACTCTGGTCAAACGTTTCGGGTAGCCTTCCACAAGCTTCCCACAATAAGTTGGGTGAATTTTGGCCCATTCCACCTGACAGAGCTAGTGAGTCACTGGCTTACTGGTGCTCTTTCATGCCGTCCCTAGGAGGGGTGCGTCACTTGAGTGGGTTGAGTCACTGACGTGATCTTCCTGTCTGGGTTGGCGCCCCCCCCTTGGGTTGTGCCGTGGCGGAGATCTTTGTGGGCTATACTCGCCTTGTCTCAGGATGGTAAGTTGGTGGTTGAAGATATCCCTCTAGTGGTGTGGGGCCTGTGCTTTGGCAAAGTGGGCGGGTTATATCCTTCCTGTTTGGCCTGTCGGGGGTATCATCGATGGGCCACAATGTCTCCTGACCCCTCCTGTCTCAGCCTTCAGTATTTATGCTGCAGTAGTTTATGTGTCGGGGGCTAGGTCAGTTTGTTATATCTGGAGTACTTTCTCTGTCTTATCCGGTGTCCTGTGTGAATTTAAGTATGCCTCTCTAATTCTCTCTTTCTTCTCTCTCTTGGAGGACCTGAGCCCTAGGACCATGCCTCAGGACTACCTGGCATGATGACTCCTTGCTGTCCCAGTCCACTTGGCCGTGCTGCTGCTCCAGTTTCAACTGTTCTGCCTGCGGCTAAGGAACCCTGACCTGTTCACGGAGTGCTACCTGTCAATACCTGCTGTTTTCAACTCTCTAGAGACCGCAGGAGCTGTAGAGATACTCTTAATGATCGGCCATGAAAAGCCAACTGACATTTACTCCTGAGGTGCTGACTGCTGCACCCTCGACAACTACTGTGATTATTATTATTTGACCATGCTGGTCATTTATGAACATTTGAACATCTTGGCCTGTTCTGTTATAATCTCCACCCGGCACAACCAGAAGAGGACTGGCCACCCTCATAGCCTGGTTCCTCTCTAGGTTTCTTTCCTAGTTTTGGCCTTTCAGGGATTTTTTCCTAGCCACCGTGCTTCTACGCCTGTCATTGCTTGCTGTTTGGGGTTTTAGGCTGGGTTTCTGTACAGCACTTTGAGATATCAGCTGATGTACGAAGGGCTCTATAAATAAAATTGATTTGATTTGATTTGATATTGTAACTGAGTCAGGTTTGTAGGCCTCCTTGCTCGCACATGCTTTTTCAGTTCCGCCAAAACACATTTTCTATAGGATTGAGGTCAGGGCTTTGTGATGGCCACTCCAATAATTTGACTTTGTTGTCCTTAAGCCAATTTTCCACAACTTTGGAAGTATGCTTAGGGGTCATTTTCCATTTGTAAAACCCATTTGCGACCAAGCTTTAACTTCCTGACTAATGTCTTGAGATGTTGCTTCAATATATCCACATAATTTTCCTGCCTCATGATGCAATCTATTTTGTGAAGTGCACCAGACCCTCCTGCAGCAAAGCACCCCCACAACATGATGCTGCCACCCCCGTGCTTCACGATTGGGATGATGTTCTTCAGCTTGCAAGGCTCCCTCTTTTTCCTCCGAACATAACAATGGTCATTATGGGCAAAGAGTACAATTTTTGTTTCATCAGACCAAAGAATATTTCTCCAAAAAGTATGATCTTTGTCCCCATGTGCAGTTACAAACGGTGTCTGGCTTTTTTATGGCGGTTTAGGAGCAGTGGCTTCTTCCTTGCTGAGCAACCTTTCAGTTTATGTCGATATAGGACTCGTTTTACTGTGGATATAGATACTTTTGTACCTGTTTCCTCCAGCATCTTCACAAAGTCCTTTACTGTTGTTCTGGGATTGATTTGCACTTTTCGAACCAAAGTACGTTCATCTCTAGCAGACAGAATGTGTCTCCTTCCTAAACGGTATGATGGCTGTGTGGTCCCATGGTGTTTATACTTGCGTACTATTGTTTGTACACATGAATGTGGTACCTTCAGGCGTTTTGAAATTGCTCCCAAGGATGAACCAGACTTGTGAAGGTCTACAATTATTTTCCTGAGGTCTTGGCAGATTTCTTTAGATTTTCCCATGATGTCAAGCAAATAAGCACTGAGTTTGAAGGTAGGCCTTGAAATACATCCACAGGTCCACCTCCAATTGACTCAAATGATGTCAATTAGCCTATCAGAAGCTTCTAAAGCCATGACATCATTTTCTGGAATTTTCCAAGCTGTTTAAAGGCACAGTCAACTTAGTGTATGTAAACTTCTGGCCCACTGGAATTAAGATACAGTGAATTATAAGTGAAATAATCTATCTGTAAACAGTTGTTGGAAAAATTACTTGTGTCATGCACAAAGTAGATGTCCTAACCAACTTGCCAAAACTATAGTTTGTTAACAAGAAATTTGTGGAGTGGTTGAAAAATTAGTTTTAATGACTCCAACCTAAGTGTATGTTAACTTCCGACTGCAACTGTAGTTGGCTGTACCTGCACCAAAACTCCAGTATTTCTACTTCTTAGCTTGTTCGCCATATTCTTTTTAATAAGGAGCCAATTTGTTTTCAACCCTTTAATTTCCTTGACTGATCAAAACTAGTTTTCTCATGGCTCTCTCTTGTCCCTCTGCAGAAGACATGGTGAGGAATATGTTTGGAACATCGAATCACAATAAAATCACAGTATTGCATCGCAGTACATATAGAATCGTGAGAATCGTGAGAACCGCAATACTTATCGTATCGGCTCTTAAGGATGGCAATAATATCATATCTTGAGGTCCCTGGACATTCTCAGCCCTAGTTTTATTAGAACTGATTTCTACAGATATGTTATCAATCATGTATAATCATCCCTCAGGTCAGTAAGATTACACTAGATTACATTACATTTCTCTAGCACTATTTCAACTCAGTTTTAGCCACTGTCACTGGGACGTCTGTCTCCACCCCCTTTCCTTTCCCTGTCTTCTGCTCGTCACTCGTTGATGATGGCTCCCTGATATGGAAGGTGTTTTTCTTCCTTCCTTCAGCCCTGACAGGCTCTAATCCACATATTTTGTCTCCCTGCATGACTTCTGCTATATTTCACACGGGTAATTCCCCCTGCGCCGCATCCGTCTGTCCCTCTCTCACAGAGGGTGCTCTCCACTGGCATTTACGGTGCATCCCGAGTGCTATTGCAGCATCACTTTGCATTTAGATAACTACTGCCTCTCCCAGCAAATTGGCCTGCCACGCCAAATGTCTGCGCCTTGTGGCGAGGGGGACGAACAGCTCCCCTGGCCTTAGCAGTCGTATCTAACCATACACAGGCAGATACACCCCCCCCCACACACACACAGACACACCTTTACACAAAACAAACAAACACCAGCATTACAAACACCAGTGGCTGAGGCAGAAGCCTGCAACCTGGTCTCAGAGCATTTCGTATTATCCAAGACACTCCATTAGAAAAATACAGTATGTTACGTTTCCTATGGTATGTATTCATTTGTGGATGTCCACCACTCGTTTCGTATTATATATTACAAATTTACAAAACTTACAATATTTTACAAATTTGCAAAATTCGTGATACATTACGAATTCTAGCTAGGTGGATTCTCGGTAACGTTAGCTAGGCTAGGGGTTAGGGGTTAGGGTTAAGTTTAGGAGTTAGGTTAAAGGGTTAACCCTTTGCCTTGATGACAGCTTTGCACACTCTTTGTCACGCTCTGACCATAGAGAGCCTGTTATTCTCTATGTTGGTTAGGTCGGGGTGTGACTAGGGTGGGTCATCTAGGTAATTATATATCTATGTTGGCCTGGTATGGTTCCCAATCAGAGGCAGCGGTTTATCGTTGTTTACCCAAAGGTTGCGAGTTTAATCTCATCACAGACAACTTTAGCATTTTAGCTAATTAGCAACTTTCAACTACTTATCACTTTTTATCTACTTTGCAACTACTTAGCATGTTAGCTAACCCTTCCCCTAATCCTAAACTTAACCCTTTTAGCTAACCTTTTTCCTAACCCTAACCTTAATACTTTGAAGAATCTCAAATACAAAATATATTTTGATTTGTTTAACACTTTTTTGGTTACTACTAATAACACTTTATATGATTCCATATGTGTTATTATATAGTTGTGATGTCTTCACTATTATTCTACAATGTAGAACATAGTAGAAATAAAGAAAAACCCTTGAATGAGTAGGTTTTCAAACTATTGACAGGTACTGCACCTACAGAAAAATACAAAATTCTCTGAGACCAGGTTGAAGCCCAAGCTGGCCTGTTATTAAGGAAGAGCAAATCAAATCAAAATCAAATCAAATGTATTTGTCACATGCGCCGAACACAATAGGTGTAGACCTTACAGTGAAATGCTTACTTACAAGCCCTTAACCAACAATGCAGTTTTAAGAAAAAAAAGTGTTCAGTACAAAATAGATAAGTAAAACATTTAAATAAAAATAACAAATAGTTAACCTTTCTGAACCACCCATCCCGGTATCGGGATAATTGTCATAAGTAAACGCTGAATAGCATAGCGCCACAGTCAAATAATATTACTAGAAAATATTCATATTCATGAAATCACAAGTGCAATATTGCAAAACACAGCTTAGCCTTTTGTTAATCCACCTGTRGTCTCAGATTTTGAYATMATGCTTTACAGCGAAAGCAATACAAGCGTTTGTGTAAGTTTATCGATCGCTCGACAAAACATTAAGTACACTTAGCATCAGGTAACTTGGTCACGAAAATCAGAAAAGCAATCAAATTAATAGTTTACCTTTGATGATCTTCGGATGTTTTCACTCACGAGACTCCCAGTTAGACATCAAATGTTCCTTTTGTTTAGATTATTTTTATATCCAAATATCTCCGTTCGTTTGGTGCGTTATGCTCAGAAATCCACAGGAAATAGCGGTCACGACAACGCAGACGAAAATTCCAGATAATATCCATAATGTCCACAGAAACATGTCAAACGTTTTTTATAATCAATCCTCAGGTTGTTTTTCAAATATCTATTTGATAATATATCAACCGGGAGTGTTGGTTTTTCAATAYGACCGGGAGTAACAATGYCCGCCTTTCTCTGTTGCGCAKAACTCACTCTGAGAGCCCRCACCTATCCACTTACGCAATGTGATCGTTCTCGCTCATTTTTCAAAATAAAAGCCTGAAACTATGTCTAAAGGCTGTTGACACCTTAGGGAAGCCATAGAAAAGGAATCTGGTTGATATCCCTTTAAATGGGTGATAGGGATGCATAAGAACAGAGAGGTTTCAAAAACAGAGGCACTTCCTGATTGGATTTTCCTCAGGTTTTAGCCTGCAATATCAGTTCTGTTAAACTCACAGACCAAATTTTGACAGTTTTGGAAACTTTAGAGTGTTTTCTATTCTAATCTGACAATTATATGCATTTTCTAGTTTCGGGGGCTGAGAAATAGGCAGTTTTAAATGGGTACGTTTTTTAGCCAAAAATGAAAATACTGCCCCCTATACTTAAGAAGTTTTAAAGAGCAGCAGTAAAATAACAGTAGTGAGGCTTTAGAACACGGTACCGGTACAGAGTCACTGTGTGGGGCCACAGGTTAGTCGAGGTAATTGAGGTAATATGTACATGGAGGTAGAGTTAAAGTGACTATGCATAGATAATAACCAGAGAGTAGCAGCAGCGTAAAAGAGGGGGGGGGGGAACAATGCAAATAGTCTGGGTAGCCATTTGATTAGCTGTTCAGGAGTCTTATGGCTTGGGGATAGAAGCTGTTAAGAAGCCTTTTGTACCTAGACTTGGCGCTCCGGTACCGCTTGCCATGCGGTAGCAGAGAGAGTCTATGACTAGGGTGGCTGGAGTCTTTGACAATTTTTAGGGCCTTCCTCTGACACCGCCTGGTATAGAGGTCCTGGATGGCAGGCAGCTTAGCCCCAGTGATGTACTGGGCCGTACGCACTACCCTCTGTATTACCTTGCGGTCGGAGGCCGAGCAGTTGGCATACCAGGCAGTGATGCAACCGGTCAGGATGCTCTCAATGGTGCAGCTATAGAACTTTTTGAGGATCTGAGGACCCATGCCAAATCTTTTCAGTTTTCTGAGGGGGAATAGGCTTTGTCGTGCCCTCTTCACGACTGTCTTGGTGTATTTGGACCATGATAGTCTCTTGGTGATGTGGACACCAAGGAACTTGAAGTACTCAACCTGCTCCTCTACAACCCCGTCGATGATAATGGGGGCATGCTCGGTCCTCCTTTTCCTGTAGTCCACAATCATCTCCTTTGTCTTGATCACGTTGAGGGAGAGGTTGTTATCCTGGCACCACACGGCCAGGTCTCTGACCTCCTCCATATAGGCTGTCTCATTGTTGTCGGTGATCAGGCCTACCACTGTTGTGTCGTCGGCAAACTTTATGATGGTGTTGGAGTTGTGCCTGGCCATGCAGTCATGGGTGAACAGGGAGTACAGGAGGGGACTGAGCACGGACCCCTGAGGGGCCCCTGTGTTGAGGATCAGCGTGGCAGATGTGTTGTTACCTACCCTTACCACCTGGGGGCGGCCCGTCAGGAAGTCCAGGATCCAGTTGCGGAGGGAGGTGTTTAGTCCCAGGGTCCTTAGCTTAGTGATGAGCTTTGAGGGCACTATGGTGTTGAACGCTGAGCTGTAGTCAATAAATAGCATTCTCACATAGGTGTTCCTTTTGTCCAGGTGGGAAAGGGCAGTGTGGAGTGCAATGGAGATTGCACTCCAAAGCCAGTCAGTCAGAGTAATCAGAATGGGAGAGAGAGAGAGAGAGAGAGAGAGAGAGAGAGAGAGAGAGAGAGAGAGAGAGAGAGAGAGAGAGCAGTCTATGAAGAAATACAATGACTACCACTTCATAGGCAGGAGAGCCTGGCTGGTTGAGTGGTATGGTAAGGGCAAGAGACACCCATTCAGTACCAAGACATTAGACGGCACATAAACCGTTTTTTTGTTTTTTATTTTTATTTTTCCCAGAACAAAGCAACTATTGCAGGTCAAGTGCAGCTGAAGGGTAAAGCAACAGTGCTGAGTGTTGCAACTTGCCAGCTTTATGTGGCATCCCTCATCCCTTGCCCTACACACACTTTGCAGTAACTCTCACTAGATATGAATCCAATGACAAGACACCACTGCAAGGGCAAGGAAAGACAAACCATCCGACTGCATTCTATCTCACACCTTTGTCATTGTTATTCACGAGAGAAAGGTTTGACACTACTGGCTCCGCATTTTCCATACAAAATAAATTCATGCTGCTTGATCTACTGCATACTGCACATTTAGAATAATATCCAATGTCTTATATTACATTCAGTTACATACTGTAGTACTCTAGGAAGTGATACATACTGTGCATAGGTCCCTCTCTCTCTAATAAGATTGTGAGTGATAACTGCTGCTGTCAGAATTGCATAGTTCATCTCAGTTGAGTTGAGCCTGGGTTGCTGATAGGGGGTGAATGTTAGTAAGTGCTGCCATGTCTTTGGGAGAGGGCGTTGCGTTACAGTCACTTAGGGATGCAGAGAGTGGAGATGGCCGCTGGTGTTCACTCACTGCAACCTACACCAGTGCTATGCACCCTGTAGCCACAATAATCACGTCATGATTTGCTGATACATTGCAAATAGTGGTTGTGGAGCAGAAGATGAAGAGATAGTACTGACTTTGGGCTTTGGGTGGCTGGCTGTGATGCAGCACTGCACTCCAGTCACCTCACAACTCTGGATGGAAGCACAACGGCGATAGAAAAAAGTTGTCCCAAACTGTATTGGACCATGAACTTATGAGATACATTGTAACAATCTATAGCCATATCTTTGGGATATGACCAGTGGTGTAGTGGAGGCTATACGCAGGTATACGCCGTATATCCACTTATTTTTCAGTGGGCATTGCATATACTCACTTCTTAATATCCACAATGTAAATCAAAGTAGTATAGTGATGGTATACGCCGTATCAATTAATAAGGTTGATCGAATAGACAAAACACGTTTCTAAAATGCACATGCCAGCAGTTTCATTGACAGAAATGGAAATATCCGTTAGACATTTTGAAAGCGGGTAGAGCTAAAGATGCAACAACTATCAAGGGTTGCTAATATGATTAGGATAATGCCTTTGCCTGATAGACAATGAAAGAAAGTTGAAAGAAAACCAATAGAACAGGACAATACATATCAAATAATTGCCTACACTTTTCTGTGGTGGGATTTTGGCTATACGCTACATTAAAGCAAAGTAAAACATGCCTCAATATGAAGTAAAACGTCCAGGTTTCAAGCAATTAAGGAACATGACACATATAGTGATGCTAATGATAGGCCTAACTGTTGTCTGGTAGATGGAAAGGCTTCCCCAAAAACCTTCTCAATTAAATGTTAACTTGCTACAAAGTAGCCTATGCTTACCTGGCAGAATTATCTCATAATTATTTGCATCAGTCCAGTGGCCATTTGTTTTGCAAACTCCATTGCATGTGCTAACCAAACAAGAGTGCTAGGAGCCTGTGCAATTAAAGGGTAACTACACAAAAAAAAGCAACATTTCTTAGAATTTTCCAAGACCTCAAAAGTGGTCTCCTGATGTGGTGTAAGCATTGTTATGGACTTACAACATCCAATTTGGTTGTTTTTCTATTCTTTTTTTAAATCATCACTTTTAGAGAAAAAACAAGAATATAAATCAAGTTTATTGGTCTSGTACACAGATTTGCAGATTTGCAGAAAAATGCTTATGTTTCTAGGTCCAACAATAATATCAGAGCGAACAATATCAGAATGAGCAATGTCAGAGTCTGGAAAATAAATATGTCTATGTATACAGTTGAAGTGGGAAGTTTACATACACCTTAGCCAAATACATTTAAACTCAMTTTTTCACAATTCCTGACATTTAATCCTYGTAAAAATGTCKTGTCTTAGGTKWSTTAGGATCACCACTTTATTTTTTTATTTTAAGAATGTGAAATGTCAGAATAATAGTAGAGAGAAGGATTTATTTCAGCTTTTATTTCTTTCATCACATTCCCGGTGGGTCAGAAGTTTACATACACTCAATTAGTATTTGGTAGCAATGCCTTTAAATTGTTTAACTCTGGTCAAACGTTTCGGGTAGCCTTCCACAAGCTTCCCACAATAAATTGGGTGAATTTTGGCCCATTCCTCCTGACAGAGCTGGTGTATCTGAGTCAGGTTAGTAGGCCTCCTTGCTCGCACATGCTTTTTCAGTTCCGCCAACAAATGTTCTATAGGCTTGAGGTCAGGGCTTTGTGATGGCCACTCCAATAACTTGACTTTGTTGTCCTTAAGCCATTTTGCCACAACTTTGGAAGTATGCATGGGGTCATTGTCCATTTGTAAAACCCATTTGCGACCAAGCTTTAACTTTCTGACTGATGTCTTGAGATGTTGCTTCAATATATCCACATAATTTTCCTGCCTCATGTTGCCATCTATTTTGTGAAGTGCACCAGTCCCACCTGCAGCAAAGCACCCCCGCAACATGAAGCTGCCACCCCCGTGCTTCACAGATGGTGTGGCGGTCTTCGGCTTGCAAGCATCCCCCTTTTTCCTCCAAACATAACGATGGTCATTATGGCCAAACAGTTCTATTTTTGTTTCATCAGACCAGAGGACATTTCTCCAAAAAGTATTATCTTTGTCCCCATGTACAGTTGCAAACTGTAGTCTGGGTTTTTTATGGCGGTTGAGGAACATCGGCTTCTTCCTTGCTAAGCAACCTTTCAGGTTGTGTCGATATAGGACTCGTTTACCTGTGGATATAGATACTTTTGTACCTGATTCCTCCAGCATCTTCACAAAGTCCTTTGCTGTTGTTCTGGGATTGATTTGCACTTTTCGCACCATAGTACGTTCATCTCTAGCAGACAGAATGCGTCTCCTTCCTGAGTGGTATGACGGCTGCGTGGTCCCATGGTGTTTTTACTTGCGTACTATTGTTTGTACAGATGAACGTGGTACCCCAGACTTGTGGAGGTCTACATTTATTTTTCTGAGGTCTTGGCTGATTTCTTTTGATTTCCCCATGTCAAGCAAAGAAGCACTGAGTTTGAAGGTAGGCCTTGAAATACATCCACAGCTACACCTCCAATTGACTCAAATTATGTAAATTAGCCTATTAGAAGCTTCTAAAGCCATGACAATTTTCTGGAATTTCCCAAGCTTTTTAAAGGCACAGTCAACTTAGTGTATGTAAACTTCTGACCCACTGGAATTGTGATACAGTGATAAGTGAAATAATCTGTCTGTAAACGATTGTTGGAAAAATTACTTGTGTCATGAAGAAAGTAGATGTCCAAACCAACTTGGCAAATCTATAGTTTGTTAACAAGAAATGTGCGGAGTGGTTGAAAAATGTGTCACGGCCGTTTAAAGGAGTGGACCAAGGTGCAGCGTGATTAGAATCCATTCCTCTATTTATTTAAACAAAGAACACATTAACAAACTCACAAAACAACAAACCGAACCGTGAAGCCAACGTAGTGCTCACAGGCAACTAAACAAGGACAACTACCCACAAAACCAACTTGGTAAATGGTAACCTAAATAGGCTCCCCAATCAGAGACAACGATAAACAGCTGTCTCTGATTGGGAACCCATCCAGGCCACCATCAACCTAATTACCCCTAGACAATACAAAATCCCCATAGATAACAAAAACCCTAGACAAGAGAAAAACCCATAGACAATACAAAAACTAAACAAACCACCCTTGTCACACCCTGACCTAACCAAATAATAAAGAAACCAAATATAACTAAAGTCAGGGCGTGACAAAATGAGTTTTAATGACTTCAACCTAAGTGTATGTAAACTTCCGACTTCAACTGCATATAAATGGTGTATATAAATGGTGTGTATATGTGTGTACAGCTGTAGTTACATAGGATGAGCCACGACTAGAATACAGTGTATATACATATAAAGTGGGTAAAACAGTATGTAAACATTATTAAAGTGACCAGTGTTCAATGATTATAGGGCAGCTGTTTCTAAGGTGTCTGTTACACTTATATATAGCAGTCCATCCATCACATTACTGTAACACTGTAGGCTACTTCGAAACAACACTTTATAACTCAAGAAGATCTAAATGCATATTCTCATTAAACTGATTGAGATCATATGGTTGTTATGCAGATGCTGCATGGACGTTTCACCGGTAAAACTTAAATAATTATCATTCACGATTGACAGTGAGAAATGTGAAGGGAGGGTGACCACAAAAATGTGTGCGTAGGCTACAGGGAAACACATGAGCAGAACGTGTTTCGGATCTTCATGTAGAATACTATCATTATGTGATCTTGCATACATTGGTTCTTTGATCTAACTTCATTAAGTTTGCTGACGACACAACAGTGTCAACTCACCGACAACGATGAGATGGCCTATAGGGAGGAGGTCAGAGAACTGGCAATGTGGTGCCAAGACAACAACCTCTCCCTCAATGTGAGCAAGACAACGGAGCTGATCGTGGACTACAGGAAAAAGTGGGCCGAACAGGCCCCCATTAACATCAACGAGGCTGTAGTTGAGCTGGTCGAGAGTTTCAAGTTCCTTGGTGTCCACATCACCAACAAACTATCATGGTCCCTCAGGAGACTGAAAAGATTTGTCATGGGTCCCCAGATCCTCAAAAGGTTCTACAGCTGCACCATCGAGAGCATCCTGACCGGTTGCATCACCGCCTGGTATGGCAACTGCTCGGCATTTGACTGTAAGGTGCTACAGAGGGTAGTGCGAACGGCCCAGTACATCACTGGGGCCAAGCTTCCTGCCATCCAGGACCTATATAATAGGCAGTGTCAGAGGAAAGCCCATAAAATTGTCAGAGACTCCAGTCACCCAAGTTATAGACTGTTTTCTCTGCTACCGCACGGCAAGTGGTACCGGAACATCAAGTCTAAGACTAAAAGGCTCCTGAACAGCTTCTACCCCAAAGCCATAAGACTGCTGAACAGTTAATAAAATCGCCACTGGACAATTTACATTGACCCCCTCCCTTTTTGTACACTGCTGCTACTCGCTGTTTAATATCTATGCATAGTCACTTCACCCCCACCTACATGTACAAATTACCTCAACTAACCTGTACCCCCACACACTGACTCGGTACCTGTGCCCCCTGTATATACTGTAGCCTCGTTATTGTTATTGTTATTGTGTTACTTTTTATTATAACTTTTTATTTTAGTCTACTTGGTAAATATTTTCTTAAACACTTCTTGAACTGCACTGTTGGTTAAGGGCTTGTAAGTAAACATTTCACTGTAAAGTCTACACTTGTTGTATTCGGCGCATGTGACAAATAAAGTTTGATTTGATTAAACGAGCATCATTTGCCAGCGTAGCCTGTTCTCTACGAGTAGAGCAGAGACTGTGCGTAAAGTAAAGCATTCCACACATATGCACAGAAACTTTCGACCTTTGGCCGTGGGGGGAGAGGTCCAGAAATGTCAGATCCACAGCCACTCCGTTTTTCAACCTCGCTAGCTGACATGACACTGAACAGATTTGTGAGCAAACTCTGATGCCCTCTAACTCCAATCTAAGTCCAGAGCCATGTGCTAGGGCAATGGGTGACAGCCCAACCATACCATTAAACACACACCGTGACACCAAGGCCAAGCCGTAATTACCCAGCCAAGGGACACAAAAAGCATTCCCTTTAAACTTTAAAGGAGCCTGTCCATTGAGCAGGCAAAATGCCTCTCTCACCCACCCACGCTCTCCGTGCTTCCACACTTCTTAGGGGGAGTTAATTTGCCCACTGAGTGGTGTCTCAGACGGTAAAGAATACTGTGATCTTCATGATCAAAAACAGGCTACAAAATGTAACAAACGCCTCGCATCGCCAATCTCTCTCTTCACTTGTACTCCCCCGTAGCCTGACACATCACAGGCAGTTGAGGAAAGAAGTTGGACCTTTTTTGATTTGTGTCGAAGAGAAAATAATGTTTGTCTCTAATTAGTTTCCTCCTAGCTAGCTCTTTCTGAAGAGATTTTAATTATGATTGGGTGTTGGAAGATGTGGATGAAATGGATGGCATGGATCAAGGAGATGCCAGCCGGGCGGGGAGAGATAGGCTACAAGCAGAGTTGTTAAAACATTAAAACACACACCTCACCCGGGGTGCCAACTCAGCAGGGCACGGCCCGTCAGAGTACAGCTACGTCAGAGCTTCAAGACTCAGCATCGCCAGTGGAGGTCTGAGAGCTGGTCACAGCGTGAGGCGATGCGGAAGAACAATGTGTTGCAGGCTGTTGGCAACTTGATGCAGTCTATGAGTTAGTAATGTGCTGTGAGGATGATTTATGTATCTAGCTGAATCACCTGTTGCATTAGGCTGTCAGGAAATGAAAATCCACCGATACATGGTATTTGTGTCTCTCCAGTTCAGTAATGCTCAGACCAGTCATTATCAGCTACACTGTATGAGCCAGAGTGGAGACAAATACGGAGGAGAAAGGAGGAGAGAAGTGGAGAGCAGAGGATAGGAGAGGAGAGGAAAGGAGAGTGTAGGAGAGGAAAGGAAAGGCACGCACGCACATACAAACATACACCCCTGGTTAAAACACCTCTCCTCTGTTCTGCTGAAACACACATTCTACATGGATGACTCGTTAGCACTATATTGGGGGTATGACGTATAACAGCCGGGCCAGAGTCATACAGCAAGAAGCTTAAGTCTCTGGAGTCTAGAGTACATTAGATTTCTGACGAGGTTGTGTTTTTATCCCCAATGTAAGGACTTTTCCATAGTGGATCATTAGCAAGCCTCTTATTCTATATTGACTGTAAATTAAATTGTATGATGTGTAAGAACTGAAAATGCACATTACTTTTCAAATTGGAAAACATTGTGTGAATTAATTAGGCCTACTTGCCTTAAATGCAACATGCACGCTCACACACGCACACACACATACAGGCCTGGGCAACTCCAGTCCTCGGGGCCTGATTGGTGTCACACTTTTGCCCCAGCCCCAGCTAACACACCTGACTCCAATAATCAACTAATCATGATATTCAGTTAAACATGCAATTAGTTTAAATCAGGCGTGTTTGCTAGGGATGGGGGGAAATTGTGACACCAATCAGGCACTGGAGGACTGGAATTGCCCAGGCCTGCATTATACAGTACAAAAACCCAGGAAGTAATCTGAGCAGTGGCCCATCAGCAAGATGACAACACCAATGTCCTGTTAGAATCCTACACCCCAACACCCTGCATAAAAATGCACCTCCGCCCTGTCTTCACTAATGTGGTGGCCTACAGCAGGGTTTCCCAAACTAGGACCGAGGACCGAGGACCGAGGACCGAGGACCGAGGACCGAGTTTGGGAAACCCTGGCCTACAGTATTATCCAATAAGCACAGTCACACTTGGGTTTATGTACCATGCAGAACTGAGCTGCCAGCCAGGCTGCCACACAAGAGCTGATAATATACTGCAGCTCTATCAAATAGATTCTGTCAAACTATTAATCTCTTTATAGAGAGAAATAAAACCAGATCAAGCATGGATTTGGATTATTCTGAGTTCATGGCTGTCTGTGCCGGCATGTGTGAGAGGCTGTGTGTAATCATGAAATGTGTGTATGTGTAAAAATGACTGATAATCTGCAAATGGGGGAGTGCAGGAAAACCTTGGCAGTGAGTCTATGGGTCATGTTTGAGTTGGATGTTGTTTGGATTGTGTATGGCTCAGAAAGAGTGACCACTCTCAAATTTGGGGAAATACGATTGTTAAAAGGGTTGTTACATGTTCACCAGCAGATCTGACCTCCTCCATCCTCAGCATCTGGTCACCTAGTGTTCTTTGTGAAGAACCTGAGCAAGAGACGGGATCCAAGTTTTTACACACTAAAACAATAATGGTTCTAAATAGTACCAGATAGGGGTTCTTTGGCATGTAGAACCCTTTTTGGTGTTATATAGAATCCTTTTTTGAAGGTTCAATAAAGAACCATGCTCATAAGGTTCTAAATGGAACTTGTGTGGTGATATAAAGAACCCCTTTCCTAAGGTTTTATAAAGAACCATTAAAAAAGGTGATATATGTTACGAGATGTCGCCAAGCCAATAGATGGCGCTGATGTTATTTGTATCTTAGTGTGATACTCTATAGTAGGAGGGAGCTAAATTAGGCATTACTTACTATGCACTGAATGGAGCTGTATACATGCTACCCATTGATGCTTGCTCTTGTATTGAATAATCAGCATACAAAACATGATGTCAGAAGTCAGAACCAAATAGGTGTGTCCTTGACTAACCAAAATATCAAAACGATACACAGAGAAATGCACAGTAGGAAGGGACTTGCCAACTAGCTAACCAGCTACAAAAAAAAGTATAATAATAAAATAAAAAATGGCTTACTTGGTAATTCACGTACCAGAGCCTATGGACATGAAGGGTGGTACATACAGCAACTGGATTTGTTAAAGCACTATGGTAAAACTATGAGTTAGCTACCGGTCTGGACAGAAGCAAAAGTCTGCATAGCAACTCTGCTAACTGTGACGGGAAAGGAATGTCATCTCTTACACACATGCCGGAAGAAGTCAATGTTAAACATCAGAGCTGTACATTGCACATCTGAGATTGCTAGCAGACGCGTGAATTTGGCACATTACGAGAGGAACTAGTCCGTGACAGGCTTGTCATAGGCACTAAAGATATAGCTGCGCGAGRGAGCATGCTCAGAGAAACAAACCTCACATTGAACAAAGCCATAGACGTGTGTCGTTCAAGTGGACAAGCACAAATGCAAATCAAGAAAATTGGTGTAGGTGAACCAGACATTATACTGTACCTACCGTGAGCAACGTTCACAATCAAAAGGCCAAACCTATGGTTGTAAACAGACAACTTTACAGTGTATACTAACAAAAGTAGACTGCCAAACAACTTACCATGTCATTACTGTGGTTCAGTACATGCCAAAGCCAAATGCCCAGCATACAGTGTCACCTCTAAAGCATGTGGAAAACGAAACAATTTTGCCAAAGTTAGTTTACAAGCAAAACACAAACCTCAACTCAATCTATTAGTGGAAGACAATGAGTCAGATGACCAACAACAGATGCAATGTGGTACATCTCACTGGTTAATTCTGTGTAAGACAAGGCAAACAAATGGTTCATAAGCTAGCTCCACTCAGTGACGAGCCATTGACATATGACCCCAGCCATACAATTAAATGTCAACTAGACAAAGGATCAAGTGAATGTCAAAAGCTATCGGGACCTATAGCGAGTCATGCAAGACGGCAATCTAGTTCTCCTACCGAGCAAAGCTACACACAAACTATATGACGACACACTGATAAAGCCAACAGGAGAATGTAATCTCAAAGCAGATCATGATGGAAAATGTTTCATGTCAAATTTCAGGTCATGGAGACATCCCAGATTCCTCTGCTGTCAAATGACATGTGTGAAAGACTCAGCCTACTACATGTGAACCACAGCCATGTCTTACATCATGTCGACACCCAAGCATCACATCCACTGAGGTCATCATGACAAATGAGATCATCTCCAAGTACAATGATGTGTTCGATGGGCTTGGCTGTCTTTCTTGAGAGCTACACCCATAGAAGTAGACAACACAGACCGGCCTGTGCAGCAGCTATCAAGACGGATACCTATTCCACTGAAGGAAAGGATCACAAAGGCCATACATTCAATGGACAATGCAAACATCATCACAAAAGTCACAGAACCAACACCGTGGATCAGCAACATGGTTGTCATTGACAAACCTGATAAACTACAAGTATGCATGGACTCCAGTGCACTCAACAAAGCCACTTCCAGATGCCTACAATAGAAGAGATTCTACCAGAGATATCCAACGCAAAGGTATTCTCAGTACTCAATGCCAAAGATGGATATTGGCAAGTCAAACTTGATGTGAGCTGCTATCAAACAACTTCCTGGACACCTATAGGCAGGTATAGACGGCTGAGAATGCAATTTGGAATTAGGCCAGTGGCTGAAGAATACCAGCACACACAGTGTGAAGCACTACAGGGACTAAAAGGAGTGTGATCGAAGACGACATTCTACTCTATGGATGTGGCAACACAAACGAAGAGGTAATGGCAGATCATGACAGAAACCTCACAACTCTCTTGCAGAGAGCAAAAAATATCAATCTGAAGCTGAACAAAAAGAAACTCAGGTTAAAGCTGCCAAGTGTGAGATACATGGGTCATCTTCACACCACAGAGGGCCTTCGCCCTGACCCAGAGAAAATAACAGCCGTTCAGAACATGGGTACACCGACCGACGTCAAGTCACTACAGCGGCTGTTGGGGTTTGTGAACTATTTTGCTAAATTTATGCCCCGTCTATCTGATGTGTGTGAGCCGCTCAGAATACTCACTGACAAGGACATTGACTGGACATGTCTACCACAGCATGACATAGCAGTTGAGACGATCAAACAGTTAGTCACACAACACCCAGTGCTCAAATACTACGACCTGAATGATGAAGTCACACTGCTGTGTGATGCCAGTGAGACAGGTTTGGGCCCTTCTACAGAAAGGACAACCTGTTGCATTTGCCTCCAGAACATTGAGTCAGACAGAACAAAGATATGCACAGATTGAGAAAGAATGTCTCTCCATTGTTTTTGCATGTGACAATTTTGACCAGTATCTGCATGGCAGAGAGTTCATAACAATACACAGCAACCACAAACCGCTCAAGACGATCTTCAAGAAATCCCTACTCACAGCACCCAAGTGACTGCAGAGAATGTTGCTAAGGCTACAAAGATACCAACTCCAACTCCAACAACTCAGCCAGCACTTGAACACCGTGACCGGTCATTTGAAGTACTAGTGAATGGTAAAAAATACAGCAGAAACAGAAAAGACATTCGTCCACTGACTGAACAGTTCAAGATCCCCCTGGTCGACCACCAAACAAACATGGATGAGGATGACTGGGGACCATGGAATGAACCCGCCACCCCAGCGGGTGGTGAGCAACAGGCTGCTGCTATGGAAGCAGCCCCACTGCCTGAAAATATAACTCGGAGACACACCAGAACCAGAGCAAATATCAGTCCGCCTGTGAGATACTCCAGAGACTAGGTTGTTTAATCTAACAAGTATTTTTTTTGGGGGGGGGGGTATGAAAAATTGTATAAAGAAGATGGAAGCAGATTGGAGTATTGCTTATGGACTGATGATGCTTGTTAAAGGTGCTTGCATAAGAACACAGTTATGTTGTTGTTACCAGTGTAATGTTTGACTTGAAATGGTCTAACACTAGTTCACCTCGTTATGAGGCTAGGAGGAGTTATCTTAATTTGTTGTGTAATGGAAGATGTTACGAGATGTCGCCAAGCCAATAGATGGCGCTTCTGTTATGTGTAGCTCAGTGTGATACTCTATAGTACGAGTGAGCCAAGTTAGGTATTACTTACTATGCACTATATGGAGCTGTATGCATGCTACCCATTGATGCTGAGTAAAGACATTCTTATCAACATTACTTTGCTCTCGTATTGAATAATCGGCATACAAAACACTATATAGCACCAACAAGGGTTCCGCTACGGTTACAACCCTTTTTTATGGTTCTTTATAGAACCTTTATGGAGAATGGTTTTATAAAGAACCTTTATCAATCTAACCATACAGATTTTCTTTTATTCTGGTCAGCCATATTATATTGATAAAATTCCATAAGTGTTATTATTGTGTTTATTGACAAGTTGAATCAAGTCAAGCCTTCTCAATTGACACAAGGCCATACTACACAAGACACAATCACTGMCCACAGTCATTTAATAAGTAATAGAATAACACAACACATTAGATCAACTGGAATTACACTCTCACTCACGGTTGCACAAAAAGAGCTGTGAGCAAACCACGTCCCAAAATATTCCAATGAGCCGCCTCCCCCACATTTTAATTATCACTTAAAGAGCAAATAACCCTTTTGTGAACTGAAAATAACTATTGAAGGGCTCAAAGGGTTCTTTAAGTTATTAAGGTTCCACATAGAACCATCACCCTTCCCAAAGAACCCTTGAGGAACTCTTTTTTTTTGGTGTGTAACATTCCTGGTCAAGAGTCAATCAATTGCTGGATTTGTGAGGAAATTCCCCAAATAGCATAGGAATTACATATTGTTACAAAGCCATTAGCCACACATCCATGGCTCAACCATATCTTCTGTAGCTCATTGTTACAGTAGCCTATGTAGGCCTACCGTTGCAGTCGATAATTTCCTTGTCTTTGAGTCATTTGAGTTTAATCATTCCAGTATTCAAGAAAACAAAAAGCATTTGTTACCTGTAGGCCTATCACTTTCCCATAATTGTTCTCCAGGTGGTTGCCTAATTAACCTGTCTTGGTATACAGTCTGAAACAAAGCACTGCAGAATCAGGGAAATGTTCCTTACAAACCAGAATGTTGAATAGAATTGCATTTGAACTTACTCTGTCAGTGGTCTGTGCACKCGCAGTCCTTACTGAAGTAGAAATTTGTATCACCGGGCACATGCACAAAACCATGTAAACACCTGTTAGTATGGCTGCATCATGTGCATGACGTCTACTTCTGTCTTGTGCACTTGGACCTGCGATTTGAAGTCAGTTTAATAATACTTTTCTGTAGATATTTTGTCTCAAATTTCGACCAGCAGAAGGAGCAACACCACAGACACTCAGCAGAGTAAGTTTGATGTTATGTTTTTTTCTATGTAAATGTGCATGGCTTTGTGTACACAATTGAAGGCATTGACACGTTTTGTGACTATCCAGGGGATAGCTTTCACGCACGTATAGATTGGGAATAAGCATATCCACTTCAGCTGTCCACAGGAGAATTTACTTTTGAGAAGATTTCTAATCTGTTGTCATTTGTCAGGCAAACATTAATGTAGTGAGTTGTTTGGTGCCGACATGGCAATATATAAGACATCTGCGGATAACATAGCCTACTTACCTGACGCAACCTGTTCATATTTGGGGATAGTTTATTCCACTAGCTTGGGATTTCTGACACAGAGGGTATTTAAATCAGTTGGTTTCAGCTCTTCGGATGAGAAGAAGGGGATCAGGCCAGCATTAGGCTACATTAATATGTAGCTACATGAATACATGAAGCTAACTCTTGTCTCCTTTATACAATGAATCCTGCACCTATTGGAAATCATATTGCCTCCTGTGCATACCTTCATCTCCCGTGGCTGAGCTATGGCTACCCTTTGACACTATTAGGCTCAGGCACGTGCACAGATAGGGTTCTACCTGTGCAGAGCACATGCCCCTTTGCACTACCAACCCTTAGTACAATTTTTGAAAAAAATGTGTTTGACCAGATACAATGCTATTTCACAGTAAACAAATGATCAACTGACTTTCAGCATGCTTATAGGGAAGGGCCCTCAACGTGTACAGCACTTACACAAATGGCTGATGATTGGCTGAAAGAAATTGATCAAAAGAAGCTTGTGGGAGCTGTTTTGTTAGATTTCAGTACAGCTTCTGACATTATCGATCATAATCTGCTGCTGGAAAATGTATGTGTTATAGCTTTACATCCCCTGCTATTTCATGGATCGAGAGTTACCTGTCAGAGGGTGTTACCAGAAACAGGGGGTGTTCTTTAATGAAAGCGTCTCTAACATAWTCCAGGTAGCGTCGGGCATTCCCCAGGGCAGTGGTCTAGGCCCCTTACTTTTTTCAATCTTTACTAATGACCTGTTACTGGCACTGAGTAAAGCCTGTGTATCTATGTATGCTGATGACTCAACATTATACACGTGAGCTATAATGTTGCACCTGGACTACTGCCCATATGGTCAAGTGCCACAAAGAGGGACATAAGCAAATTACAGTTGGCCCAGAACAGAGCAGAACGGCTGGCCCTTAATATTCACGGAGAGCTAACATCAATGACATGCATGTCAACCTCTCATTGTCACATATTCCTAAGGGAACGACGCAGGAGATGAGAAGCAGGTCCGGGAGTGAAGTTTTATTAGCTGACGGACATGAAATGGAACAGGAACAGCGTCTGGACAGGAACACATAACACACACAATACGGAACAATGCGGACACAGGGAAAACAACCAAGGAACAGACATATACAGTGGGTAATCAACAAAGTGAAGGAGTCCAATGAGCGCAGCTGCGCGTAATGTTGGTAACAGGAGTGTATGATGACGGGTAGGAGGAGCGGGAGCTGGCGTGACACTCCTGGCTCAAAGTGGAGGAGAGATTGACTGCATCACTACTTGTCTTTGCGGGAGGTATTAACATGTTGAAAGCACCGAGCTGTCTGTTTAAATGACTAGTAGCCTACACAGATCAGACACCCATGCATATCCCACAACATATGCCACAAAGGGTCTCTTCACAGTCCCCAGGTCCAGAACAGACTCCGGGAAACGCACAGTAACTCATGCAAGCAGTAAAATCAGATTAGAAAATGGATAAYACTATACCTTTATGGAACAACGAGGACCGTTAAGAGACACACAGGCACAAACACATACATACGCAAACAATCTACTACTGACTCATCTTTGCCAGAACAATAGGCTACCTGGTGATTTGATTGATCATTTTCATATTTTAGATAGGCCTAGTTTGGGTGGCTACTGGCTATAAAGATAAACAGCTGTAACATCGCACCGCCTCCAATATTAAGGGATGAAGATGTAGCATATTCTGGTAAATTTATTATGTTATTTGCGAGTAAGAACAGGGCTACCCAGCACACAGGCTGCCCTCCAAAGTGATGTTGCAGTGCAGACAGAACATGCTTTTCCATCCAATCCTACAACCTTGTATGATTTTACTTTCTTTGCACTCCAGAGAAGTGACATGATATATCCCTAGTTGATATTGGCTGCTAAAATGAATGACTTTCAGRTCCAAATGCAGGTGTAAAAGGCAGTTTATTTATTTCTGTAGCCTATCTTGCACTTCGAAAAATACATTGAGTTTATGGCTGTAACGACATGCTACGTTTGGGTGGCGATTGTGCGCGCATGTTCGTGTGTGCACATGTACATGTGTGTGCCCAGGGGGTCGCAAGTCTTCTAGGCCTACCACTCCTTTTTGGGGATCGCTGGTCAAAAGGTTTGAAAACCATTGGGATACATGATAGTGGCAACAAATGGAGTTGGGTTGGATATAGTATAATAATGGTAGGCTACAGTATTTCTTAAAATATTATATTTTGACTGGAATTGTGTTGGTCATTGTTAACCTCTAAAAGTCTAAGCCGTTGGGGGGTTCTAAGCTAACATATTACATTGTTTTAAGACGGTCATACAATGGATCATTTAGCTATTTGATTTTGAATTTTAGGACCCCTTTCAGTATCAAAAGAATTTGATAAAATACTGAATTTGGCCTTTAATTCTATAGCCCATAGAAACGCATTGAATAACACATTCATACATTTCTATTTTTTTAAAAGACAGTGAAAAAGAAATCGTAAGGAATAAGGTTTTGAAGTGTCCGTCCCACTATATCTAGGATATATAAGAATATTTTCATTTTTTTGGACACATATTTAGCACATTTTCTTTGTTGGCACAAAACTACCTCCGTACGTCCATTCATTTGTATGGGTTACCTTCACATGAGTCAACCCCCTTTCCATAGAGTGGTCATAATAGTTTGTAGGCCAAACCGTTCAGATGCTACAGAGGTTTTTGTGAGAAGACCGATTTCCGGGATGTCTCATGGTCTGACAAATACCCTGTAGCTCTGCCATCTTTCACCGCAGATGCGGAAGGCCACCATTGGCGGATGCGGTGGATTGAGATGCAGCCCATATGTCTAGCTTAAACTGACAGATTTTGTTGGGGATTTGTTATTATGTTACTAAGATTGACACATGGGTGCATCAATAGACTCTTAAGGATTGTAATAAGTGCAGCATTTATTCCAGTTCAAAATAGTTTTGCAAAATAATTAACTCATCAGATTGTGCTGCTTTCCTCTCTTCTTGTAATAATTGCTCAATGAGTCTGTAACCAGGGTTGCGGGGATTTGTTTTGGGGGGCAACATTTTTTTGTTTGAGCACATGCCCCCCAAAAGGTCTGTGCTTGGCCCTGATTAGGCTACAGTCAGGGCCTGCTCTAGCATTTTGGGGGCCCTAAGCGAGAATTTCACAAAGAAATGCACATTTTAAAGTACATTTTCTGCAATTCTACACATTTTGCCATGGGGCAGAGAGAACATTTTGCTGTTTTAAAGCATGTTTTCTGCAGTTCTACACATTTTGCCATGGGGCGGATAGGAAATGTAGCATTTTTATAACAACTTTCATGCAATTCTACTTATTTTGCCATGGGGCAGAGATATATTTTTGCAGTTTTAAAGCAAGTTTTCTGCATGTCTACACATTTTGCCGTGAATTATGCCATGTTAATTCATATCTGAGTGACAGTGACTAACAAAATCAATGAGGGCCCCCTGGGTGGCCGGTCGATATTCGGCCTTGATTACTGCAAATTTAGACTGAAAAATATGCATGCAACCATTTCAAAGATTTTACTGAGTTACAGTTCATATAAGGAAATCAGTCAACTGAAATAAATAAATTAGGCACTAACCTATGGATTTCACATGACTGGGAATACAGATATCACAGATACCTTAAAAAAAGTAGGGACGTGGATGACCCCCATTTGCCTCATGCAGCACGACACATCTCCTTCGCATAAAGTTGATCAGGAAGTTGACTGTGGCCTGTGCAATGTTGTCCCACTACTCTTCAATGGCTGTGCGAAGTTTCTGGATATCGTACACGTCGATCCGGAGCATCCCAAACTTTCCCACTGGGTGACATGCCAGGTGAGTAGGCAGGCCATGGAAGAACTGGGAAATTTTCAGCTTCCAGGATTTGTGTACAGATCCTTGTGACATGGGGCTATGGATTATCATGCTGAAACATGAGGTGATGACGGTGGATGAATGGCACGACAATGGGCCTCTGGATCTCGTCATGGTATCTCTGTGCAATCAAATTATTGTCAATAATACGTCTGTCATCTGCCCAGTACAGTTGAAACCAGGATTCATCCGTGAAGAGCACACTTCTCCAGCGTGCCAGTGGTCATCAAAGGTGAGTATTTTCCCACTAAAGTCAGTTACGACGCTGAACTGCAGTCAGATCAAGACCCGGGTGAGGGCGAGCACGCAGATGAGCTTCCCTGAGACGGTTTCTGACAGTTTGTGTAGAAATTCTTCAGTTATGCAAACCGACAATTTCATCAGCTGTCCGGGTGGCTGGTCTCAGACGATCCCGCAGGTGAAGACGCCTGATGTGGAGGTCCTGGGCTGGCGTGGCTACTGGGCTCTGCGGTTGTGAGGCCGGTTAGATGTCCTGCCAAATTCTCTAAAATTACGTTAGAGGCGGCTTATGGTAGAGAACTGAACATTCAATTCTCTGGCATCAGCTCTGGTGGACATTCCCGCGGTCAGCATGCAAATTGCACAATCCCTAAAAACTTGAGACATCTGTGGCATTGTGTTGTGTGACAAAACTGCACATTTTAGAGTGGCCTTTTATTGTCCACAGCACAAGGTGCACCTGTGTAATGATCATGCTGTTTAATCAGCTTCTTGACATGCCACACCTGTCAGGTGGATGGATTATCTTGGCAAACGGGGAACTCCTCAGTAACAGGGATGTGAACTAATTTGTGCACAAAATTTGAGAGAAATAAGCTTTTTGTGTGCATGGAACATTTCTGGGCTCTTTTACTTCAGCTCATGATGGAACATGGGACCAACACTTTACATGTTGCGTTTATATTTTTGTTCAGTGTAGATAACTGGCTAGATAGACTAATTTACCAATCTAAACATGTTAGCTGACACTGCTAATTGAGGGATGATGAGTGACAGACAAAACAAGAGAAAAACTGCTGATGCAGAACCAAATGTAGGATCTACACCTTGTATTATACTATTCTAACGGTAAATTGAGACGCAAATTTAGTCTGGGCCTATTATGTTGGAATGATTAAACTTCATGAAAAAAATTACCTTCAATTACCGTGTTTGGAAAGAAGTCTGACAGACGACGTTGCCCTTATAACAGAGATGTCACCAAGTCAAATGCAGTGGCCACTACCGTGCCCAACGCTGCCACCTACACGCGGTAGGCGGCGACGCGACCAAGCAGACAGCGGCAGCGAGCATTCATACCGCTCAGAACGAGGCTTTTACTTGCTATTGCGAGCTCAGACCGCATACCACTCCATTCATGCTGTGAGAAGCTCAAGACTCGGAACGCGGAGCTTTTGGACGAGAATCGTGACAGTCGTGGAAATGCCTTCAAGTTTAATATTTTAACCATGCTGAAGAAAACAAACCCCAAGATCACAATTATCCGTAAGTAGAGCAAAACTTTTCTGCTGCAACTTCACTTATAACGTGGTTATTACAGTGTCATTTGTAGCGTAGTTTGTGGCTCGATTGAGTGACTGACATTCCTTCTCTCTCCCCCGATGTCTCTTCCCTGGCTGTTTCTATTCCCCGTGTCGTAGTATTAATATAATTCGGATAAGCAACTGAGGACTCAATGCATGCGGTTTGAGGGAATCCTTTTGGTTCAATTAGCCTATCTGCGTTCCCTCAGCCTATTCAGGTTTGGGCAGACCACATTGTTTGGCAAAATAATTGAACGCCCTATTTGATATGATTGGTAAGTTGGTAAAGTAGACCGGTTACGAACGGATATAAGTAAGTGTCAAGCAGCCGTGTGTAGGCTACATAGCTGGGGCGTTCTCTTACATGCAGAATGTGTGCAGATCACTGCAGGAGAATAGAAAATGAGAATAGAAAATTCTATTTAATTTTCAACTCCATAACTTGCACACATAGAGCTTGCCACTGTATCATTGCCTGGAGAAAAATAAAGCCGTAAATGGCAAATTATTGAAGTAATTTCAGAAGCTTTGACATGTCTTGACGCAGCTGTATATACCATTATTTTTTATGTCGCATCAACATGCACTTTAATGTAATCGTATTTATTTTTTTACACAGAATACGTAGGTGACGATTGGTTTGGGGATGACTGTTGGAAGCAGCCTATGCATTTCATTTCGATGCCGAGAAAATCGGATAAAAGTGGTATGACTATGCTGGAACGTGTTGGAAGAAGCTCGTATATAACCTCCACTTTAGACTCCGCATTTAGGTGATCGGATTTTACTGCCCACAATGCATAGTAATGTTCAGACATCAGCGTGGCTTTCAGATTTCTCTTGGAGTGTGACATTTACGAATTTATCTAGGGGATTAACCATTTTGGTGGTGTCCCGCTTTTGTTACGATTCCCTATTGCATTGTGTTTAGATTTGTAGCCTACATGCATGCGGTGCTGGCCGTGATGTTATTCACACAACCACAGTGTATGCATCATTGGTAGACATATAAGTACTATATGCAAGTACATTTTATTAGGCTTTTATAGCCTACTGGTAGGGGAATGCACATGTCTTTTTATGCGTAACCAAACGGTCACTATTTTTATTATGGGGGCCTTATTGGAGAATTTGAGGGCCACTTCATAGACTACCATCCAAGTTTTATTTAGTCTACACATTGGTGTGTGGTCTTACTACTCATAAATAGCATAATGTGGATGACAGGCTAAGAAGCAATCACTGGATGTGCGAACCTTTTAGTCTATTCTTCCACAATTTTCAATAATTACAAATGTGTCCACTTAATTATATTGATTTCATTTTTGCAGACATCTGTTAGCGTTCAGCGCACTCATCTTGCTATTTGATTTGATAGCCTAGCGATGTAATAGAACAGGCATATTTCCCTATTGTAACAATAGTGGGGAAATTCGGTTGATTTAGAGCCCTACTTGCGTTATGATCAACGAACGGTGAGTAATATTGTTTTGAGGGGCGCTCACTGGGGCTCACTTTGTGTCATGGTTCCCGCGCTCATGTTTGGCTGCCCTAAAGGCAATCTTTACTTAGTTTCCTTTTGCATCTCCGTTTGTGGAGAAAAAATGTCTAGCCATATCAACTGAGACCAAACCATAATTCATAGGCTACAGTAGCCTTAGCCATATGTGATAAGACGTTTTACAATCGGGAGTTATTTGAATATCATATGGACGCTGGAGTCATTCCTTAGCTACAGTAGCTTATACTATAAAGGCTCCATACATTTGTCTTATTTTTGCTTTAAATCTGGACTGCGTGTCTGTTAATTTGCTTTTCTCATGCACTCAGTTCAATATGTGCTCAGCATGCATGTCATCTGAAAAGTGTGGGTCACATGGTTCTAGCCACAATAAACACATAGTTTATCAGTGGACAGTGGGACAAGCCATGTGCAGGCCAAAATAAGACATTTAATTGAGAGAGGCCATGAATACCCTAGCCCAAAGGCGGCAGATGGCGATATTGAGTCTTTCCATCTTACCATCCAAACACATTGTATGCAGCCGGCAATAGACTCGTGTCCCATGTTGACCATGTTTTCTCATTAAGTAGATTTAATGGCGAGAAGGCAGAAATGGGTAAAATATGCATACTTTCTTTATGAAACACAATTTTCCACCACCATGCTAAAGTGGCTAATGGCTAGGAATGCTAGTCTCCGATGTTGCATATTGTAAAAACATATTTTTTAAAAATGCTGAATATTGCATTTGGCCAATCAGATTGCAGCAGTCTGTTGTTTATGCCTTGATCACACTGACAGCAACATTATGAAAAATGGAATGCAGCATCATTTGGATATGTGTGCAACAAAAGTTAAACATTCACCTTCACCTACTAATTTCTGTCAAGCCGTCTACGCATACAATTTGATGCATACATTTGATAAATCCAACATATGCACCACACAGAACGCACTGCAACTGCTTCTGTAGTGCAATGCTGCAAGGCAAACGCAGGGTTCCATTGGAAATGAATGTACTTGTGGTGTACCATAATGCAATGATGCTGTCGGTGTGATTGAAGTGTTACCCCTGGCTGAACACAGGGTGCAACGTCAGGAAGTATCATTAGCCACTAGCATGGTGGTGGAAAATTGTGTTTCATAAAGAAAGTATGCATATTTTACAAAACTGTTTCCGCCTTCTCACCATTAAATCTGGTTAAGGAGGAAATCGACGCATTTGCAGCCTGAATGGAGAATGTTTTAGGTACGAACCGGTCCATGGAGGATACAAGTGCATTGCGGGGTGCATACAATGCGTTTTTGGACGGTAAGACAAAACCATCAGTACCAGATCAAAATCGCCATCTGCCTGCTTTTGGGCCACGAATACCCCACTTAGTATGGAATGCCAGTCACCCCGCATTTCTGTGTCCTCGCCTCGGTGCCTGTAGGCAATTATTTTGTATAAAATACAGTCATAGATGATGTCAAACAGAACAGTATGGTAGAAGTAAGCATTTGATTCTGACCTTTATGGCCCTTACCTGCCTGAATGACAGGGAGATATGTTATGTGGAATGATTGTCCCTGACAGCTCCCACCCTAAACAGTCCACTGTCACACCATCTCACTCAGTCCACTGTCACACCACCTCACTCAGTCCACTGTCACACCACCTCACTCAGTCCACTGTCACACCACCTCACTCAGTCCACTGTCACACCACCTCACTCAGTCCACTGTCACACCACCTCACTCAGTCCACTGTCACACCACCTCACTCAGTCCACGTGTCACACTCACCTCACTCAGTCCACTGTCACACCCACCTCACTCAGTCATGTCACACCACCACTCAGCTCAGTCCACTGACTGTCACACCACCTCACTCAGTCCACTGTCACACCACCTTCACCAGTCCACTGTCACACCACCTCACTCAGTCTACTGTCACTCACCATCCTCACTCAGTCCACTGTCACACCACCTCACTCAGTTCTACTGTCACACCACTCACTCAGTCCACTGTCACACCACCTCACTCAGTCCACTGTCACACCCCACCTCCACCTCAGTCGCACTGTTCACACACACCTCACTCAGGGTCTTACTGTCACACCACCTCACTCAGTCCACTGTCACACCACCTCACTCAGTCCACTGTCACACCACCTCACTCAGTCCACTGTCACACCACCTCACTCAGTGCATCTATCTGAGTCTCAAAATTCCAAACTGTTCCAAACGAACAAAATGCTATTTTCCCCATGTGTGTATGGACTACATCCCAGAGTGATAAACCCTATACATCACTTCTGTTTGTAGGCTTCTCTAGCTACTCAATTAGTGAATCCATGTTATTGTTGATTCATTGAAATTCTTATCTTTACCTATTTGAAATGTTTTGTTATTGCAGTAGACCCTATTCATCTCAGTAATAACAAACTATTCTTTGGTATTTTTGTCCTCTACTTTTTCCTATCCTCTCTTTCAAGGCTCTGGTCTGTCAGGGATAGTGGAGCTTTTATGTCTGAAATGTTTTGAAGCTGGCTCCGCTGTAAAAGGGCACCTAGATCAAAGGGACAGAGATTGAAATAGTTTCTCTTCTACATTTTTTGGGGAAAAATGACAGGTAAAGAAAATGGAGGAGGCAGACATATTCGATGTGATCAAAATCACAGTCTTCTGTGAAGAACATGGGCTCAAACTCAGTGATTACTATTCCATTTGATTTTTGCCACAGCAAGTATGCCGTTTGTTTTCTTAAATTCAATTTGAATATCTATTGGACGGCCTGCATGTTTTTGTCAGGAATAAACACAATTTTATCAGCACTTATTCCTCAAAAGCTCCTATATGTGTAAATACTGTACATGTGTTTCGGTTGTTATCCATACAGTACACCTGACTTGAAGAGGATTAGCCCATTCCATGTTATTGGAATAGTAAACCCCTGGCAGTATTAGTGATGGGGGGGGGGGGATCAATACAGTTACATATTGGGATATAATTTTTTATGACATATGTGACTACATATTTCCCATTTTAGTCTTATGTACCATTTCCAAGATTGGCTTTTTGTACATTTTATAAAAGTACAGACTCAAAGCTTCAAAATGGTATATTATACACTGCAGTTTGGGGAAACATGGGAAAGTTATGCTTATTTGAAATGTGATAAACTTGTTGTTCCACCTTCTAGACAAGTGCCAGAAAATCCCCTTGAAAGTTTTTCACACTTGCTAGGGAGCTCTTTTTTGAGTACACCCATTCAGCATCTCGTTCACACTCTCTTAAACCTTAACCCCAACCATCTCTTTAAGTATTCACGTGAGGCCATATTCTAATCTGAGTGATTAAACAATTAGTCAAAGTAGTAGCCTACAATAAGAAAAATCTCCAGGTAAAAATATAATCTGGCTAAATGGAGTCTTTTGTTTAGACATGTAGCAAGCTAGCTAGCTAGCTAGCTCAACAAGTTCATTAACCATAATCCCAAACCATACAGTTTAGCAATACAAACGATTTGTCATACATTTAGCCAGCCAACATGCATGAAATTATGCACTATTAGTATGCAGGTAAAGCTAACCAACCAGCTAGCTAACAACTAACAATACAAACAGATTTATGACTAAATGAGATACAATGTATAATGTTAGCTGGTGTTAGAAACCAAGCAATTTATTGAGGCTGCATGCACTCAACCGACACAGTTATAAATAACGACAACTCCATACAGAATATGTTGGCTCTTGGTCGTTGTAGCCTATCCTTCTCCTTCCATTCCATCATTTTAATTCCACCTTCCATTGATTAGATAATCTCCTAACTTTTGCCTATTTGCCTCTTGATGATTTATGATTCGCCAACAACAACAACAAGCTACACGCGCGACTCTCATGAAAAGCAAAGAGCAGCAGCATATTTGATAAATGTATCTTTCTCTCTCTCTACTGCAGGAGTCACTTTCTGATCTGTATGGGTCCTTCCGGACAAGTCCGTTAAAATTACAAATACCCGAGACCCGTGACAATCATTTCCGACCCAGACCCGTGATATCAGTTAGAATTCTGGATCGGGTCTCGGGTATTCGGGTGCAGGTGGAGCCCATCGTCCTCCAGAATGTAGTCCATCACAACATTCTCCCACTGAGCTTTCTCTATAGCGGCAGTTCAGTTCAGGGGATCAATGTTGTTGAGAACTATAGCAACATGTTTGCAGTTGTCCATTGCTATTATCTTAAAAAAATTATCTGCAGTAGTCGCTGATCGAAGAAGACCCCATTATGTGGCATGGGACACAAATCAGGACCTATCTCACGGCATGACCATCCCCTCCATTATCTCAGCCAATCAAGGCTAGCCAGGAAAAATCCTTAGTTTCTCTGTGAGAAACGAACTAGGCTCATACTTTAATTTGTATTCACATTTACAGATCACCTACGAGTTTGTTATTAAGACACAGGAAAGTTCACATGTTCAAGAAGGCGTTTCTGCAACAACAACAACAACATAATAACATTTTTATGAAAATACTTTTTTTTGTTTTTTTATCCTGTGAATTAGGAATGTCTGTCTTACTTGAGAGATTCAGACACATATTGCAATAATATATAATTTTTTGCTCTAGTTGGCCTTACCGGCACCAAAATAGTATTTTTTCTTCATAGCTTGTTCGCCATCATCTTTTTAAATGCGGAGCCAATACGTTTTCAGCACTTTTATTTCCATGACTGATCAAAACTCATTTCTCATGTAGAGTCCAGTGAGTGTGTGGGTAGACTCTAGTGAGTGTGTTGGTAGAGTCTAGTGAGAGACAGTAGATCTAGCTGGTCTGTCATAATATAATAGAGACAGTTGATCTAGCTGGTCTGTCATAATATAATAGATAATGTAGATCTAGCTGGTCTGTCATAATATAATAGAGACAGTAGATCTAGGTGGTCTGTCATAATATAATAGAGACAGTAGATCTAGCTGGCCTGTCATAATATAATAGATACTGTAGATCTAGCTGGTCTATCATAATATAATAGAGACATTAGATCTAGCTGGTCTGTCATAATGTATTAGAGAAATTAGATCTAGCTGGTCTATCATAATATAATAGAGACAGTAGATCAAGCTGGCCTGTCATAATATAATAGAGACATTAGATCCAGCTGGTCTGTCATAATGTAAAACAGACATTAGATCTAGCTGCTCTGTCATAATATAATGGAGGCAGTAGATCTAGCTGGTCTATCATTATATAATAGAGACAGTAGATCTAGCTGGTCTGTCATACTATAATAGAGACATTAGATCTAGCTGGTCTGTCATAATGTACTAGAGACATTAGATCTAGCTGGTCTGTCATAATGTACTAGAGACATTAGATCTAGCTGGTCTGTCATACTATAATAGAGACATTAGATCTAGCTGGTCTGTCATGAATAATAATAGAGACATTAGATCTAGCTGCTGTCATAATATATAGAGACATTAGATTAGCTGGTCTGTCATTATATAATAGAGACATAGATATTAGCTGGGCTGTCATATATAATAGAGACATTAGATCTAGCTGGTCTGTCATAATGTAATAGAGACATTAGATCTAGCTGGTCTGTCATAATATAATAGAGACATATATCTAGCTGGCTGTCATAATATAATAATACTGTAGATCTAGCTGGTCTGTCATAATATAATAGAGACAGTATATCTAGCTGGTCTGTCATAATATAATAGAGACAGTATATCTAGCTGGTCTGTCATAATATAATAGAGACAGTAGATCTAGCTGGTGTCTCTCTTGTCCCTCTGCAGCAGACATATGGTGAGCAATATGTTTGAAACAGCGAATCGCAATAAAATCACAGTATCGCATCGCAATACATACAGAATCATGAAAATCGTGAGAATCGCAATACATATCGTATCAGCACCTACAGTAAGGATCGTGATAATATTGTATCGTGAGGTCCCTTGCAATTCTCAGCCCTAGTCAGTATCCCTGCCACAGCATGCACGCACCGACACATCACCATCCACACATCATCCTTCACAATTCAAATCAAATCAAATTGTATTTGTCACATGCTTCGTAAACAACAGATGTATACTAACAGTGAAATGCTTACTTATGGGCCCGTCCCAAAAATGCAGAGAGAAAAATAGAGACATAGTAGAACAAATAGAAAAACAATAACACAAGGAATAATCATGGTGGGTTAGGATTATATTTTTAGCCCTGGGCCATGGCCAAAGTTAGACTGGTGTTTTTTCGTCACATAGTTTTGAGACCCATCTTCTATTCTGATCCACTGTTTTTGCTGGCTTGCAGCAGAGAGGAGAGGGGAGAAGAGGAGATGGGAGGAAGGACTTTCCTGGGATGACGAGTCTGACGGTGACAATGATATTGACAGTCTGGGCAGGAGCCTGCGAACTTCTTAGTCTGCATGCATAGCACTCTTCCTGATCAGGACGCTGGCTGGTCCACCTCATTCTGTTGAGTGCTTAGTCAAAGACAAAAGTGACGGTGTGTGTGTCTATAAGCACACGACCCTCTAAGTGTAAGTTATTATTACACACAATAATTAAAATGACCTTGCAGTGGTTTGGTAACATAGTGCTAGCCTTATCAGGGCTCAGTGTTCTTATCTGGTATAGTATCCTAACTTGCCCTGCTGTTGGCTCTGTATAGCAACACAAAGACTGTTCTGGGTACTGAGGCCTTAAGGCCAGTAGGACACCCTGTTTTGCCTAGGTGCGTCGGACCTGGTGGGAAGGAACTTTGAAAGCTTTGCACCTGGAAAGCCCCCCC
>NC_036857.1:18539862-18555225 GCF_002910315.2 Salvelinus sp. IW2-2015 | reverse complement strand
TGTCTGTCTGTCTGTCTGTCTGTCTGTCTGTCTGTCTGTCTGTCTGTCTGTCTGTCTGTCTGTCTGTCTGTGGCTATTGTCCCTCCTCCCCTGTGGTGTTTGCCTCAGTGCTGAAGAGACTGACATCTGGTGTCATCAAAACACTGAACGTGTGGAGAGATGGTGCCTCAGAAGGGGTTGGGCCTGGGAAATGGGGTGAGGGGTAGCTTGTTAACCACTCTCACAGCTCTGTGGCCTCTTTGTCAAGGTCTCTATCGGGTAAATCCATTTGAATTCAATCACTTTTTGACAGCACCCCTTTTGAGCTTTGCCAATTGTAGAAGTGCTCAGAAAGTGACTTTTTGGACCCGAATGCCAAAACATTTAGGAGATAGAGGTGCTCAAAGTTGAAATATTTTGCATATCCCAACATTTGCCTATCCCACCATACTATGAGTCTTTATCACTGCAAAAGATAAACGGTTGAGATTGATATCATTTATAAGCTTATTCATTTTGAAAATGTTTTTTTCCCACTATAAAGGTCAATTAATATTTTTCATATTCGCATACGTTGTAGCTTAGACCCTATTTTACATCATCTGAGGCTTTTGTGTTGTGCTTGCCATCAGTTGAGACACAACATGCTCTTAAATACAGGGTGGGTGTCATGTTTTGGCTGATAAATTTACTAAAATGGGAATACAATTGAAATGTTAACATTTAAATGGCAACATTATGATGGTTGGAGGTCCACACATCAGAGAATGTTGACTTGAATGGAATATCTGTTTTTTGAAATTATACTGTCAATCCTCCATAGGAAACCTATTGAAATCATAGAAATATAGATACTAGAATTGACATGACCATTTAAGTTGACATTTGACGGTGGGTGAACTGGTGGCCATTTTTGTGGCAGTAATTAGAAAATACAATTCAACTTACATGTCTTTTCCAGTGATTAAAAATGGATGTCTCATGGTATTGTGCGGTATGCAAAATGGGTCCACTTTGAGCACCTTTATCTCCTGAGAGTGGCATATCCTTCAGATATAATACATATTCTATCCATATACTGTCCATATTGTCTATACAACCCGGACTCCGACATTGCTCGTCCTAATATTTCTATATTTCTTAATTCCGCTACACCCGCAATAACATCTGCTAAATAGGTGTGTGCGAACATTTTATATGATTGATTTGAATGTTTTGTCATTCAGGTCCAAATAGTAACTTTCCTACCACTTCTTCCATTGGCAAATATGTATGGAAAGTTTTGTTTAAATCAAAAGAGATGCTGTCAAAAAGTGATGACCCTATCTCCTGTCAAAGCCATTATTTAAGCTCAAATGACATGGAGCCAGCTGTGTGTGAGCTGTGGTTGAGTTTTTGTCCAGATGCGGTCATGTCCTCTGACAGTGTTCTCCACTGACTTTGGACCAGTGGTGTGTGAGGTGAGCTGTGGTTGAGTTCTGGTCCAGCTGTCATGTCATGTCTTCTGACCGAGGTCTATACTGACATAGCACTATCAGTTTGGGAGCTGTGGTTGAGTTCTGCCCGTCCCAGCCTGTTCAGTCAATGTCTTCTGACCGAGGTCCTATACTGACACTAGCACTATCAGTTTGGGAGCTGTGGTGAGTTCTGGTCCAGCTGTCATGTCATGTCTTCTGACCGAGGTCTATACTGACATAGCACTATCAGTTTGGGAGCTGGGGTTAGGTTCTGGTTCCAACTGTCATGTCATGTCTTCTGACCGAGTCTATACTGACATAGCACTATCAGTTTGGGAGCTTGGTTGATTTCTCGTCCAGCTGTCATGTCAGTCTTCTGACCGAAGTCATATACTGACAAGCACTATCAGTTTGGGAGCTGTGGTTGAGTTCTGGTCCAGCTGTCATGTCATGTCTTCTGACCGAGGTCCTATACTGACCATAGCACTATCAGTTTGGGAGCTGGGCGTTTGCATTCTAGCTCCAGCTGTCATGTCATGTCTTCTGACCGAGGTCTATACTGACATAGCACTATCAGTTTGGGAGCTGGGGTTGAGTTCGGGGCCTGATGCAGTCCTGTCCTGAGACAGTGGTCTCCACTGAGTGCTGCAGTGCAGACAGAGGAGGGGTGAAGTGCAGGCTGGTGTTCAGTAATCTCCTAATTAATACCCCATTAAAGGATTTGAATTAGCCTATTGATCTCTCTGGGAGGGATGGGTTATCCTGCAGACCGCAACATGCAGGAAAAGGATATTTCCCTTCTCCCTTTGTTTAACTCATTATTCATGTCCTTGTCCTGCTCCTCCTGATGTATCGCGGTGATCACTGCTCCCTAACGTCACAAGGCCTGAGGCAGTCATAGGGTTTGTAATCCTTGCCTCTCCATGTCAGAGCAGAAGACCTCCTAGTGCCATGCATCAGATGGACACCACGCATCGCCAGAAGAATGTGTGGAAAAGTGCACCCCCCTGTGGGGATTTGAAAGGGTTAAATGAAAGGCCAGGATGAAGAGTGGCATTTCTCAGTGTTACCATGCTGGGTGACCTATAACTCACCAGGCCTTCACGGATGAATAGCGCTTCTTCAATACCACCGTTTTTTCTGTGTGGCTGAGCAGTGCAGTGCTCTAGTCTAGTAGCTAGCTGCTGTTGCTATGACCTACAGGGATGCAGTGCTAGCCCAGGCAGTGTTCTGTGTTCCTGTAACATGTGCTGCTTGGTCATGGTTTGGAGAGAAGCTAGCCAGCGGCGGTGTGGAGGGGGAGGAGGAGAAGGAGGGAGACGGGCTGAGAAACATTGCCTGTTCTGTGGAACATCGGCAGCGTGATTCCTTTAACAGACCTGGCGTGTGCAAACGTTACCCAGCCGGCTTTGAAGCCCTCTTCTCCCCTCGCCCTCTCTCTGGTGGTCCGAATGGCCTGCCGTGGAAATGATTATACTGGCAGCGCATGGAGGAACCTGGCCTGCTGTGGGTCGTGGGCATGGGTCAGGGTTCACATACCTTCCCACTGATGAGATTCTATTCACATGTTTCCCTGCTAACTATCACAGTTCAGGGGAGAAGGAGAACAGACCAGCTGTGTGCCTCTGGCTGTCTTGGCATGGGAGTCGGTTTCCGAATGTGTTTGCGCTTGTGTGTTTATTTCCACATGCATTTCAGTCGATCACCTACTGCCACATTAGACCTCAATCACATTACAGTGGAACTGGGCTGATCATTGTCAGATGTTTTCCCCTGGTTACATTTGAAAAAAATCACAAATTGTTTATTTGTGAAGGAACTAACTGCAGTGTTTCTCTAGTATAGCATAGCAGGATGACGATGATGAGAGGAGGACTGTTAGTCATGACTACCCCCCAGCCACAGCCCAAACAGCTGTTAGCCTTACAAATCCCTCCAGTGGTTCAGGATCAATGAGCAGTGGAGCAGAAGCTTTAAGTTTAGCAGGGGCTTAGCACATCACTCACTCCAGGGGATTTTTAGGAAAATGAATTGGTTGATACTGAGAGGGACACACAGGGAAATTAAGAGACTTCGGTCAATAAATGTTAAGTTCTATCTTTGCAATCTTTTGAGCTCTTTTTAGGTGTATATTTGTGTTTGTGTGTGTTTCTATGTATATCTTTGTGTGTTTGTTAATGACTATCTGTCTGAGAAACACAGCTTTACACCCGGGACAGATGTTGTGCGTGTGTGTAACTGTGTGTAACTGAGGCACAGTTGATGTCTTTAACCCACTCACCTTGGTCCCTGAGTCATTTGACAGTGTGATCGCATCCCAAGTTGGGGATGTAGTAGTGTTGGTTGTTACATATACAGCTCTGTATCAGCCTGCTAACCCCAGGCCTGATAAGAGAAAGTCTTTGGAGTCACAGCTATGCAGAGTAATGCAGGGTATGATCCACAGCAGGGCAGGCCAAGTCCTCTCACAGGCCCTGCTCTCACGCCCCAATGACCCCCTTTGTATAGTGGTCTTTAGGAAGACTGACTGAATGTCCCCAGTCCCAGTCACGGACGATCGATATGTTTTACTGTGGGATGGTAGCTAGTACCACGGATGTTTGGTGTGTGTTTGTGTGCACATATTAGTGGGACTGTTTGCACACAACTCCTGTATAGTCCATATAATTTACATGACTGTGTCTTTGTGTGTGCATGTGTGTCTGGCTTGGAGTGTTTGTCTTGGGTCAATCCTCTCCCAATCGTAGACAGTTTATCTAGGGTCAATCCTCTCCCAATCGTAGACAGTTTAAACTAGGTCAATCCTCTCCCAATCGTAGACAGTTTGTTCTAGGGTCAATCCTCTCCCAATCGTAGACAGTTTGTCTAGGGTCAATCCTCTCCCAATCGTAGACAGTTTGTCTAGGGTCAATCCTCTCCCAATCGTAGACAGTTTGTCTAGGGTCAATCCTCTCCCAATCGTAGACAGTTTGTCTAGGGTCAATCCTCTCCCAATCGTAGACAGTTGTCTAGGGTCAATCCTCTCCCAATCGTAGACAGTTTGTCTAGGGTCAATCCTCTCCCAATCGTAGCAGTTTGTCTAGGGTCAATCCTCTCCCAATCGTAGACAGTTTGTCTAGGGTCAATCCTCTCCCAATCGTAGACAGTTTTCTAGGGTCAATCCTCTCCCAATCGTAGACAGTTTATCTAGGTCAATCCTCTCCCAATCGTAGACAGTTTGTCTAGGGTCAATCCTCTCCCAATCGTAGACAGTTTGTCTAGGGTCAATCCTCTCCCAATCGTAGACAGTTTTGTGGACTCCCCAGCCATTCTTCCCAATTTCCTGTTGAATCGTCCGTGGCTGAAATAGTCCAGTGATGAGTGGAGATCCTCTGGGCCGTGAGGAAGAGAGAGCAGGCCAGGAGGAATAGCTCTGGCTCTCTGTTTGTGGCAGGGCCTCCAATACTTCCCTCTATCATGTCTCAGCCCCGCCCCTACTAAGTAACAGGAGGGCGTTCTCATAAACTGTTACAACCAAAAACTAATGCTGTTGTGTATTTGTGTACAACTAACACGGCAGTATAGAGACTTGGGGAATGCTATGTTGGTTTACGTAAAAAACTGTTTTTGTTGCGAGTTTCCTGAATGTTTGCTGATTAGTGGGATGCTGGTGGAGCGGGAAAATCACGGTGTCTGTTCAGTTTCTGCATCCCTTCATCTCTCCCCCTAAGTACTCATTCACTGGAGTAGATTCTACTAAATGCCTGTAGTAATGTGGTAGTATAACAGGATCCTACATGTTAAATGAGTGCCAGTACATTCGTGTGGTTTAGACCCAGACAGAAGGCTATAATATCCAGGCTTATTTTCCCAAGTGGGCCACGGCTGTTTATATTTCAGAGGTGTGCTGAATTACTTAATTGCTTGATTGGATGAATTGCCTGAATCACCGGCCTTTACCACATACCAGAGGCTACCAACCTGACAGAGATCAACCCCCCTCCTCCACCGCCCCCATCTTACTCCAATAGAGTGTAATTCCCCTAGGGATGGTAGGGGGTACGGGGTCAGTAAGGAAACAGGTGTGTGCTGTCATCACTTGTATAAAGCGTAATAAGGCGGGGAGCCGTGCTAACCCTATCCCATATTCCCCTGGCTCTGGCCGTGCATGTCTGGAACGGGTTCAGGCCTTAGCCGCACTAATCAGAACCACATCCACAGCCAGACACAGTTTTCCGGCAGATAACGCGGCTAGAGCTGCCCCGTGTGAGAGATCCCTGAAACAGTGGAATCTTCCATTTCTGGAATCTTAATTTGGGTCCACTATGGTCAATCACTGTCACAATAGCACATTTCTACTAGATGGAAAATGTAGACATTTCAAATCAAATCAAACCTTGTAGGTAGGGGTAGAGTGACTATGCAAAGATATTAAACAGCAAGTAGCAGCAGTGTAAAAACAAAGGAGGGGCTGGTCAATGTAAATAGTCCGGTGGCCACTATATTAATTGTTCAGCAGTCTTATAGCTTGGGGGTAGAAGCTGATAAGGAGCCTTTTGGACCTAGACTTGACGCTCCGGTACCGCTTGCCATGCGGTAGAGGAGAGAACTTGGGTGACTGGAGTCTTTGACAATTTTCTTCAGACACCGCCTATAAATAGGTCCTGGATGGCAGGAAGCTTGGCCCCATGTATTGTTGTATTGGGCCATACGCACTACCCTATGTAGGGCCATACGCACTACCCTCTGTAGCGCCTTACAGTCAGATGCCGAGCAGTTGCCATACCAGGCGGTGATGCAACCGGTCAGGATGCTCTCGATGGTGCAGCTGTCGAACTTTTTGAGGATCTGGGGACCCATGCCAAATATTTTCAGTCTCCTGTGGGGGAAAAGGTGTTGTCGTGCCCTCTTCACGACTGTCTTGGTGTGTTTGGACCATGATAGTTTGTTGGTGATGGAAGGAATGATGATCCAAGGAACTTGAAACTCTCGATCCGCTCCACTACAGTCCCGTCAATGTTAATGGGGGCCTGTTCGGCCCTCCTTTTTCTGTAGTCCACAATCACATTGCTCACATTGAGGGAGGGGTTGTTGTCCTGGCACCACACTGCCAGGTCTCTGACCTCCTCCGTATAGGCTGTCTCATCGTTGTCGGTTATCAGGCTGTCATGTCTGTTGTGTTGTGTCATCTGCAAACGTAATGATGGTGGCCACGCAGACATGGGTGAACATGGATTACAGGTGGGGACTAAGCACACAGCCCTGAGGGGCACCAGTGTTGAGGATCAGCATAGCAGATGTTTTGTTGCCTACCCTTACCACCTGGGGGTGGCCCATCAGGAAGTTAGGTAGGAGAGGGCAGTGTGGAGTGCGATTGAGATTGCGTAATCTGTTGATCTGTTGGGGCGGTATGTGAATTGGAGTGGGTCTAGGGTTTCCGGGATGATGGTGTTGATGTGAGCCATGACCAGCCTTTCAAAGCACTTCATGGCTACTGACTTGAGTACTACGGGGCGATAGTCATTTAGGCAAGTTACCTTCGCATTCTTGGGCACAGGGACTATGGTGGTCTGCTTGAAACATGTAGGTATTACAGAGTCGGTCAGGGAGAGGTTGAAAATGTTTGTGAAGATACTTGCCAGTTGGTCCACGCAAGCTCTGAGTATACGCCCTGGTAATCCGTCTGACCCCGCGTCCTTGTGAATGTTGACCTCTTTAAAGGTCTTGCTCACATCAGCTACGGAGAGCGTGATCACACAGTCGTCCGGAACAGCTGGTGCTCTCATGCATGGTTCAGTGTTGCTTGCCTCGAAGCGAGCATAAAAGGCATTTAGCTCGTCTGGTAGGCTCGTGTCATTGGGCAGCTTGCGGCTGAGTTTCCCTTCGTAGTCCGTAATAGTTTGCAAGCCCTGCCACATCCGTCGAGCGTCAGAGCCGGTGTAGTAGGATTCAATCTTAGTCCTATATTGATGCTTTGCCTGTTTGATGGTTAGTCTGAGGGCATAATGGGATTTCTTATAAGCGTCCAGATTAGTGTCCCGCTCCTTGAATGCGGCAGCTCTAGCCTTTAGCTCGGTGCAGATGTTGCCTGTATTCCATGGCTTCTGGTTGGGATATGTACGTACTAGAGGTCGACCGATTATGATTTATCAACGCCGATACCGATTATTGGAGGACCAAAAAAATCCGATACCGATAAATCGACCGATTTTATTTATTTATTTGTAATAATGACAATTACAACAATACTGAATAAACACTTATTTTAACTTAATATAATACATCAATAAAATCAATTTAGCCTCAAATAAATAATGAAACATGTTCAATTTGGTTTAAATAATGCAAAACAAAGGGTTGGAGAAGAAAGTAAAAGTGCAATATGTGCCATGTAAGAAAGCTAATTCCTTGCTCAGAACATGAGAACATATGAAAGCTGGTGGTTCCTTTTAACATGAGTCTTCAATATTCCCAGGTAAGAAGTTTTAGGTTGTAGTTATTATAGGAATTATAGGACTATTTCTCTCTATACGATTTGTATTTCATATACCTTTGACTATTGGATGTTCTTATAGGCACTTTAGTATTGCCAGTGTAACAGTATAGCTTCCATCCCTCTCCTCGCCGCTACCTGGGCTCGAACCAGAAACACATCGACAACAGCCACCCTCGAAGCAGCATTACCCATGCAGAGCTAGGGGAACAACTACTCCAAGTCTCAGAGCGAGTGACGTTTGAAACGCTATTAGCGCGCACCCCGCTAACTAGCTAGCCATTTCACATCGGTTACACCAGCCTAATCTCGGGAGTTGATAGCCTTGAAGTCATAAACAGCGCAATGCTTGAAGCATTGCGAAGAGCTGCTGGCAAAACGTACGAAAGTGCTGTTTGAATGAATGCTTACGAGCCTGCTGGTGCCCACCATCGCTCAGTCAGACTGCTCTATCAAATCATAGACTTAATTATAACATAATAACACACACAGAAATACGAGCCTTAGGTCATTTAATATGGTCGAATCTGGAAACTATCATCTCGAAAACAAAACATTTATTCTTTCAGTGAAATACGGAACCGTTCTGTATTTTATCTAACGGGTGGCAACCCTAAGTCTAAATATTGCTGTTACATTGCACAACCTTCGATGTTATGTCATAATTACGTAAAATTCTGGCAAATTAGTTCGCAATGAGCCAGGCGGCCCAAACTGTTGCATATACCCTGACTCTGCGTGCAATGAACGCAAGAGAAGTGACACAATTTCACCTGGTTAATATTGCCTGCTAAACTGGATTTCTTTTAGCTAAATATGCAGGTTTAAAAATATATACTTCTGTATATTGATTTCAAGAAAGGCATTGATGTTTATGGTTAGGTACACGTTGGAGCAACGACAGTCCTTTTTCGCGAATGCGCACTGCATCGATTATATGCAACGCAGGACACGCTAGATAAACTAGTAATATCATCAACCATGTGTAGTTATAACTAGTGATTATGATTGATTGATTCTTTTTTATAAGATAAGTTTAATGCTAGCTAGCAACTTACCTTGGCTTCTTACTGCATTCGCGTAACAGGCGGGCTCCTCGTGAGGCAGGTGGTTAGAGCGTTGGACTAGTTAACCGTAAGGTTGCAAGATTGAATCCCTGAGCTGACAAGGTAAAAATCTGTCGTTCTACCCCTGAACATGGCAGTTAACCCACCGTTCCTAGGCCGTCATTGAAAATAAGAATGTGTTCTTAACTGACTTGCCTTTTATTGGCAAAATCGGCGTCCAAAATTACCGATTTCCGATTGTTATGAAAACTTGAAATCGGCCCTAATTAATCGGCCATTCCGATTAACCGGTCGACCTCTAGTACGTACGGTCACTGTGGGGACGATGTCGTCTATGCACTTATTGATGAAGCCGGTGACTGAGGTGGTGTACTCCTCAATGCCATTGGAGGAATCATGGAACATATTCCAGTCTGTGCTAGCAAAACAGTCCTGTAGCGTAGCATCCGCGTCATCTGACCACTTACGTATTGAGCTAGTCAATGGTACTACCTGCCTCAGTTTTTTGCTTGTAAGCAGGAATCAGGAGGATAGAATTATGGACAGATTTGCCAAAGGGAGAGGGAGAGCTTTGTATGCGTCTTTGTGTGTAGAGTAAAGGTGGTCTTGAGTTTTTTTCTCCTCTGGTTGCACATGTGACATGCTGGTAGAAATGAGGTAAAACGGATTTAAGTTTGCCTGCATTAAAGTCCCCGGCCACTAGGAGTACCGCTTCTGGATGAGCATTTTTATCTTGTTTGCTTATGGCTTTATACAGAGAATGGACTTGTGGGTAGAATGGCTTTGTGGCTAGAATGGACTTTTCAAAATGGACGGGTCCTGTTGAATGCCACCCAGTTATTGTTCCTTTTGGTCCTTTGAAAGCAACATGGCTAATACCAGGGCACAGAGTCAAAGCTCAGAGGGCAGTGCAGGGGAAAGAGGAAGGGCAAATGGTGTCAATTTTAATATAAAAATATAAAGTAATATTAGATGTTTTATTGTCACATACACTGGATAGGTGCAGTGGAATGTGTTGTTTTACAGGGTCAGGCAGAGTAGCACAGCGCCTCTGGAGCAAATTAGGGTTAAGTGCCGTGCGAAAGGGCACATTGACAGGTTTGACGGCTCGGGTATTGGAACCAGCGACCTTTCGATTACTGGCCCAACACTCTAAGCACTAGGCTAACTGCCGCCCTACTCACATCTGATCAGCCATCTGCACATTAATGAGGGATTTCATTTATATTAAAGATGCAAATGTAGCCTTTAAAGGAGATTGAAATGCTGAGCGGAAGTGTGCGTGGCGGGTACTTTATCTGGGTGCTCTGTTCATTAGCCTGCTGTAATTGTGTTAGCACAAACCCAGACGGCAGGAACTGAAATATCCCACTGGAAATGTCACAGGAGCGCCGGGGATGACACGGACGTGTTCACACAGACACGCGCACACACACGCGCGCACACGCACACACACGCTTAGATGCACACGCTCATGAGTGAGCACACATACACACGGTCACAACACACACACACACACACACACACACACACACACACACACACACACACACACACGATTTATCTAAGTGATTATTCGCCGAGAGACCCTGACCTGCATTAAAAATGAAAGCCCCCCTTCCAATGGAGTTGGGTGCATCTTGTGTGGCCTGTGACTGTGCGTGGTGTGTGTGTGTGTGTGTGTCCTGTGTGGTCTGCTCACCTCAAGTGGTAGCATTTAATCAAGCATGACACTCATCTCTGAGTTCTTGAGCTAGAACTTGAATCCTAATATCCTGTTTGAATCATGTGTGTGACTTTAAGCTGGATAGGAGAGGCATTATAATCTACGGGAGAAGAGGCAGGGAGACATTCCAGGGAGCCTTGTGATGTGCTAGCCTGGGTACCAGTCTGTTTAGTTAACATTCCACTCCTTGTACTCTGTGACATACTGCATGACACAGATGTTTAGAATGACAAGAGTGGCAAGGAGTGGAATGATAGCTAAACATACTCGTAACCAAGCTAATGATGTGCTATTTCACAGTGAATTGATAAACACAACAACAACATTGGCTCGGTGAGGCAAGTTCGCAGGCTACCTTTCTGCATGAACACATCTACAGTTGACTGGTAACCCCTCCTACCCTCAGCGGGTGTCTTCCGTTGTTTCCTCCTCCTCTCCGTGCCTGGGTCTTAAAGGTCGTAACTGATCTGTGCTGCTGTAGCCTGTCAGACAGGTCTATTGTCTCCTCCCTGTAGCCTGTCAGACAGGTCTACTGTCTCCCTCCCTGTAGCCTGTTCAGACAGGTCTATTGTCTCCCTCCCTGTAGCCTGTCAGACAGGTCTACTGTCCTCCCTGTAGCCTGTCAGACAGGTCTACTGCTTCCTCCCTGTAGCCTGTCAGACAGGTCTATTGTCTCCCTCCTGTAGCCTGTCAGACGGTCTACTGTCTCCCTCCCTGTAGCCTGTCAGACAGGTCCAACACTTATCATCAAAACAGTATCATGATTTTAAAACTCACCTCACTGTGATGATCCATTTCAACAGCAGGTTGAAACAGTGTAAAACATGGTCGTTGTGGATGTTGTTTCAAAGTCTAACACAACGAAATGGACAGCAATTTCTAAGGTGATGATTCAGTCAAATCAACCATATGCATATTACAGCTTATGCATATGCATAGGCGTATGAGCCCAAGCCCGAAAACACAAAACAGAATTAATATTAGGATTGTGCCATTATACAATATCTAGTCTATTACAGATATTGATTTAAGGTGTCTTTGGTACATACATTGGTCTAGCCTATACTCCAAAATTAAACACATTCTAGTGATCACCTTTGAGTGTGGACTGTATTATCATGCATACTGGCTGGACTGGTTACCTTATGCTACGCTGTAAAATGTCTATCCATGAGTCTGGAGAAAACATATAGCCCGAGGCCATGCTGTTGGTTCATTGATTGTGCAGTGCGGTTTACAGTTAGCCTACAATTATTGAATTCGTATTTGATTTTGTTCAGCCTAGTAATAGTGATTTTTTTATATTTTCCTAATCAAATTGGGTGACACATTCCCATTAGCTATATAGAATATCTCACCACCATGTGTTTCCATCTCCTCCTGTCTCTCTCCTTTATTCCGTCTCCAGGCCGCAGGGGGGCTGTCAACAGTTTAGCGAAATATGGTTTTGTTGAGAAAACATGTTGATATCGATGTTCCCCAACAGATTTCACCTGGTTTCCCAAATGAAGCACTGGTTAGCTGCAGGAACAAGGTTGGAGCCCCCATGGCATAGAGTTTGTGCAGAATATCCGTGTCTTGCAGAGAGAGAAGGCTCCTCAAACAGTGGTTGATGTGTGGAGTGAAATAAGTGGTGTTATATTTCATTCTCAGCTGCTCATATTAAACACAGGCTCCGCTATATTCACTCTGGATTGGGGAAATATCCTTTCTATTTTATTCAGCTAAGTTCAATTATATATTTATATATCATATCATATAAAATAATGGTTTGGGACTGATAGCATATCTGGTCTGCTAAAGGAACAAGCCTACAGCCTATGACATGGAGCATAGCCACATAACATACAGTAGACCAACTCATATTGTTCTTCTGAAATACATTTTCTTCATATCAGAATGTTTCTTTAGACCTGCCTAAAATAAATAATGGATTTATTGTGATGGTGTATATTCAATTGATTATTAGACTTTTTAAATGTAGATGTTCCCAAAGACGCATCAGCAGCTTGTACGTGTGGAGACCTGGAGATGCTAAACGTATTTATGTTAATTAACGGTCAATGACCGCCAAAGCCCTACTCATGATGCTCTCTCGCTCTGTGTGGTGTGTGTGTGTGTGTGTGTGTGTGTGTGTGTGTGTGTGTGTGTGTGTGTGGTGTGGTGTGTGTGTGTGTGTGTGTGAGCTCTAGGTATAATGTGTTCTTTGTCCTGCCATCAGACAGCTAGTGCTGGTCAGAGATCAGTTCACTCAGTGTCAAAACACATACATATACACAAACCCAATACATCTGCACACACACACACACACACACACACACACACACACACACACACACACACACACACCACACACACACACACCACACACTTAAGTAAATAGGCCAGTGGAGGGAGAATGCACAAAGCATGATGATGCTGTGCAGTAGGAATGTGTGCTGACAAACCTAGAAAAGCAGGAAACAGTCTGCTGCCCTCACAGGCCCTGTTCTGGGATTTGAAACCCCTCTATTTGACTGGACGCTAAAGAGGACCCTGGAGCTACAATCACTTAAGTATTTTAAGTGCTTCAAAATGCCCCGAAATGCTGGATTTTATCATGGAATTCGCCGTAGATAATCTAAACTGGCTCCAAACTGCAGTGTGGCAATTGTGTTATTTAAGAAAATGAGTAGGTCCTTTTAGACTTGTAATGCTCGGTCGTTTTCCTCTTCTATCAGGGAGAAAGAGAGGGAGAGAAGGAGAGAGGGTGAAAGAGAGAGAAAGAAAGAAAGAGGAAAAGAGAGAGGGTAAAAAGAAAGAGGGAGAGAGAGAAATGGAGAGAGAGAAAGGGAGAGAGAGAGAGAGAGGGAGAGAAAGAAGGAGCTAGAGAAAGAAAGAGAGAGGGTAAAAAGAAAGAGAGAGAGAGAGAGCACTGCCATACTTCTGACAAATGGAAACTGGATAGATACCCAGCCTTTAGGGAAGAATAAGGGCATTTGTCTTAGTTTGGACTTCAGTCAGTGCAATTGAAACAATTTTCATGTTTTATGAGTGTTGTGGCGCTATAACACCTGCTATAAAATGAGGTCATTGTCATAAACCTATTAGACTACCCTATAAGAAGAGAAGAGAGTGTTGGCACTGTCTGTTCTGCATGAGGGTGGTTGCTTTATGGCTATACCTCACAGACTCACTCTACTCCTTTGTTATTAGGGAACATAACAATGACAACACATATTTGGGAACAACATTAATGCATGCTGTATGGTGTGGAGGACAGTGTGGGTGCAGACAATGCACGTGTTGCACTGTTGGTTTCTAGAATGCTTGATCTATTCTGTCCACTTCTCAGTGTCTCGTTGGTTGTTTATAGACCCTCCTGTTGTTGCAGTGCTGTGCTGCTATTCCTCCTGCAGTGAGATAGCCCGCGCGCTGGACTCTACCTTTACTGGCAGGTCAGGCAACCGGGGCTTTTAAGAGCCAGGCCAAATAGCCAGGCTAGGCAGTCTCCTTTACAGCAGAGTAAAAGGAGCTGGTGATTGTCTTTTATATCTTTCTCCTTGGAGTGCCTTGAGTTTACTATGGCACTGCAATCTTCATGGAGGCACACAGTTTCCTGTGTTTTTAGGAGTGCTTTTCCACCGGTATTAAGGCTAGTAAACGTCAGCTCCAGATGGGCTAGGATACGTCACTTCTAGCATTTGCCCCGGTCCTCTCCAATCCAGCACTCTCAGCATTTATTTGATTGGAGACTTGAAAGAACTGGAATAGCAGGTCATGGGTGAGTTTGTGTTTGTTCTGTATTTTTCTGTGTTTGATCTGTAGTGTTCTGTGTTTGTTCTGTATTGTTCTGTGTTTGGTCTGTAGTGTTCTGTGTTTGTTCTGTATTGTTCTGTGTTTGGTCTGTAGTGTTATGTGTTTGGTCTGTAGTGTTCTGTGTTTGGTCTGTAGTGTTCTGTATTGTTCTGTGTTTGGTCTGTAGTGTTCTGTGTTTGGTCTGTATTGTTCTGTGTTTGGTATGTAGTGTTCTGTGTTTGGTTTGTAGTGTTCTGTGTTTGGTCTGTAGTGTTCTGTGTTTGGTCTGTAGTGTTCTGTAGTGTTCTGTGTTTGTTCTGTAGTGTTCTGTAGTGTTCTGTGTTTGTTCTGATTTTGTTCTGTAGTGTCCTGTGTTTGTTCTGTGTTTAGTATGTAGTGTTCTGTATTTAGTATGTAGTGTTCTGTGTTTAGTATGTAGTGTTCTGTGTTTAGTATGTAGTGTTCTGTGTTTAGTTATTGTAGTGTTCTGTGTTTAGTATGGTAGTATGCGTGTTTAGTATGTAGTGTTTGTTAGTATGTAGTGTTCTGTGTTTAGTATGTAGTGTTCTGTGTTTAGTATGTAGTGTTCTGTGTTTAGTAATGTAGTGTCTGTTGTTTAGTATGTAGTGTTCTTTTTAGTATGTGTGTTCTGTGTGTTCTAGTATGTAGTGTTTCTGTGTTTAGTATGTAGTGTTCTGTGTTCAGTATGTAGTGGTTCTGTGTTTAGTATGTGTGTTCTGTAATTTAGTATGTAGTGTTCTGGTTTAGTAATGTAGTGTTTCTGGTGTTTAGTATGTAGTGTTTGCTGTGTATTAGTTAATGTAGTGTTCTGTGTTTAGTATGTAGTGTTCTGTGTTTAGTATGTAGTGTTCTGTGTTTAGTATG
>NC_036857.1:18501215-18532953 GCF_002910315.2 Salvelinus sp. IW2-2015 | reverse complement strand
CTTTCACTTCATCCATCTCTCCGTCCTCTCTTCACTCCATCCATCCCTCTCTCTCTTTCACTCCATCCCTCTCCTCTCTCTTTCACTTCATCCATCTCTCTCTGCTCTTTACACATCCAGCCTCCTCTCTCTTTCACTCCATCCATCCCTCCTCTCTTCTTTCACTCCATCCATCTCTCCTCTCTTCTCTTTCACTCCATCCATCTCTCCTCTCTCTCTTTCACTCATCCATCTCTCCTCTCTCTCTTTCACTCATCCATCCCTCTCTCTCTTTCACTACCATCCATTCCCATCCTCTTCTGTTCACTCCATCCATCTCTCCTCTCTCTTTTCACTTCATCCATCTCTCTCTCTCTCTCACTACATCCATCCCTCCTCTCTCTTTCACTAACCATCCATCCTCCTCTCTCTTCACTCATCCATCTCTTCCTCTCTCTCTTTCACTCCATCCATCCCTCCTCTCTCTCTTCACTCCATCCATCCCTCTCTTCTCTTCCACTCCATCCATCTCTCCTCTCTCTCTTTCACTCATCCATCCCTCTCTCTCTTTCACTCCAATCCATCCTCTCCTCTCTCTCTTTTCACTCCATCCATCCTCCTCTCCTCTTTCACTCCATCCATCCCTCCTCTCTCTTTCACTCCATCCATCCCTCCTCTCTCTTTCACTCCATCCATCCCTCCTCTCCTTTCACCCATCCATCCCCCTCTCTCTTTCACTCCATCCATCCTCTCCTCTCTCTCTTTCACTCCATCCATCCCCTCCATCTCTCTTTCCTACATCCACCCCTCTCTCTCTTTCACTCCATCCATCTTCCTCTCTCTCTTTTCACTACATCCATCCCTTCTCTCTCGTGTTCAACTCCATCCAGTCTCTCCTCTCTCTCTTTCACTCCATCCATCCCTCCTCTCTCTTTCCTCTCATTCCATCCCTCCTCTCTCTTTCACTCATCCATCCCTCCTCTCTCTTTCACCTCCACTCCATCTCTCCTCTCTCTTTCACTCCCATCCATCCCTCCTCTCTTTCACTTCATCCATCCCTCCTCTCTGTCTTTTACTCCATCCATCCCTCCTCTCTCTTTCACACCATCCATCCATCCCTCCTCTCTGTCTTTCACTCCATCCATCCCTCCTCTGTCTTTCACTCCATCCATCCCTCTCTCTCTTTCACTCCATCCATCCCTCCTCTCTTTCACTCCATCTATCCCTCCTCTCTGTCTTTCACTCCATCCATCCCTCCTCTCTTTCACTCCATCCATCCCTCCTCTCGTTCACTCCATTCATCCCTCCTTCACTCCAGAAGCCTGTGAAATGCCGCCAGAGTAGTGTGAGGTGAACATGATTTTAACTATTAGTCCCCTCTCTGTAGGCCTTGTAGAATCATTCTCAATAGAATTCCTATCTTGTTGAAGTATCTGGCTAAACCTGTTCTCATCTGCCAAAGGGCTTGGCAGTATAACGTATTTGACTATATACCTGTATTGATGCATGGACAAGTTTGGGTTTTTACTTTACCTTCTATAATGGTATTTCATGTTTGGTTTGTTAAATGTGATATGCTACTCTGCCTTGTGTACCGTCCATTTTTATAGTTTACTCCGCAACCTGAGTCGTCTGTCTCCACTCTCTCTCACTCACGCCATGCCGTTTTCCACACAGACCTAGCCCCGCCCCCTGTCACACAAGGAGCACAGTTATTAATTGAGCAAATGGAGCAGCTGCACCCCCACTTTCAAAATAGGGGTGCACCCCCACTTTTTACCAGAGAATTATCATGATGCATTGGGTCATTTGTCATTGTCTGTATTAAAATAGATATGTCCAATTTATATATGATATAATTAACAGATTGCATTTTGCACCCTCTCCCCCGTCGCCTCAAGATGAATGGTTTTGACCACTTGAAAGTTTTGCTTTGCTCCGTGCGTCACCATTTTGGTTCAGTGCATTTACAAAGCACTAGTTGCAACACTGGTCTTTAAAATGACAAGGCCCCTGCAAAAGAAAACGGTTGATCTATTTTGTTGTGCTGTTGTTACATTTGTATCGTTGTTTCATGTCTGATGCACTCAGGGTGTTGTTCCATATCATTTGAGCAGTGTACACCAGGACACTTTGCCTGTTAGAACCATGATGAGCATGGCAGGTCTGATTAGGCTTCACTGTAAGGCAGACTCTGACTCTGAGTAGCCTTCCATCAGCCTACGAAAGTTTGCACCTTTGCAGAAAGCTGCATCTTCGGTAGCTCGCAAGTAGATACTGAGAAATAATCAGCCTAATATTATATGATTAAATCTGTAAAATACATTTGATCCCTGTCACGTGTGCTCCCTCTCCGGCTTCTAGGTCATCAAGCTGCTCGTTATGGAGCACACCTATCACCATCGTTACGTGCACCTGCGCGTCATCAGACTCACCTGGACTCTATCACCTCCCTGATTACCTGCCCTATATCTGTCACTCCCTTTGGTTCCTTCCCCAGGAGTTATTGGTTCTGTTCCAGTGTTAAGTCTGTGCGTTGTTCGTGTTTCTTGTTTTGTTTTATGTTGCGTTTATTTATAAATACACTCACTCCCTGGACTTGATACCCGATTCTCAGCGCGCATCGTTACAGTCCCCAAGCTGTTTACAGGCATTTAACACCATTCTGCATTTTTTTACCATCTATTTTCCCAACATCAATCGGTTAAATCACATTGAAATGTTTTCATTCAGTCACAGAAGTAACAGTCCTAGCTGAGCTTCATATGCCAGCACAACAGAGGTCACTTCACGGTTACAATGTAGCCAAGCTGTGTTTGTATGCACCTATGCGCAAAATAAAAAAGCATAGGATATTTCTATGTCGATAACACAGCTCTGCTTGGCTTGGTAAGTAGGCCTAATATCGACCAAATAAGCAATTTCTACCCTCGTTGCATCAAATATGTGTGCTGATAAGACCAGTTCATTTTAAACATTTTCATGGTGCCAGCACTACACACAATGGTGCTCAAAAAAGTCCATGTTGAAGGAAAATCAGAATGCTCAAGTAGTGTGCCTGCTGAGACTACACAGCTCTTATTCCTCATAATAAAAATGATTGGAAAATAATTTATAGTAGCCTAGTCATGTAACTGCAGATTTGCAGATTTGTTCAAATGTATTTTCCCTCATCTTAAAAAAGCAAGATACTCAAGGTAGTTCATGTTCAACCTGATTGTCCCAAAGGGCAATTGGTTTTGAAGCAAAGGAGCATTGAAAACAACATTAAACGTATAAACTCCACATGGATCACAATGACACACAGGTCTAGGGAATACAATGAGCTAGCTAGTACATCAAGTCATAGGGCTGACAGCCATCAATATATACAGTAGGCCTACTAGTGATGGACATTAGCAGATCACTGCAGTGCTTTTCTTTGTGGTAGGCTATAGTAGAATGATTTCTGTATGAAATGTGTGGTTTAAAAACCAAAATGCAATTACAGTATGTATGCAGTGCTGTTCTTTGTTTCTATTCATCAAATTAGGCCTACGCAATAACAAAATATGCAGGATATATATGAGTAGCTTGACATTTTTGTTGTTGTTGTATGTGTAACAGTATAACTTTAGTACGTCCCCTCGCCCATACCCGGGCTCGAACCAGGGACCCTCTGCACACATCAACAACAGTCKCCCACGAAGCGTCGTTACCCATCGCTCCACAAAGGCCGCGGCCCTTGCAGAGCAAGGTGCAACACTACTTCTAGGTTTCAGAGCAAGTGACGTAACTGATTGAAACGCTACTCGTGCGTACCCGCTAACTAGCTAGCCATTTCACATCCGTTACACTCACCCCCCTTTCAACCTCCTCCTTTTCCGCAGCAACCAGTGATCCGGGTCAACAGCATCAATGTAACAGTATAACTTTAAACCGTCCCCTCGCCCCGACACGGGCGCGAACCAGGGACCCTCTGCACACATCAACAACGGTCGCCCACGAAGCATCGTTACCCATCGCTCCACAAAGGCCYCGGCCCTTGCAGAGCAAGGTGCAACACTACTTCTAGGTTTCAGAGCAAGTGACGTAACTGATTGAAACGCTACTCGCGCGTACCCGCTAACTAGCTAGCCATTTCACATCCGTTACATATGACGTTTCTAGGATTAGTAGGGTTTCATACCTGTCAATTAGTTATTGGGGGTGGGATTTTGAGGAAATGGAGTAGATTAGTAATCTAGCCATTAAAACACTTTTTCAATATTGTAATGAAACAGCAGGGAGCAGATCTCGAACCCTCGACCTTCTAGCCCGAGGTCCGGCGCGCTATCGACTGMGCCGCAAAAGCATGCTCGATTTCCGCGCTTATAAACCCAGGGTCGTTACACTATAATATATTCAGGCAAAACCTAAGAAAATAGTTGTGTTCTGTTCATAAATGTAGATTACAAGATGTGTATTACAACAATGCTGTTTCCACTTTCCACTTTGCTTCTTAATATACATCCATAACCGTTCTATAATAATTACACTTCTTAATATACATCCACAACCGTCCTATAATAATTACACTTCTTAATATACATCCACAACCGTCCTATAATAATTACACTTCTTAATATACATCCATAACCGTTCTATAATAATTACACTTCTTAATATACATCCATAACCGTTCTATAATAATTACACTTCTTAATATACATCCACAACCGTTCTATAATAATTACATTTTGTGTTTATTACTGTCTGTATTTTTTTAGCAAGTTGTGGCTAAATCGTGTTAGCTGCTAATCGCTAGTTAGCTGGCTAGCTAGCTAGATCAAAAATGTACTGAGTCAGTGCAAACATAGCTAGAGCTAAGACAGCCTGATACCAGTGATGGTAAAGGACTAAATCAGCATGCTGTTTGTGGAACAATGTCTTCTTAATCAAAGCGTAAAAGGCAAAGCATGAATATGTTAGCTACATGAAGTAGCTAAGAGAAAACATTTGAATGTAGCCAAAGATTATAGGGTCCCCTAGGAAACACTGACCAAAACGTTGGTCCTACCCTGTCATAATAACTCCTCCCTGGCTTTTTCATTAGTTGTCATGTCAAACAACACTGTATTCAAATGGCCCACTATTATAGTCTAACTATAGCATTTGAATAATCATTATATTTCCATGATTCTAACAGTTCACTAAAGTGTTTTAATATAAATCGCAAGACAAATTGCAATAGGAATATTTGGTTAAAGGTAAGGCCTAGATGTTTTACTCTTATCGTGCAGCCCTACGTGGCAGTGTGGAAATGATCTCAAATCAGTGCCGGAAATGCAAAAATGTATGAAAATGCTMWTTTTTTTTTTAGCTTGACGTTTCATTGAACAGTATAAAACAATCAGAATGGGGGAAATCACTCAGAATGTATGTCATGCGCTACTCATAAAGAACATGTATTATTCATAAACATAAAATACTGTCATACCATCAAAAATATGAAAAATATTGTAATATTATATTTTGGCCATATCGCCAGGCCCTAATCTGCCATAGAACCTCATTTTGGAATGTGTATGTGAGAGGGTCAGAATGTTGACTTGAGGGCACCTTTACCCTACACCTCCATGTGCATCTATGTTGGTACATCCTGTTAGAGAAACAGACTGTGTGTATATGTTTCACTGAATACACAAAGCTGTAGCCTTAATGTTTATACTGTTGCTTGGGAGTGCATACTGTATGTGTGTGCATACATAAGTGTGTTTGCATATCTGTGAAACATCGATAGACAGAACAGGATGGATAGACATCTATGCTATAGGTAACTCATCAGGCAGGCAATAAAATCATTTTTAAAAACAGATAAAACAACACCTCAAGGAACAACGCTGACTGTGAAGAGACACACACACACACATTATTCTTAATATTATTAATTTCTTTATTTTTCGTTATTTTCTGTTTCTTGTTCTTTTTTAAATTGGCCGTATTGTTCTTTAGTCATAGTGTTCTTAGTTTACATTTGTGCTGCTGTTCCTGCCCATTAGTGTGGTGTATTTTGTCATGTTCTATGTTTTGTGTGGACCACGGGAAGAATATCTGCTGCTTCTTCAATAGCTAATGGGGATCCAAATAAAATCATAGAAATGATAAATCATATGCGGTGTGTTACTGGTGCTGCATGTGGCTTGCCTCTCTCACACAGACTCCGATGTGACCTCCATGTTAAAGATGCAGTGTGTATAAATTTGCTTAAGTATGAGGCCCCAGTTTTGTGGCCGGTGCTGTAATTGATATGCCACAAGCAATAAATCAGTGTTGGCGCTGTGGCTCAGGGGCCATTATCCGAGGAGGCAGGTTGAGCCGAGCCCAGCCGTCCGTCCGTCCGTCCACAACATAACCTGCCTCAGTCTTCCTCTGGTAACCACTCTGCTCTGCTCTCTGCAGCCAAACCCATTGATTAATTTATTCTGCCTTGCATTCCCTCTGCCATGGACAGCCCTGTGAGTTCAGGTGCATTTCTGACTGACTGGCTGGCTGGCTGACTGAATAACTGACTGACTGGCTGACTGGCTAAGAGCAGCCATCATCAACATCCTACGTCTCTCAGGGATGGAATAGGAATTGTTTTGCCATAAAGAGTAACGACCACTCAGTTCCTATGCTGTTTTCTCCTTTTCCATCCCTCTTCCACTCAACTTCTCTCTCTTCCGTCCTTTCTTCTATCTCTGTCTCTCATCCAGACCCTCTTGTTTCTCTTAAAACATCTTAATAGTAACATTGCTGTCGTTAATCTAATTCATATTCTAGCTAGCTGATCTCTTTGCAAGACATGAAACAGTTGCTTTTCACTCAATGTTTTCCACTTGTTTTTTGTCCCAGTTCAGTTAAAGCACTGACATATTCAGATTCAATCACGGTTCAGGGACAATGTCAAATTAGTTTAAGTGTGGCATTCTGATTGTTTATTTTTTGTCACAGTGACAGAACGTTGTCATAGTTGTGCACCTGATAGATTGACCTGTGATATATATAATATCATTTTGATGTCTCCATTTACAGAGAAATATCTCAGACTAGTGCACTCGAACCATTGCCTCTGTGTGTTGAGTCACAGATCTGTGATTATAATGGGTACGCATTCATGCTTGTGTCTGTGAATATGAGTGTATGCGTGTGTGATCTGAAGCCTTTCATTGCGCTAATTTACATCAGTGAGTGTGGCATGGCGTGGTGAATGAGTTGAGAGTTGAGACCATGGTGGGTTTTGTGACTCAAACACCAACGGCAGCCATCACACAGTGTGCCCATTGTCTTGATGGGCTGGAGAACAGTGGGTTCATATAGCAGATCATGATGGCTGATGTAAGACAGGGACTGGGAGTTGAAAGCAGTCATTAACTGTCTGTCTGGGCCTCGAGTGTGAGAGAGAGGCTGAAGGATGAAAGAGAGGGTTGAGAGAGAGAGGGAACGTAACAGTGTCTCCTAAAGCAGCCCCTTAAGGTCTGAGTGGTGCGTTCAACCTCTTTGTTTTGTTCTTCATAGCTAAGTTACTGGAATTAATGTAGGTAATTAACAGGTCAATTATGGTAATCTTTGGTAACTTTGGTCATTTATACTTGAATAACTTTAAAAATATATATTCATTTATTATATCTGTGTTCATATTGTGCATGAGTTTCTAGTGGATAGATCATATGGTTCAAGAGAAAATAGTTAATGAAAAAAGCAAAAAATCAGCAATGGCATTATTTCTATCAAATCGGCAACTCTTCCAACTATAGTATTCACTTTTTTCACAACTGCCACCGGTTGGGCACCAAAACATTTACAACAAAGACATATTGACATAGTAAAATAAATAAAAGGGTAACAAAAAATATATAAGGATATTTAATGCGGGAAACCTCATATTAAACACCAAATAATTTTCTTTAAGTTGATGGTTTATATTTAAGATMATGTTTTACAGTTTTGTCATTCTATTTTATATTGTAAAATCATTATATTTTATTATTTTATATATTTTACATCCGATAAGGCTACAGAGGGCCAGAGATAATTACAGACACCTGTGAAAATCTGAAGTACCGAAAAAGGCCACTAGTCATGTGATAAAATAAAAAAAAAACATGAAAGTTACCAAAATTCTGATAGTTTACTGGAAAACTTCAAGTTACCAGTAATATACCCTCCCTTTGCAACCCTAGTTCTTCATTTCCAATGTAATATTTAATTTCTCATCCTGATCCTTTTTATAGTGTTAGCTTCATCTATTACACAGTAGTGCAATAGAAAAAAAGAACGTGTATTTACATTTAAGTCATTTAGCAGACGCMCTTATCCAGAGCAACTTACAAATTGGAAAGTTCATACATATTCATCCTGGTCCCCCCGTGGGGAATGAACCCACAACCCTGGCGTTGCAAGCGCCATGCTCTACCAACTGAGCCACACGGGACCACGTGTATTCTTTGTATTCTTACAAAGTCTGCCCCCTCTATATTCAGGCCATACTGACAGCACTGGGAGTTCTCTATGTTTGAGTATAAAGGCACTTTACCTTTACCTAAGTCATTCTTTATTGTGATTGGGTGAACTTTCCTATCCCAGTACCCAGTAGTGGATGTCTTTCTAGTCAATCACCACCTTCCGGAGACACCTGAAACCCCACCTCTTTAAGGAATACCTAGGATAGGATAAAGTAATCCTTCTCACCCCCCCCCCCCCCCTTAAACGATTTAGATGCACTATTGTAAAGTGGCCGTTCCACTGGATGTCATAAGGTGAATGCACCAATTTGTAAGTCGCTCTGGATAAGAGCGTCTGCTAAATGACTTAAATGTTAAATGTAGCTGTATCTTGCAATTGCTGTGTCCGCCTGCTCCAGTGCTGTAGGTGATGGTGATGATGCAGTCAGTGTGTGTAGAATATAAATGATGACACAACATGGTCTGTCAAATTAAATCAAAGTTTATTGGTCACGTGCACACGGTACAGTGAAATGCTTAATGCTTAATGTAGCCTAATGCTCTGTGTTGAGTTAGTGATAGCTCTGACTGGCAGCCTGACATGCTCATTAAATGTTGTATAGGATTCCCCTTAAAGCCCTACTGTAATTAATGAATGTTTATGTATTATGACTAGTTTTTGCCCTCACCGCTCTGTGTGGCTGGCAGAGCTTTTAAAACCCTAGCCAATCGATATGGAGAGAGCGTTCCCTGGTTCTGTCTCCTAATGTGTTTTTTCCCTTCTGTTCGCAGGGCTGGCGGCCGAGGCTCTGGGGACGATGTTATAGACGACAGAGCAGAGACACAGAGCCCAGAGGACGCCAGGCCAGAGCTACACCACCATCCCCTCCCTTCCTTCCTTCAGCCTGGTGTAGGACAGCCACAGCTTCAGTAGAGGAAGAACAACACACACACACTCAGGAACCTCTCCTCACCTACCAGAGCCCAACATGATCTGCCACCCCACCCCAGCCCTGGGAGGCCCTCTCCTACCCTTCCTCCTCCTGTTGTCGGGGGTGTTAGCCACCATTCCCAGTGACCTCAGGACATTTTCCCCTCCAGAGGGGGGGCTCACACACCTGGTGGTCCACAACAAGACAGGTGAGGTGTACCTGGGAGCCGTCAACTGGATCTTCAAGCTGTCCAGCAACCTGACCAAGCTCCGCAACCACGTGACAGGCCCTGTGGTGGACAATGAGAAGTGTTACCCCCCTCCTGGCGTCCAGTCCTGCCCCCATGAACTGGCCCAGACCAGTAACGTCAACAAGCTGCTGCTGCTGGACTACGGTCAGAACCGCCTGATCGCCTGCGGCAGCACCTCCCAAGGCATCTGCCAGTTCCTTCGGTTGGACGACCTGTTCAAGCTGGGTGAGCCGCACCACCGTAAGGAGCACTACCTGTCCAGCGTGGCCGAGGCTGGCACCATGTCTGGGGTAGTCATCGGTGGAGACGCGGCCGGGGGCGGGGGAGGGGCTGGCAAGCTGTTTGTGGGCACACCCATTGACGGCAAGTCAGAGTACTTCCCCACGCTCTCCAGCCGTAAGCTGATGGCCAACGAGGAGAACGCCGACATGTTCAGCTTCGTCTATCAGGACGAGTTTGTCTCCTCGCAGCTCAAGATCCCCTCGGACACGCTCTCCAAGTTCCCCGCCTTCGACATCTACTACATCTACGGCTTCAGCAGCGAACAGTTTGTCTACTARCTGACCCTGCAGCTGGATACCCAGCTCACCTCGCCCGACGCCAGCGGGGAGCAGTTCTTCACCTCTAAGATCGTCCGTCTCTGCGTGGACGACCCCAAGTTCTACTCCTACGTGGAGTTCCCCATCGGCTGCACCAAGGACGGGGTGGAGTACCGTCTGGTGCAGGACGCCTACCTCAGCCGACCCGGGACCAAGCTGGCGCGCTCGCTGGGCATCTCAGAGCAGGAGGAGGTGCTGTTCACGGTGTTCGCCCAGGGCCAGAAGAACCGGGCCAAGCCCCCCAAGGAATCAGCCCTGTGCCTGTTCACCCTGCGCCGCATCAAGGAGAAGATCAAGGAGCGTATCCAGTCCTGCTACAGAGGAGAGGGGAAACTGTCATTGCCCTGGCTGCTCAACAAGGAACTAGCCTGCATCAACTCAGTAAGTCCAACMTTCACTGTGTGTGAATGAATGATAGTTATTGTGATGATGAAGTGGATGTATTTAGGTAAAGCACCTCTTTCTGGGTGATGCTTCCGTTTCTATCTTCCTAAATCCAGTGTGTGTGAGAGAGAGAGGCTCCTTCTGGTCTGTCCCTGGGGACTGGAGCATATGTGCTGCAGTTAGGGAGGTGGAGGGTAGGGAGTAGAGAGTAGAGAGAGCAGACATTCAGTCCTCCTGAGAGCTGCCGTCTGTGGGGGCCTACCCATCCCAGCTAGATCTCAATTAGACACACTCACTGACTCACACGTCCACAACATTGGAGTTAGAACTCTATCCAAATAACTCAAGTCAATCAACTGAGTCACAGCGGAAGCAGCTAACCTCATAGGCCATTTCAGATCGCAGACATATCTGTGGAGATGTCTGTCTTTTTTCTTCCTCTGACCCTCCCTCTATCCGCCCTTTCCTCCCCCTCTCTCTCCTCTCCCAGCATCCCACTCTATCCTCTCTCTCCTCCTGTCTCTTTATGGATGCGAATGCAGCCCTCTCCCCTGTCCACCTTAGCTGTGTGTTGCCACATCATTAGGCCGGTGTGTGGGATGTGCGGGCCGTCACTCTGTTTGCTGGGAGTCTTCCCGCTCTTCTGGCTCTAATTGATTTATATAGTCCTGAGGCTGTCGTCTGTGGCCTAGCATGTCACCCCTGTCCTCACGGGACTCCTGGCCTGGAGGCTGCAGGCTGGGGTTGGAGCCGGGGCTGGGGCAGAGGGAAGGTCGGCACAGGGAGGGGGAGTGTGAGCATGCATGTTTGATGCCCTAATCACCCAGGCTAGGCATAAAGGCAGCGGGGCATCCTCTCTTCCTCTCACAGGCCAGGGGAAATAAACCGAACACAGGAATCTCCTGAGGGCTCCCGTGGCTTGAACATTGAACATGGGTCACTTTGATAATGTTTACATATAGAACACATCATTATATGTACAGTATAAATACAGTATACATTATTTTTCCAGTCTATGACATTGCTCGTTCTGATATTTCTTCATATTTCTTATATGTCTATTTTTTATTGCTAGGTATTACTGCACTGTTAGAAACATAAGCATTCGCTGCATCTGCGATAACATCTGCAAATTTGTGTACGCAACCAATACAATTTAATTTAATTTTGATTTGATTTGGTAGTGTCAGTCTGCCATTTCTCATGTTGCAATCCTATATAGTGTCCCTAATATGTGTTCCTCTGCTAGGGCCAGGCTAGCAATGCACAACGACAGATAGATGTGAGGTTAAATGATTGGTGTGAGATAGAAGTATTTTTCTAAACCAGGGTTTAACAGTGCCTTGAAGKAGCTCTCGTSTCCCTGMMCCTGGCTCTGTGTCGTGGACATGGGTGGGGTGTTCTCTCTCTGTATGTTTCTTTTTCTCTCCCCTCCACCCCCTCTCTCCCTCCCCCTCTCTTCCTCCCTCTCTCTCTCTAGCCTACCACGGCCGTGGAGAGGAGAAGAGAGTGGAGTAGTGGGGGCGTCTTCTCTCTGTGATTGGTGCTTGGCAGACAGTGAGCAGACAGCTCTCTAGCTTGTATTAATGGTAATAACCGTGGCTATTCTAATGGCAGGCTGGGGGCAATCTACTGAGGTAACGACGGCAGCATGCCTGACTGGCGCAGATGAAAGGATTACGCTCCCTCCCTTTCTCCCTCCCTCCGACGAGGCTCCTCCATCGACACACACACTGCCGACGTCCCTTCGTCCAGCTCGTACARTATRCACCTGGACTGCGTCTGAAATGGCACCCTATTTCCTATGATGTCCATAAGTAGTGGTCAAAAGTAGTGCACTATGTAAGGAATAGGTTGCAATTTAAGAGGTAGCCCTGTCCTCACCTTCTGTTATTCAATTGTGCTCGATAACAATCCCCCTCAAATCAGAAGCCCCTCGGCCTCACTAACACCACATACAAGCAATTCATGTCACCTCTCCGAAACCACAGTGGCTTAAAGCACGCACAGGATGCGCCAACACAGCTCTGGAATATCTATTGGAACAAATGCAATAGAAACAGGGACAGATGGAGAGAGGGAGACAGGGAGAGAGGGAGGGAGAGGGAGCGAGGGGGCAGGAGAGAGATGCACACAGAGGCGTATGACAGACAGACAGACAGGCAGGCAGGCAGAGTAAGGCTGGTCAGACTGTACACTTGATGTCTCTCTTCTGCCCACCATGACTGAGTCACTATATAAGACTATGCATGATATGTAAATGAGATACAGTACATGATTGTCCTTTATTACCATCTGCTCTGGTGCTTGTGATCGATCAAGGGCATGTCATGGGGATATAAGGATGATTTTATACAGCCAGACAGCCTCTCCAGATCGTTAGAATGACCTTGGACTGTATTGCTGTATTGATGATCAGAGCTCAGAGATGATTTTACACAAAGACATTTACACCCATAATGAGGGTCTTGACCACRATTTGAACTATCTGTCATGGATTCCGACATGTTTTGTCACTTTCAGTTGGAACATATTGCTGATAGATTCATGATGAAGTCAGCTGAGAGAAGCTGCAGTTCAAACACACACAGTTTCAGCCTGCAGATCAGTACACTGACAGACAGATGACTAGAGTGGTAGGTTGCTGCCTGCTTGTCATSCGCTGTAATGACAGCCGTAATATTGTCTCTACTAATGACAGCTTGATATGGGCATCATGGCCGCCGCCATCTTGAAGGGAGCTATTCCAAAATGGCCCCAAGGGGCCGGCTGCTGATTTTATTAGATCACTCAAACTCCTCCTCCTTTCCAGTTTACGGCCAGTCCATTGTACTGAAGTACTTAAAGTCCGAAAGTTACGGGTCACCTTTCTTGCCAGCTGCGGGCTCATTTGCAAAGCTGTGTATTGTGTCCATAAAGACAACAGTTTTAGCATTGCTAATGAGCCTTTCAGCATGTCCTCAAAATACATAAAATAGCAAAATAGCAGCGGCAATGAACTAACCAGAGCCACCACCAGTAAAGCCTTTGGTGGTGTGTGGAGCTGTGTCACGTCTTCTAGGGCTGTGAAGGAGAAGCATTGGGATGCATAACAGCATTCCTTTGCTCTGTGTATAAACAAGACTCCCACCAAATGTGTGTTCATTGTCTGGGCCACTGAGGTATAGTAAGAACTGGAAACTGCGTTCAATATGTCTGCCCGTTGTTTTCAAGGTAATCTACTCACGTTCGCACACGCCGATTCATGAACCGTCTATATCCGGGTTGCATCCGGTTTATACGGACCAACATCTCATGCGCACCAGCACTTAGTGCGCACAGGGAGCAGCGTGTGCAGTGACGACGCCATCACGTCATCAGAAAACATGGCAGACATTGGATGAATATAAAATGTTGATATCTTCGGCTGTGAGTGATGGAGAAAGAATCTGCCCCAGCGACAAATTATTTGAATAATTGAATGGATGTTTCAATTTCTCTATGTGGCCGTCTATAGAAACTGTCTTTCTGGGCCAGGTGTCAGTTAAACTGCAGTACCGAAGCAAAACTGTAGGAGCAGTCGAAACCGTACTTCTAGACCGAAACCCTGGCCCCTTGGTCTGGGCCAGGGAGAACATTTGAGGGAAAATAGCCTCCAATAACAAACAGAGAAGGGATGAGAGAATGCCCTGGTCCATTCCTCTCTCCTCACACTGAGTGCATCATTCTGTTTATTATTATGTATCAACGCTGATCACTTTGGTCGGGGATTGCAGGTCGGATGACTTGTTATTCTCTTTGACACTGTCTGATGGTTCAAAGACTTTCCTCTGTGCCAAAGCTGCTCCATTGTTTTCAGGTCTATTGTCTGGCTCTAAACCTCATCATGGTTGGTATTTCTCCAGTGCATCCCACATCCCCCATGGCATGGATAGTGTTAGAACGTTTCAAGACCATATGCTCACCGGTTATACAGCGCCTTCAGAAAGCATTCACACCCCTTGACTTTTTCAAAATTGTGTTGTTACAGCCTGAATTTAAAATGGATTTAATTGAGTTTTTTTTGTCACTGGCCTACACATAATACCCCATATTGTCAAAGAGGAAATATGTTTTTCAACATTTTTACAAATTAATAAAAAATGAAAAGCTGAAATATCTTGAGTCTATAAATATTCAACCACTTTGTTATGTCAAGCCTAACTAAGTTCAGGAGTAAAAATGTGTTTAACAAGTCACAAAATAAGTTGCATAGACTCATTATGTGTGCAAAAATAGTGTTTAACATGATTTCTGAATGACTACCTCATCTCTGTACCCCACACATACAATTATCTGTAAGGTCCCTCAGTTYAGCAGTGAATTTCAAACATCGATTCAACCACAAAGACCAGGGAGGTTTTCCAATGTCTCTCAAAGATGGGCACCTACTGGTAGATGGGGGGAAAGAAGAGCAGACATTCAATATCCCTTTGAGCATGGTGAAGTTATTAATTACACTTTTCATGGTGTATCAATACACCRAGTCATTACAAAGATACAGGCGTCCATCCTAACTCTGGTCAGGGATTTCACCATGAGGCCAATGGTGAKTTTAAACCAGTTACTGAGTTTATTGGCTGTGATAGGAACAAACTGAGGATCAAACTGATCAACAACATTTTAGTTACTCCACAATACTAACCTAACTGACAGAGTGAAAAGAKGGAAGCCTGTACAGAATACAAATATTCCAAAACATGCATGCTTGTTTGCAACAAGGCACTAAAGTAATACTGCAAAAAATGTGTCAAAACAATTAACTTTGTTCTGAATACAAGGTGTTATGTTTGGGGCAAATCCAATACAACACATCACTGATTACCACTCTTCATGTTTTCAAGCATGGTGGTGCATCATGTTATGGGTATGCTTGTCATCGGCAAGGACTAGGGAGTTTTTCAGGATAAAAAATAAACGAATAGAGCAAAGCACAGGCAAAATCCTAGAYGACAGCCTGGTTCAGTCTGCTTTCCACCAGACACTGGGAGATGAATTCAACTTTCATCAGGACAATAACCTAAAACACAAGGCCAAATCTACTCTGGAGTTGCTTACCAAGAAGACAGTGAATGTTCCTGAGTGGCAGTTTTGAATMAAATCTGCTAGAGAATATYTGGCAAGACTTGAAAATGGTTGTCTAGCAATGATCAACAACCAATTTGACAGAGCTTGAWGAATGCTGAAAATAATAATGAGCAAATATTGTACAATCCAGGTGTGCAAAACTCTTAGATACTCACCCAGAAAYACTCACAGCTGTAATCGCTGCCAAASGTGATTCTAACATGTGTTTACTCAGRGGTGTGAATACCTATGTAAATTACATATTTCTGTATTTCATTTTCAATACGTTTGCAAACATTTCTAAACAGCATGTTTTCACTTTGTCATTATGTGTAGATGGGTGAAAAAATAATTATTTATTCCATTTAGAATTCAGGCTGTAACACAACTAAATGTGGAATGAATCAAGTGGTATGTATACTTTCTGAAGGCTCTGTATGTTCTCAGTTCAAGCGCCCCTGTCTTTAGCATGCCAGCCAACCATAACCCCCGCCCCAGTGCCAGGGTTAGGCAGCCTTACCATGGCATCCAAGGAAAGGCCAACCATAACCCCCACCCCAGTGCCAGGGTTAGGCAGCCTTACCATGGCATCCAAGGAAAGGCCAACCATAACCCCCACCCCAGTGCCAYGGTTAGGCAGCCTTACCATGGCATCCAAGGAAAGGCCAACCATGAGGGTGTCTTGGGAAGCTCTCTCCCTCCCAGTCCCAGACCATCCGATTATACAGACACAAAGATAAATCAGGCCCTCAGGAGAGGATAAATCTGTATGCAACGACACGTTGCTCCTCTGCTACAGGGCTGCTGTGCTAACTGGGAGAGATAAGAGTGCTAGCATCACTCATCCCAGTAAATCAAATCAAATTGTATTATCACATGCTTRGTAAACAGGTGTAGACTTACAGTGAAATGCTTCCTTCCCAACAATGCAGAGATTTTTTTTTAAATAATAGAAAAATAATAACACCAAGAATAAATACACAATGAGTAACGATAACTTGGCTATATACACAAGTTAATAGTACCGGCGGCCCGCCCATTATGGCGTTAGGGGTGTGATTGGTAAAAAAWAAAAAAAAGAGTACAAAACTTGTGATTGGTCAAAAAAAATCTTATATATATATATATTATATKATTCATGGACTATGTTTTAAATGCTTATAAAAGTGTGGTACATTTTCCTGTTTCAAAAATATGTTGTTCAAAACGAGCTGTACAGTTACCTACTACTCTGCCCCTCAGTGACTGCCAGCAGCAGCAGCAGCTCGCCACCGTGGGTGCGTAGGCCATTCGAACATWGCTTGGATTGTTTTGCCAGCTAGTGTTTTGCCAGGGGAAACTGCAGCATAGATTCTAACAGCACAAAGTAAATGGACCGTCCTGGGGTGCTCAAATGTGCATTCAGGCAGAACTTCTGGGTCTGCTCCTGTCTCCCTCCCCCAATGAATCTCTCATTCCAGAAGTCCTACTTCCGCACATGAGACTAGATCTGCTCTATCAGGTACAGATGGCGCTAAAGCAAAAAGCTAATTGTAATGAACTTATAAACAATCATAACAGTCACGGAAGACTGAGACCTGATAAACCGGTCAACTACATCCAACGAGTGGGACAGCGGGATACACTAGCTAGAACCTTCGAAAAAAATTAAGCATGGCCAATTTTGTTTCCCCCCCATGTTGTTCACCAGGTTCTACTGTTGACAGGGTGACATGTTGTGTGGACTAAACATATAAAACCAGGTGTATCACAAAGCATGATCAAAATAATTAGCCAGATATAGTAATTTTGATATAGTTTTTGGGTCAGATTTTTGGGTCAAATCTAACTTTAGGCCTCTCGGGTGGCGCAGTGGTCTAAGGCACTGCATCGCAGTGCTAGCTGTGCCACCAGAGACTCTGGTTTGAGCCCAGGCTCTGTCGCAGCCGGCCGCGACCGGGAGGTCCATGGGGCGACGCACAATTGGCCTAGCGTCGTCCGGGTTAGGGAGGGTTTGGCCGGTAGGGATATCCTTGTCTCATCTCGCACTAGCGACTCCTGTGGCGGGCCGGGCGCAGTGCGCGCTGACCAGGTCGCTAGGTGTACGGTGTTTCCTCCGACACATTGGTGCGGCTGGCTTCCGGGTTGGATGCGCGCTGTGTTAAGAAGCAGTGCGGCTTGGTTGGGTTGTGTTTCGGAGGACGCATGACTCTCGACCTTCGTCTCTCCTGAGCCCGTACGGGAGTTGTAGCGATGAGACAAGACAGTAACTACTAACAATTGGATACCACGAAATTGGGGAGAAAAAAGTGGATAAAAAATAAAAATAAAATAAAATCTAACTTTGATAAGCAGGTAGCTTGCTAGCTAGTTAGCTTCCATGCCAATTTCATGTCTTTCTAAACTAATATCTGACTAACTTGGAAATATGAAGTTATTTCAGAGGGAAAGTTAACTGCTTTGTGACATTATGTTAGCTAATTATCCCTCGTTAGATAATGTGTTTTCACTTATTGCGTCTGCATGATGGTTTAGAAGCCCTTTCTTCTTTAAGGTTGCTGCCCCTATTATCCCCAGTTAGATAATGTGTTTTGAGCTTGCTAGCTAGTTAGCTTCCATGCCAATTTCATGTCTTTCTAAACTAATATCTGACTAACTTGGAAATATGAAGTTATTTCAGAGGGAAAGTTAACTGCTTTGTGACATTATGTTAGCTAATTATCCCTCGTTAGATAATGTGTTTTCACTTATTGCGTCTGCATGATGGTTTAGAAGCCCTTTCTTCTTTAAGGTTGCTGCCCCTATCATCGCCAAGCCTTTCTCTGACCTTTTTAACTTCTCTCCTTTCTGGGGAGGTTCCCATTGCTTGGAAGGCGGCCACGGTGTGTCCTTTATTTAAATGGGAGATCAAGCTGATCCTAACTGTTATAGGCCAATTTCTATCTTTAGCCCTGTTTATCAAAAGTTTTGGAAAAACTTATCAATAATCAAATGACTGGCTTTCTTGATGCCTATAGTATTCTCTCTGGTATGCAATCTGGTTTCCGCACAGGTTATGGATGTGTCACTGCAACCTTAAAGGTCCTAAATGATGTCACCATTGCCCTTGATTCTAAGCAATGTTGTGCTGCTATTTTTATTGACTTGGCCAAAGCTTTTGATACGGTAGACCATTCCATTCTTGTGGGACAACTAAGGAGTATWGGTGTCTCTGAGGGGTCTTTGGCCTGGTTTGCTAACTACCGCTCTCAAAGAGTGCAGTGTATAAAGTCAGAACATCTGCTGCCTAAGCCACTTCCTGTCACCAAGGGAGTACCCCGAGGCTCGATCCTAGGCCCCACGCTCTTCTCAATTTACATCAACAACATAGCTCAAGCAGTATGAAGCTCTCTCATCCATTTATATGCTGATGAWACAGGCTTATACTCAGCTGGCCCCTCCCRGGATTTTGTGTTAAACGCTCTACAACAAATCTTTCTTAGTGTCCAATAAGTTTTCTCCGCCCTTAACCTTGTTCTGAACACCTCCAAAACAAAGATCATGTGGTTTGGTAAGAAGAATGCCCCTCTCCCCACAGGTGTTATTACTACCTCTGAGGGTTTAGAGCTTGAGGTAGTCGCCTCATACAAGTACTTGGGAGTATGGCTAGAAGGTACACTGTCCTTCTCTCAGCACATATCAAAGCTGCAGGCTAAGGTTAAATCTAGACTCGTAATTTCTCCCCTTTCACCCACAGCTGCCAAACTAACCCTGATTCAGATGACCATCCTACCCATGCTAGATTACGGAGACATAATTTATAGATCGGCAGGTAAGGGTGCTCTCGAGCGGATAGATGTTCTTTACCATTCGGCCATCAGATTTTCCACCAATGCTRCTTATAGGACACATCACTGCACTCTATACTCCTCTGTAAACGGGTCATCTCTGTATACCCGTCGCAAGACCCACTGGTTGATGCTTATTTATAAGACCCTCTTAGGCCTCACTCCCCCCCCCTATCTGAGATATCTACTTCAGCCCTCATCCGCCACATACAACACRCGTTCTGCCAGTCACATTCTGTTAAAGATCCCCAAAGCACACACATCCCTGGGTCGCTCCTCTTTTCAGTTCGCTGCAGCTAGCGACTGGAACGAGCTGCAAAAAACACAACTTTTATCTCCATCTCTTAATTCAAAGACTCAATCATGGACACTCTTACTGACAGTTGTGGCTGCTTCGTGTGATGTATTGTTGTTTCTACCTTCTTTCCCTTTGTCTGTGACCAATAATGTTTGTACCATGTTATTTGCTGCTACCATGTTGTGCTGCTGCCATGTTGTTGTCATGTTGTGTTGTTACCATTCTGTGTTTTCATGTGTTACTACCATGCTATGTTGCCATGCCATGTTGCCATTCTATGTTGTAGGTCTCTCTTTATGTAGTGTTGTGGTGTCTCTCTTGTCGTGATGTGTTTTGTCCTATATTTTAATTTGATTTCTTTTTTTAATCCTAGCCCCCGTCCCCACAAGAGGACTTTTGCCTTCTGGTATGCCGTCATTGTAAATAAGAATTTGTTCTTAACTGACTTGCCTGACTTGCCCACCTAATGTGGTGTCTACTAGTAACCACAGCCACAAAGTCAAAATAGCTATATCGTAAAAATTCATGAAAACAAAAATTTGCTTTTTGGTCTTCATATAAGCTTAGGGTTAGGCTTAAGGTTAGCAGTGCGGTTAATGTTAGGGTTAAGGTTATGTATAAAATCACATTTTAAGAAGTTAGGGTTAAGGTTATGTATAAAATCACATTTTAAGAAGGGAAATTGTAGAAAGTAAGGTTATGTATAAAATCACATTRTAAGAAGGGACATTGTAGAAAGTCTTWATGACTTTGTAGCTGTGGTAACTAGTGACGATCGTTCTCTGGTGCACTCGTTTGTTCGTGAGCTGGCTGCTTGTTCTAAATAGTATAATCTAATCTGTTCTAAACAGTGGCGGCATGTGCAGCAGTGGTCATTTGGTGTTTGACATTCAAAGGTGAAATAGGTGTTTATGCTGTTATTAAAATGCACACATCGCGTTATATATCTTCTCAAAGAAACTACCGGTAGTTTGAAAACTTGACATCATATTTCTGTCATGCTGCTTTGTTGACAACTTCAACCACCTCGTTCCCCGGGTATTCATCCAACCGCTGGTTCCGAGTCCGATGTTCAGGGGTACGAGGTAATTGAGGTAGATCTGTACATACTGTATAGGGAGGGATAACGTGACAAGACAACAGGATCGATAATAAAGTAGCAGCAGCGTATGTGATGAGTCAAAAGAGTTTGTGAAAAGGGTCAATGCAGATAGTCCGGTTGCATCGGTACTARTTGCCGTGCGGTAGCAGAGAGAACAGTCTATGACTTGGGTGGCTGGGGTCTTTGACCATTTTTAGGGCGTTCCTCTAACACCGCCTGGTATAGAGGTCATGGATGGCAGGAAGTTCAGCCCCAGTGATGTACTGGGCCGTATGCACTACCCTCTGTAGCGCCTTGCAGGCAGATGCCAAGCGGTTGCCATACCAAGCAGTGATGCAGTCAGTCAAGATGCTCTCAATAGTGCAGCTGTAGAACTTTTTGAGGATCTGAGGGCCCATGACAAAATATTTTCCGTTTCCTGAGGGGGAAGAGGCGTTGTTGTGCCTTATTCATGACTGCGTAGGTGTGTGGACTAGGTCTGGGCGATATATCGAATTTATTCAGTTAATTCAAATGGATGTTTTTGTGACAAGCGGTTTCAACTTGCTATTTGCATTTGAGGTTTGGTCCAACAGAATGGGTCATATGGACACTGAAACACATTGAGACATTATTTTACTGTAATAGAGGAGAAGTACCTTTTCTAACCTTTTTATGTCTCAACTACTCAAATTGTGCACAGAGCAGACACCACCAAAACGGGAGTATTGATTCTGGAAAATGTATGCTCAGTGTGCGGTACCACATACCACTAGCAGCATTTTAGTAAAAAAACAACATTAAACTAGCTGTCTAGTCTGTGTTTTATAAATGTGCAATAAGCATACAACACAATTATATAAGAAATTGGCAACTCGTTGTCATTCTGAGAAATAAGGTAGACCACTTGATTTCAACATGTGAACAAAGTGGACAGGCCAACATGCTGTTCAAACAGTTGGAGACAGACAGAAGGGTGTGTWKWTAACAATTCAACTGTTCTGCCTTGTTAGTTAGCAAATAGATCCAAGTTGGGCTTTGGCTAAACTTGAAATATAAAGATTAGCTGGCTAATCACTAGCACGTGGACTTGTGCTTGAGAGATTGTTTATGAAACCTGTGTTAATTTTCTACAATGCCTGCTACAAGAAGTTAGTTATTATTAGTAAATGTGCGTTATGCATGGTTCTAGTTAAATTGGTAACAAAAAGGTCKTTTTAATAGGCAGACTTGAACGCCAGATCAGTGATTATTGAAAAAAAGCAGGTTAAACTATTTGGATAAAATGATGAAATAATTAGTGGGTGGCCCGTCAGAGAGTCTAGGAGGGAGGTGTTCAGTCCCAGGGTCCTGAGCTTAGTGATGAGCTTGGAGGGCACTATGGTGTTGAACGCTGAGCTATAGTCAATGAACAGCCTTCTCACGTAGGTGTTCCTCTTGTCCAGATGGGACAGGGCAGTGTGGAGTGCAATAGATATCGCGTCATCTGTTGGGGCAGTATATGAATTGGAGTGGATCCAGGGTGTCTGGGATGATGGTGTTGATGTGAGCCATGACCAGGCTTTTAAAGCATTTCATGGCAACAGATGTGAGTGCTACAGTGCGATAGTCATTTAGACAGGTTACATTCTTCTGCACAGAGACTATGGTGGTTGGCTTGAAACATGTAGGTATTACAGACTGGGTCAAGGAGAGGTTGAACATGTCAATGAAGACACTTGCCAGCTGGTCAGCACATGTTCTGAGTACGCGTCCTGATAATCGTTAATTGTGAATGTTAACCTGTTTAATGGTCTTACTCACATCGGCTACGGAGAGCGGGATCACATAATCGTCCATAACAGCTGGTGCTCTCATGCATGGTTCAGTGTTGCTTGCCTCGACGTGAGCATAGAAGGAATTTAGCTCATCTGGTAGGCTCTCATCACTGGGCAGATCGCGGCTGGGTAAAGATCCTCTCATCAGGACAAATGTTATTCAAATGAAGCCTGCTTGACTGGCAGCATGGCTGGCAGTGCTAGACATGTGTGCACTGAGATGAAACCGTGCACAATCTATCCCGCACAAGAGATGTAATTTCAAATCAATAACTCAGCTAGTTAACTGGGTCTTAGTGAAAATGACCTTCCACTCTCAACCTTTCACCGCCTGCAAAGTGTGTGTAGGTTGCAAATCTCCTAACGAGCCAAGGCTTTAAGTGCACCCAATCTAATTGTGTGTAATTATTTATTGATGTGTGTGTGTGTGGAGTGTATAGGGAGTGTGGGTGGGTGGGGTGGCTGTTATCACTTAGAGCTATGGAGCTATTTACCAGCTGTGATGGTGAGTACAGCTGTATTTGTTGTTTCCTGTGGCGCTGTGCGATGAGATGGATCCAGAAAACATTAGTCTATTTCATATAAAGCAGCAGCAAAGAGAGTCGGTGCCAGGCAATGGGCCGCTCCGAGAGGACTATTCCCTGGGACACYGCTGGGAATATACAGTCCACTAGCATCACAATCTCAGCCTCTCTCCCAATTCTTCCTGCTTCCCACAAAACGAAGCCAGTGGTGATGCTTTGGCTTTAAACTGCTGTCATCCACTTTAATGTTATTTTGTCTTGAGTGGCTGGGGCATTCTGAAGAGCTTGCGGCAGCCTCAWATGAAATTCAAAACCCATTTTGTGTAGACTTGTAGGCTGTGGCATCCATCTCCTAGGGACAGTGAAGACTGAGCCCATCTCTCCCCACATCTGGAACACATCATGTTGTTGTTTTCAAGTGGTGGATATAGACCATTATTATCCCTTATCATTTTTGTTTGCCCTTGCTTTGGATCAGCAATCAAGGAGATATTGTTAAAATGGAGAATAGATCACCACAGAAATGATATTAAGTTATTTCTGTTTTGTCGATCACATCTGTTGATCAGTTCTGATTGAGCATTATGGATTATAAATGTCAGAGATGGAGAGAAACATCTGTTGATCAGTTCTGATTGAGCATTATGGATTATAAATGTCAGAGATGGAGAGAAACATCTGTGATCAGTTCTGATTGAGCATTATGGATTATAAATGTCAGAGATGGAGAGAAACATCTGTTGATCAAGTTCTGATTGAGCATTATGGATTATAAATGTCAGAGATGGGAGAGAAACATCTGAAAAGCTAAGGTCTTAAACAACCATGTGCAGTAGGGTTGAATGGCGGGAACCCAGTTACCAAGATTGACCGGAGATTTTACCGCCCAAAACCACCCCTTTTCCCTGGATAAATAACTGCTTGAAACCGGTAAATTACAATACATTATTTATATGAACAGCATGGCGAGAATTGAACTGTTAAATTCCATGTGATGTCTAAATCTGGCTTCTCTCTGCTATCTGCCTGATGAATCAACGCTCAGGGTGGGGACAGACAGCCCATCTCAGTATGGAGAGCAGTTCACCATGCATGTAGACCTACATCGGATCTCAGGTATGGAGAGCAGTTCACCATGCATGTAGACCTACCATCTCAGTATGGAGAGCAGTTCACCATGCATGTAGACCTACCATCTCAGTATGGAGAGCAGTTCACCATGCATGTAGACCTACCATCTCATCATGGTAACTTTTTTTCTTAGCTCTTGGAGTCCTATGCAGGAAAAGCTAGACTAGAACAGCTTGCTGGACATCATTTCTTTTAGCATTTCTTATACCAATAGACCAAGCTCTTTTTTGCTGAATGTTAAATACAGCAGCCAATAGAACTCACGGGTAGTTTGAAAGAAGAGCAAACGCTCAATGGCAGAGGTTATAACAGTTATTTATTCACACCCATAACCATTTAATCTTTGTGAAGAGAAGTGAGTAAGCTACTTATTTCATTAAACTGTTGAAAGCGAGGAAGGAATGAAGCAACAATAGAGAGAGAAAGAGGAGGTCGGCTAATAACATCAGGGGAAATATTATGAAAGGTATATATGTGTCAGCCTACTAATTAGGCTCTATTATATTTCAAAATTAAAATCAAATTCGCTAGCCTATACTTGTAACTTTGTAGGCCGCATGTGCTGCACCAGAATCACATGTTCTCTTCTGCTTTATCATGGTTTGAACGATGTGCGTAATTCCAGTCCATATAATACAGTATAATACAATACAGTAATAAAGTTCACGCTCAAAAATATTAGCCCACTGGAGCTTGTTTCATTTATTTACCCAAGAGAGCATATAGCTAGCTACATGCTTTTATGTTTTTCTGTAGTGTGTAATGTGCAGTAGCCTATATCATATGTGTATTGGATAATGGCACAATCATTTGGGCTTTTCTGGTATTGGGCTTATAAAATGTCATTAATGTAGGTCTCATTAAATGTCTTTAAAGTAGGGCTCATAAAATGCATTTAATGTAGGTCTCATTAAATGTCTTTAAAGTAGGGCTCATTAAATGTCTTTAATGTAGGGCTCATTAAATGTCTTTAATGTAGGNCTTTAATGTAGGGCTCATTAAATGTCTTTAATGTAGGTCTCATTAAATGTCTTTAATGTAGGGCTCATTAAATGTCTTTAATGTAGGTCTCATTACATGTCTTTAATGTAGGTCTCATTAAATGTCTTTAATATTTGTCTCATCAGGCTCAGGTAGCATCAGGCTAGAGTTTTCATGCTGATCAAAGCTCTAATCAAATCCAGTCCTATTTATGTGTTTTATAATGCTTTAGAATGACACTTCTGGTTTTGTTGGGAAATACCGGGATTCCCAGGAGAAAAAACCCTTATGTGCAGGCCAGAGTTTCCAGTTGTAGATTCCTGGACACATGTTGGAGTCAGTTGGATATCCTCACTGGCAGCCTCACAACCCTAGCACGGCTCAAACATTCAAGTATGTTGCTTTGCTTATGGAAACAAATTGTTGTTCCTGGCTGATGTTAATGTGAAATGCAACAACTCTGTTCCAAGATGGTTATGCAAACAGTATTTGTTAAAAAAAATAATAATTTGGCCAAGCCTTCCCCAGTCTCTGCTGTGGCAGTCTCACAGTCATTATTCTCTCCAGTATAATACACAGTTTGTTATTTGGGTTTTAGAGGGAACTGACCACCATCCTCTTTGTCTCTGTTAGCATAAAGTCTCAGATTGCYTTCTAAATGGCACCCTATACCCTATAGTGCACTACTTTTGACCAGATTCCAATTACCCTGTTAAAAGGTAGTGCACTAAATAGGGAATAGGATGCCATTTAGGAAACAACCTCAGTCTTAGCTACTCTCTACATTGTAGGCAGTAGCAGTAACTCCCTGCTCTAGCAGCAAACTGTGCTGCTCTGTTAGCATGTGACTCTCAGCTCAAAAGCCTTAGCCTGAGCTAGTCTCATACATGGAGAGTAGCAGTAGCAGTGGCTCCCAGCTCTATAGCCTCAGCCTCATCTAGCCTACTCTCATGTATGGGGAGAGTAGCAGTGGCAGTGGCTCCTCTTGTCTACTAGAGGCTTCACCCTAGTCCTTCACACTGAGTGAAAAAGGGCTCTCCTGATTCCTCTTTTATCATGGCGTTGGGAGTTGGGAGTTGGCAGGCGCTGGGTGATGGGCATTATGTGATGTGCAGGACTTTCTGCTGCCATGATGAATGGAGTCTAATGAACTCCCTCTCCTCAGCGTGGAGAGAGAGACAGACAAACTGATAGTTCTTCAGAACTCATTAAGCCACGGCACTGTTTGAAAACGTCAACAGAGATTACAAGAACTATGTATGCGTGTGTATTTGCGTGTGTGACCTCCTCTGCCACCATGCAGCACTGAGAGCCCAGCTATGCTGTGTAACGGTCCCAAACTCAGTCCAGGGAGGGCTTTAGTAATTGGATTAGAGTTGGCTGGGCGGGTTTAGTTTAGATTATACTGATTGTAATCCAAAGCATTTGCTTGGCCAACATGGTTAAAAGCATCAACTAACTGTGCTGTATTACATGAAAACATGATGTTTGTTTTCAACCACATTCTCCTAGGTGTTCAACCACATTCTCCTAGAGAGACTACGGAAGGCGGTGGATGAACAACTGAGGGGAAACCAGGCTGGTTTTAGGAACAGAAGACCTTGCGTAGACCAAATTGCCACCCTTTATGAGGATTATTCCATTGACTGGAACTCTCCTGTCTGCGTCAATTTCATTGGCGTTTGATTGTATAGATTGAGAGATGATGTGGAGACTTATGGCACGTTATGAAATCCCACCCAAATTCATCAATATAATCAAGCACACCTACCAAGGAATGCAGTGTCAAGTCCTCCACGATGGAAGTCCATCGGAAAAGTTTGAAGTCCTTACCGGGATGCGACAGGGCTGCTTTCTCTCACCCTTTCTCTTCCTCCAATGCATCGCCTGGATCATGCAACAAACACCCAACAACAATCAAACCGGAATCCTGTGGAGCCTGACAGAACAGCTGGAAGACTTTTCTGATGATTTGGCACTATTAGCCCACACTCACCAGCAGATGCAGGACCAATTCCATACGCTGGAAACGACAGCAGCTACGCTCAGACTCAATATCAACCCCCCGAAAACCCAAATCATGAGGATCAACCGTAAAATCAACACACCAATAACCATGGAAACAACCAACTAGAGGCGGTAACCAGGCTCACTCACCTAGGAAGTGTGTTAACTGTGGATGGAAGGATGGATGAAGATGTCAAAGGAAGAGCAACATGTAACACCCTGAAACATTACACTTAAAACAAAACTTAAGAGCTTAAACACAAATGTAAAATGAATCCTTCTGTGCGGATGTGAAACATGGAGAACCACTATTAAAAAACTGAACAAACTACAGACATTCTGAAACTACTGCCTCAGACGCCTTCTGGGAGTCCTCTGGCCAGATACCATCAGTAACATCAAGGGAAATTACTAAACAAGAACCAATAGAAGAACCAATAGAAGATCAAGTCAAGAAGGGGAAATGGATCTGGATAGGTCACACACTCAGAAGAAACAATAATTCAATCACAATACAGGCCCCAACATGGAACCTACAAGGCTAGAACACAATGCCACAGTTCATTCTGCTGTGAATTAACCATCCTCTCTAGACATCCTGGTGTAAAGAACACATCTACCCAAGGTGGCAACCAAGCTTTAGGCAGCGTGACCTTTCATTTTTGTTTACGAGAGCCTGTTGCTAGGGTGAGGTGTGTTAGGAGCAGAATCTGTAGGGAACAGACACATGTTGCCTTCCACCGAGGCCCTGGGACACATAACAGCATAACATACCCCCAAGCCCTTACAGAAACTGTATCAAAACAACACACACKCACACATTTGTTTTACTATCCATGTGGTGACCAAACAATTGATTCCCATTCAAAATCCTATTTTCCCTAACTCCTAACCCTTAATCTAACCTTAACCCTGACCCTAAACCTAACCTTTAACCTAACCTTAACCCTGACCCTAAACCTAACTCCTAACCCTAACCTTTAACATAACTCCTAACCCTAACCTTTAACCTAACTCCTAACTCTAACCTTTAACATAACTCCTAACCCTAACCTTTAACATAACTCCTAACCCCAACCTTTAACCTAACTCCTAACCCTAACCTTTAATCTAACTCCTAACCCTAACCTTTAACCTAACTCCTAACCCTAACCTTTAACATAACTCCTAACCCTAACCTTTAATCTAACCTTAACCCTGACCCTAAACCTAACCCCTAAGCCTAAGTGTAACCCTAAACCTAACCCCTAAAGAGAGAGATTGTACCCTAGGACTAACCCGCGCTAAGCTTAGTGTACCCTGACTAACCTAACGCCTATCTAAGTGTATCCCTAAAATTTGGTACCCCTAACCTAAGTGTCATACCCGGTGATCGCTTTGTAGTGACCTAAATCCGACCCCCTAACCTAAGTGTCGCTAAAACTACTCCCTTAATTTAAGGTAAGACATCTGATATGTCAGACCCCTAAGCTCCTAGAGTGTACTGCACCTAATCGTAACCCTAAGTCCTATGAGTGTATCCTGAACCTTAAACACTAACTCTTTCTATGGAGTGAACCTAAACCTACCCCTAAGCCAAAGTGTACCTAACCTAACCCTAACCTAAGTGTAACCCTAAACTCTAACCCTAAGCCTAAGTGTAACCCTAACCTAACCCGTAAGCCTAAGTGTAATCCCTAAACCTAACCCCTAACGCTAAGTGTACCTGAACCTAACCCCTAACCCTAAGTGTATACCCTAAACCTAACCCTAACCCTAAGTGTAACCCTAAACCTAACCCCTAAGCCTAAGTGTATACCTAAATCTAACACTACCCCTAAGCTAACGTGTAACCTAAACTCTAACCCTAGCCTAAGTGTACTGAACCTAACCTAACCTAAGTGTTCACCCTAAACTTGTAACCCCTATAGCCTTTAATCGTATATCCACATGAATCGTACCCCTAACCTAAATGTAACCCTAAACCTAAACCAAGTGTCCCTATAGCCTAAGTGTAACCCTAACCCTAACCCGCCGCCTAACCCTAAGCTAAGTGTAAGTACCTAAACCTAACCCCTAAGCCTAAGGTTGGTAACCTAAACCTAACCCCTAAGCCTAAGTAGCCCTTTTTCTTGTGGGGACTGGCAATTTGTCCACACTTGTCCGAATTTAACAAAAACATGACATGACACCTTTACACTCATGAGAAAATGAGGTTTGAGACAGTAAATAATTACTCAGAATCCATTGTAAGTGTATATGTGTGTTGTCTTGTGTAGCTACAGCATTGTGTGTGTGTGTGTGTTGTGTTGTGTGTGTGTTATGTGTGTAGACTTCTATAGGTCTGTGGTCAGTGCCAGATGTCTGTGTGTAGCCCAGTGTGTCAGGCTGTGCGCGGGTCATGCGCGCGCTCATTAATAGGCCTCTGTACTGGGGAGAGGAGGGCTGGGAGGATCTGGAAGAGCTGTGGAGGGCTGGGGAATGTAGCTGTGGGTGTGTGGGGTCAGGAGAGAGGGGATCCAACATCTGTCTACAGCCTGGCCCTGCCTCGCTGCCGCACCGCGCTACAACGCTTTGACACACTGCCCGCCAATATACTAGCTGGCAGAACAGAGTAACCACACACACACACACACACACACACACACACACAGCACACACACACACACACACACACACCACACAACCAACACACACACACACACACCACATACACACACACACACACCACACACACACACACACACACACACACACACCACACACCACACACATACACACACACACTGCTTTTCTGTGTCTGGTCTGCTGGCAGTATCAGATAATGATATGTCATGGTCTGTATTAAAAGATCCATCTATGAAGAGGATACAGGTATCAAAGGCACTTCGCAGTATGTGGGAAGAGAGGGATTGGAGTGTTCAGAAATAAGCGTTTGACGGTGCGGGCCTGTAGATGTAGTTTAGGAGAGGCCAGGATAGATAGAGGAATCGAGTTGGGTTTGAAGGACACTCATCTTCCGGTCCACAAGTCTGGAGTTCTGTGTTGAAAAAACATCCTTCATGAATGTCATGCCAGATTCATCCCCTTCCCCTCCTCCACCTCTTTACTGCCAATTTTGTTGATATCCATCAGTTCTCAGGAGCTGTCACCTGTTTATTAGCTCCGCGAAGCACAGGACAGAGCACAGAGCACAGGAACAATGACTAGGGTGTTATTTTGGGCTAAAGTTCCAGGGAGAGAAGACCAGGGGAGACGGAATTGTTCTGGAGTAATAAAGGTGCGAGGCGGAGAGAGAGCGACAAGCGAGAAAGAGGAAGAGAGAGAGGGGGAAGAGAGAGAGAGATAAGAGGGAGAGACGAGAGGGCGAGAGAGAGCGAGAGAGAGAGGGGGGGAGAGGGATGGGAGGAGAGAGCTGATAAATCAGACAGGCATCTGGGAGGACGGCCTCAGAGTAACGTCGTGTGACTCACAAGGACGCCATCGAAAACTACAACGTTAGCAGCAACCGACAGGGCGGAGAGAACTCCCAAATCAGTTGTAACCACACATTTCACACACTACTATCACCGCATGCACATGCTTTCATGCAGTCACACAGAAACATGTCCTATAATCGTACGGGTCTATTAATATTAGTGTACTGTGTGGCATGTCTTTGCATCTCATGAGTCTCTCAGCTTTTGGCACTGTTAGGAAAGGCGGTTGTAAATTCCACAGCCATTTGGGATGAGGTTGTGTAACGCACCTGTGAAATGTATTCAGCCCTGCTTTACCCACACACTTTCAATCGCCCTCCCCAACTCACCCAGCATTTTGGCTGTAACAGACACTGCATGAGCTGAACTGACAGGCCCGTGGGGGAACAGACGCAGACACATTAGTGCTGTGGGGATGGGGTGGTGGGTTTGCATAGAAGAACCCTGGGTGATTTGTGGTGCTCAGTTTTAATTACTGTGTCTCTGCTCTCTTTTGCTCCTAGCTGGGAAATAGCAGGGTGAACAGCATTCACAATCCTGTCTCGCGTTTACATTAATGACTGAGTGCCATTAAGAGCCAATTGAGCCACAACGGGCCACAGCAGCGGTTACGCAGCTGTGATCCAACTGCAAAATCAAAACGGAACGTTGGCACTGGTCAGAAATGTTGCTGCTTCCAATGTTGTGTATTCCTGATTCTCAGCATTTTGGTGTATATCAGCTTTGGAAGTACATTTTCATCTACGGCTTTTTGCTACACCAAACACACAACACCACACACCCACACACAAACACACCACACACACACCCACACACACACCACACACATTACACACATACAACTCACACACACACTAACACAACTATATGACAGCACACAAACATCCAACACACACACACACACACACACGACAATCTAACTTTATCAATTTTTATACCTAGTCCCCTGCAGTAAATCCTTG
>NC_036857.1:18497484-18501190 GCF_002910315.2 Salvelinus sp. IW2-2015 | reverse complement strand
TAAATCTTGGAAGCATCAATCTGGTCTCAGGGCAGGCAGTATTCTCCCAGCTCTGTAGAGCTCACATGGGATGAAGACACTTTGTGTTGTCAAAGCCTGGTGTCTGTGGAGCCTCCATTATATCACGCCCCTCTTTCTTCATGGCAGACACATTAACCCTTAAGGACATGTGCAGGACAGCTCTTGGACATTCTCTTTGTCAAGTCGTGCTGTCTCTATTGATTGACCAATAGAGTTCCAGCGGACTGGTAGACAGATGGATAGATAGGCAGATACAGAAGGAGGGAAGGAGAGATAGAGATGGAGTGGAGTGAGAGAGAAAGGAGGTGGTCTGTCTGCTCTGTAGGATCAATCAGATGGTGTAGAGATAAGGCTGTGGATTACAGCTGTGTACAAGGTCTGGGCAGTCCGGGCTTCAAGGGACAAGGCTGTCTGAACAGACCATGATATGACCCACACACTCTCACCGGCTAGAACCAGTATACAGTACTGTCCTCCTGTAATCAAATATGTAACAGCAGTCCTTCATTTATTTTTAGGGGCGGCAGGTAGCCTAGTGGTTAGAGTGTGGGGCCAGTAACCGAAAGCTGACAAGGTTCAAATCTGTTGTTCTGCCCCTGAACAAGGCAGTTAACCCACTGTTCCCCGATAGGCCGTCATTGTAAATAAGAATTTGTTCTTAACTGACTTGCATAGTTAAAAAAACATTATTTTTTTACATTTATGAAGCTCCATCATAATTGCTGCAATAACAGTTGTATTATATTTTCATGTCTTGGATTGTCTTTTATCAATGCACTTTCATAGTTGTATGACTTTTTTCCTTGACTTGTTCAAATCCATCGTCTTGGCATTGCATTATTAAGAACATGCCTTCTACCAACTCTCTGAGTGAGTGGGATCGTTTTCCATTTTAAAAAGTCATTCTACGAACTCTCTGAAGTGAGTGGATCGTTTCTCCATTTAAAAAGTCATTCTACCAACTCTCTGAGTGGTGGATCTTTTTCCATTTAAAAGTCATTCTACCCAACTCTCTAAGTGAGTGGGATCATTTTCCATTAAAAGTCATTCTACCAACTCTCTGAGTGAGTGGGATATTTTCCATTTAAAAGTCATTGCTACCAACTCCTCTAAGTGGGATCGTTTCCATTTAAAAGTCATTCTAACCCAACTCTCTGAAGTGAGTGGGATCGTTTTCCATTTAAAAGTCATTCTACCAACTTCTAGTGAGTGGGATCGTTTTCCATTTAAAGTCATTCTAGCAACTCTCTAAGTGAGTGGGAGATGTTTCCATTTAAAGTCATTCTACAACTCTGCTAAGTGGGTGGATCTTTCCATTTAAAGTATTCTACCAACTCTCTAAGTGAGTGGGATCGTTTTCCATTTAAAAGTCATTCTCCGAACTCTAAGTTTGAAGGGACGGGATCGTTTCCATTTAAAAGTCATTCTACCAACTCTCTAGTGGTGGGAATCATTTTCCATTTAAAATCAGTCATTCTACCAGACTCTCTGAGTGAGTGGGATCGTTTTTCCATTTAAAGATCATTCTACCAACTCTCTAAGTGAGTGGGATATTTTCCATTTTAAAATGTCATTCTACAACTCTCTGAGTGAGTGGATCTTTTCCTTTAAAAAGTCTTTACTCTACCAACTCGCTCAATAGTGGGATCGTTTCCATTTAAAAGTATCTATCACCAATCTCTAAGTGATGGATCATTTTTCCATTTAAGAGTCATTCTAACTCCAACTCTCTAAGTGAGTGGGATCGTTTTCCATTTTTGAAAGTCATTCTGCAACTCTCTAAGTGAGTGGGATCATTTTATTCATTTAAAAGTCATTCTCCAACTCTCTAAGTGGGATCATTTTCCATTTTAAAGTCATTTCCTAACCACTCTCTAAGTGAGTGGGATCATTTTCCCATTTAAAAGTCATTCTACAATAACAACTCTCTAAGTGGATCGTTTTCATTTTAAAAGAGTCATTCTACCAACTCTCTAGTGAGTGGGATCATTTTTCCATTTAAAAGTCATTCTATCAACTCTCTAAGTGAGTGGATCATTTTCCATTTAAAAGTCAATTCTACCAACTCTCTATGTGGATTTCGTTTCACTTTAAAGTAATTCTGCTAACTCTCTGAGTGAGTGGGATCCCGTTTTCCCAGTTTTAAAGTCATTCTGCAACTCTCTAAGTGAGTGGGATCGTTTTCCATTTTAAAGTCATTCTACCAACTCTCTAAGTGTGGGATTTTTCCATGTAAAGTTTCTGGTCCGTAGGATGTGCGTTTCCATGTTTAAAAGGTCATTCTGCCAACTCTCTAAGTTGGTGGACATTTTTCATTTAAAAGTCATTCTGCCACTCTCTTAGAGTGAGTGGGATCTCTTTCCATTAAAAGTCATTCTATAACCGAACTCTCTCAAGGGAGTGGGATCCTTTTCCATTTAAAGTCATTCTACGTCAACTCTCTATAGTGAGGGATCATTTTCCATGTTAAAGTCATTCTACCAACTCTCTGAAGATGGGATCGTTTTCCATTTAGCTCAATCGAGTGTATGTCGTTTCATTTTTAGTCTCTGCTAACTCTCTGAGTGAGTGGGATCGTTTTCCATTTTTAAAAGTCATTCTAGCCAACGTCTTAAAGTGAGTGGTTGATCGTTTTCCATTTAAAATCATTACTACCTGTAACGTTCTAAGGGAGGTGTGGTTAGTTTTCCATGGTAAAAGCTATTCTGTCCAACTCTCTAGCGTGAGTGGAGATCCAAGGTCACATTCTTTCCATTTACAACGCATCTCATCTCTTGCCAACCCTTCGGAGTTGTCGCTCTTCTACATGCGCTGATGTATGGGATCATTTCCTCCACATTTAAGGAGTCAGGCCCTCACTACTCTCTAGCCTCCACTCTCTGAGTGAGTGGGATCGTTCCTTCCAATCTTTTAAAGCCCTTCAATTGGCTCAGTTCCCGTATTCATTATTTCACTCGTACCAACTTCTGCCAGTGTACTTCGGCGAATCTTCCGCGGGTTGTCGGACTGACTTTAAACAATGGCCCGGTCCCTTCTCTCGACCTTGGTGAAACCATTTATATGATTTTAATCGTAGATGATACTGATCCTCGCCCAATCGTCTCTAGTCTCCTCCTGAGCTGAGTGGGATCGTGTTTTTCCCCTAGCGACGCTCCACTTCGAATCATTGCCTATTCAACCTAGGGAAAACGGTCACTGCACTTTAGAGCGGGGAATTAGCGAACTGCGTTTTTCCATGGCAAATCTTAAATCTTCTGTGTCTTCTAGCAGAGTTGGTAGATAACGATTTTGACAAAAACTGGGATTTTGGAACACTGCCGCTCATCTCATTCGAGAGTGTTGGTCAGAATGGTTAAAAACATGGAAAACGTGGATATTCGCGCTCGCTTCCACTCTGAGTAAACTACTGATCTGTGTTCGGGCTGGCGGCGCGGTAGGTTGTGGTTTGTAGTTGTTTTGAACTGCGTATCGTCCATTTTTTTTCCTCCTTTCTCCCACGCGCGCAGCCCCAGTCCCAGGTTGTGTGTTTTTTTATTTTATAGTTAAAAGTAATAGTTAAGAGCAAGATCAAATAAAAAAAAATAATTTATCTAGTGTCAATTTCAATGGAAAACGGATCCCTGTGCTTGCGCTGTATCGATTAGAGGTTGGTTGTTAGGCTCTTCAATTTTTAGTTCAATACTCT
>NC_036857.1:18489219-18496036 GCF_002910315.2 Salvelinus sp. IW2-2015 | reverse complement strand
CCCAAACTCCAATGGTGGGGGGTCAGAGAAGGACATGGTCTCCTGCATTGTCCTTTCAGAAGACCTCTGCTGTACATGGCTGGGCCTGGCTGGGACTTGGCAGAGCTGGCACCCCTCGCTGGGTGAAATATGAGGGGCGTCAGCTGGCAGTAGTGTGGGGGACGCGGGGTTCGCCAGCGCTCTTGTCTCTACTAATGAGTCCCGTCTGGTGTCCAGGATGAGAGAGGGGGATAAATCAGGACTAATGAAAGCCATTGTAATGCCCTTAACTTGGTACCGGTTTTCCCAGTACTGGTCTGAACTACAGTATACCTAATGAATAGTACTGGTCTGAACTACAGTATACCTAATAGAATAGTACTGGTCTGAACTACAGTATACCTAATAGACCAGTACTGGTCTGAACTACAGTATACCTAATAGAATAGTACTGGTCTGAACTACAGTATACCTAATAGAATAGTACTGGTCTGAACTACAGTATACCTAATAGACCAGTACTGGTCTGAACTACAGTATACCTAATAGAATAGTACTGGTCTGAACTACAGTTACCCTACTAGAATAGTACTGGTCTGAACTACAGTATACCTAATAGACCAGTACTGGTCTGAACTACAGTATACCTAATATAATAGTACTGGTCTGAACTACAGTATACCTACTAGATAGTACTGGTCTGAACTACAGTATACCTAATAGACCAGTACTGGTCTGAACTACAGTATACCTAATAGAATAGTACTGGTATGAACTACAGTATACCTAATAGACCAGTACTGGTCTGAACTACAGTATACCTAATAGAATAGTACTGGTCTGAACTACAGTATACCTAATAGACCAGTACTGGTCTGAACTACAGTATACCTATAGAATAGTACTGGTCTGAACTACAGTATACCTAATAGACCAGTACTGGTCTGAACTACAGTATACCTAATAGAATAGTAATGGTCTGAACTACAGTATACCTAATAGACCAGTACTGGTCTGAACTACAGTATACCTAATAGACCAGTACTGGTCTGACTACAGAATACCTAATAGAATAGTACTGGTCTGAACTACAGTATACCTAATAGACCAGTAACTGGTCTGAACTACAGTATACCTAATAGACCAGTACTGGTCTGAACTACAGTATACCTAATAGAATAGTACTGGTCTGAACTACAGGATACCTTAATAGACCAGTACTGGTCTGAACTACAGTATACCTAATAGACCAGTACTGGTCTGAACTACAGTATACCTAATAGAATAGTACTGGTCTGAACTACAGTATACCTAATAGACAGGTACTGGTCTGAACTACAGTATACCTAATAGACAGGTACTGGTCTGAACTACAGTATACCTAATAGACAGTACTGGTCTGAACTACAGTATGCCTAATAGACTAGTACTGGTCTGAACTACAGTATACCTAATAGACAGGTACTGGTCTGAACTACAGTATACCTAATAGACAGGTACTGGTCTGAACTACAGTATACCTAATAGACAGGTACTGGTCTGAACTACAGTATACCTAATAGACTAGTACTGGTCTGAACTACAGTATACCTAATAGAATAGTACTGGTCTGAACTACAGTATACCTAATAGACCAGTACTGGTCTGAACTACAGTATACTAATAGACCAGTACTGGTCGCTGAACTACAGTATACCTAATAGACCAGTACTGGTCTGAACTACAGTATACCTAATAGAATAGTACTGGTATGAACTACAGTATACCTAATAGACAGGTACTGGTCTGAACTACAGTATATCTAATAGACCAGTACTGGTCAGAACTACAGTATATCTAATAGACTCTCACAAACTCAGTATACTTATTCTATCTGTACAACCCACTTGCATTTGTACATCAGTCTCTACATTGTGTTGTGTTAAGATCTGTTCCATCCACCAATGTGCATGTTGGGTACTTTGTGTCTTTAGACACAAGACGACTTAAGGATTCACCCAGCGGCCTTCCTTCGTTCCATCCCCCATTCTGGTCACATCAGCTCATAACACATGCACAACTCCTTCCTTCCCAGAGAGCTTAGCGGCTGGCGGAGTGTGTGTGTTGTCTGTGATTGATTGTCTACTATGGAAGCGATATGTCTTCAAATAGACGAGGGGATCCTGGCACCAGTTAATTAGTGATGTGGGATGTGTTAGAGGTCACTAATCCTGGTTACATATGTCAGTGCGTATGAAAGATACCTCCTGGGACCTGTTACACACACGCCTATCACACAGTGACAGCCCACTGAACAGATGTCAGTTCAACATGTAGTTTGATTTACATTTGGTTGAGCGAAATCAAGAAAAATGGCACCACGTCATTGGATTTAGGTTAAAAGTTGGGTGAAAAATAGACGAAATCCCTTTACTTTGATCACTTTTTTCCGCGTTGATTTAACGTCATAACATAGAWTTTTTTTTAAATGACATGGAAACAATGTTGATTCAAGCACTCTTTTTTGCCCAGTGGGAGTGTGTGTATGCTGCTGTTATGTGTATGATGCTATCTCTCACTGAAATAGTTCAAGTACAAAAGGGAAAATAAGTAAACATAAATATAGGTTGTATTTACAATGGTGTTTGTGCTTCACTGGTTGCCCTTTTCTTGTGGCAACAGGTCACAKATCTTGCTGCTATGATTGCACACTGTGGTAGTTCACCCAGTAGATATGGGAGTTTTTCTAAATTGCGTTTGTTTTCAAATTCTTTGTGGGTCTGTGTAATCTGAGGGAAATATGTGTCTCTAATAGGGTCATACATTTGGCAGGAGGTTAGGAAGTGCAGCTCAGTTTSCACCTCATTTTGTGGGCAGTGTCTGCCTACGGCGGCCATTCTCAATAGCAAGGCTATGCTCACTGAGTCTGTACATAGTCAAGGCTTTCCTTAACTTTGGGTCAGTCACAGTGGTCTCTCTCTCTCAATTTCTATTTTTCAATTTCAGGGGCTTATTTGGCATGGGAAACATATGTCTGCATTGCCAAACGCAAGTGAAATAGATAATAAACAAAAGTGAAATAAACAATACAAATGAACAATATTACACTCACAAAAGTTCCAAAAGAATAAAGACATTTCAAATGTCATATTATGTCTATATACAGTGTTGTAATGATGTACAAGTACAAAAGGGAAAATAAATAAACATAAATATCTCTCTCTTTCTCGCAGCCACTCCAGATAGATGATAACTTCTGTGGGCAGGACTTCAACCAGCCCCTGGGAGGAACCAGCACCATCGAGGGTCTGCCTCTGTTCGTGGACAAGGACGATGGCATGACCTCGGTGGCGGCCTACGAATACCACGGCCACACCGTGGCCTTTACCGGCACACGCAGCGGACGCATTAAGAAGGTAGGATAATGGTGGATTCTCTGTGTGTGTCAGTGTGTGTGTGTGTATGTCGCTGTGTGTCTGTCAGTGTGTGTATCTGAATGTTACTCACGTCTGGCTATGAGGATGAATCTAAAGGCTCTGTCTCATAGCTGACTCCTCTGTGCTGAGTGGGGGATTGAGATGACTGGAGTAGCGGGTTTGCCAATCACCGGTGCTGTCGTGCTGTGAGCCATTGCTGTGCCTTCTCTGGTGCTGTTCACTGAGCTCTGGAGAACAGGGGAGGAGAGGGGAGGAGAGGGGAGAACAGGGAAGGAGAGGGGAGAACAGGGGAGGAGAGAGGAGAACAGGGAAGGAGAGGGGGGAGGAACAGGGGAGGAAAGGGGAGGAGAGAGGAGAACAGGGGAGAACAGGGAAGGAGAGGGGGGAGAACAGGGGAGAACAGGGGAGGAGAGGGGGGAGAACAGGGGAGAGAACAGGGGAGGAGAACAGGGGAGGAGAACAGGGGAGGAGAGAGGAGAACAGGGGAGGAGAGAGGAGAACAGGGGAGAACAGGGGAGGAGAGAGGAGAACAGGGAGGAGAACAGGGGAGGAGAGAGGAGGAGAGAGGAGAAACAGGGGAGGAGAACAGGGGAAGAGAGAGGAGAACAGGGGAGCAGAGGGAGGGAGGAGAGGGGAGAGCAGGGGAGAAGGGAAGAACAGAGGAGGAGAGGGGAGAGCAGCGGAGGAGAACAGGGGAGGAGAGGAGAACAGGGGAGGAGAGCAGGGTTAGGTGGGACAGCTCTCAGATGGTTTCAGACTGTTAACACTGACTACAGTCTAAGAAGGGCCTTGGGTTTGGGTTCGAGCTTTAGTCAGAATCTCTATCGAAAGCCGAGGGTGAGTAGATTGTACAGTATCTTTGTTGAACGTATGCAATTATTTGTAGGTCATTTTATGTGGTGGATAATAGAGAAACATGGAATGCAACCACATATTCATACACACCAGAATGCACACCTGCATGCACACTGATTTACACTGAACCATTATGCAGGCACTCATGCACACTAGTCTAGGAGCAGGACACACACACTGAGTCTCTCCTGTTCTGCCAAGTCGGCTGAAACCCAGTCCCATAGTCCTTGGTTCTGACCCCTGAGGTAGCGATAGCTTGCTGGTGGTTTGGAGTGGTGCTGTTGGTGTCCGTCTGCTGGCTGCAGCAGGATAGCGGGCAGGATGCTGGAGGGGGATGTGGAGGCTGGGGCTGGGATGGATCAGCATATCTCAGAAGGAAGATATCCCTCACATGATCGGAATCCCATTTCCACTCTTCCACCGACCCTTCCTGTGTGGAGGCTGAGCGCTGGGCGGTGGGGCGCAGGCTGATGGTGTCCTCACACACAGATCGATGCAGGGCTGTAGATATAGGAGCAGAGACGGCTGGCTGGAGCTGGCTGGAGCTAGGGAAGCATAGTCATCACCACAGAGCACAACCAGGCCCTCCTGTAGTCTCTCTTTCTCCCCCATGACCCCCCTCCTCCTCTCCAGGAGACCCTCTCATCACAGTCTCACCGCTTACCACTGTGCCATCACAAACCGCCTCTCCTCTCTGTCCATGTCCGTGTATCAATGGCATCTCCCTCCCTAATTCCATGCGGCGGCATCATTGTCATTTTCTCCTGATTTGGTTTTGTTTGTTGATCTGTTTGTTTGGCTGGTGATTGTAGTGTTGACGGTGGCTTGACGGTCAGGGCCATCTGAGGTGGGCAGGAGCAGAGCACTGCTTCTATCTGGAGACAGTAGAGAGGAGAGTGTGTGGAGGGCCTCCGATCGTTGCTAGCATTTTTGTTTTATTGCTATATTTATTGTGAGTTAAACTGTGCACCGTGCCCTAATGAAATGGAAAGCAGCAGTCTATGGATGTAATTCGCCCTGTGCTCCCGTTGATGTGGCTGCAAGGCCCTTATTGATTCATCTATATGAATATATAATCACAGGCGTAAATCTTAGCAGGCGCGGAGGCAGCGGGCGGCTGGACTTGTTCAAATGCAGCTAGTCTAGTTGTTGGGGGGCAGATGATGTGTGTGTGCCTGGGTAAAGTGTCCACACACACGCTCTGTTGGCACCCATGTTTGAGTGTTTGCATATSCATGTGTGTGTCTATCTGAATGTTTGTGGGGAATGTAGAATGTGCTCATACTGTGTTGCTAGTGTTGTGATCCCTCTCTGTAGTACCAGCCAGCAGAGCTGGGATCACTGGGTCACTGTCTGCCATTTAATAGGATTCCTCAGCTTCAGAACTGCTGCAGCTGCTTCTAACACACACAGGAGAGGAACACCCACATCTCCATAAAACCTGGAAAGCTCTCTCAGACTACTTCTATTTACAACCTGAGAAGCACCCCTCAGGCCTCACAGCTCCTGCTAAATAGCCTCTCTCAGCCCTTTGAACCATTTCCACCGCCAAAAACAAAAGAGCGAGAGGGAAATAAAAAGGAAATAACATTTTCTCTGAGAGGGAGATCTAAGCTATGCGTGGGATGATTCCATATGTGTTGTTGACCTGCTAGGCCTCTAAAACCTCCCTCCTACCCAAGTCAGTACCGAACGGATGGGCCAATCTGCATAGGGCGCTGGCCTTGTTACCGTGCCGATGGGCTGAGGGGCGTGTGGCTGAGCCTGATTTGATTTGATTAAGCCCTGTTCATTCACAGTGGCACAGCTAATCTTGAGGCAGTGAGACATGCAGAGACTTCCAACTAACAAGTCATAAATTATGGAGCAAGGTTCAGTCTCTTACCTTCTCTCTCCCTCCCTGGACTGGTTATGTGCACTAGGCAGTGAACACTACTTCTCTCTCCCTCCCTGGACTGGTTATGTGCACTAGGCAGTGAACACTACTTCTCCTCTCCTCCCTGACTGGTTATGTGCACTAGGCAGTGAACACTACTTCTCTCTCCCTCCCTGGACTGGTTATGTGCACTAGGCAGTGAACACCACTTTCTCTCCCTCCCTGGACTGGTTATGTGCACTAGCAGTGAACACTACTTCTTCTCCCTCCCTGGACTGGTTATGTGCACTAGGCAGTGACACTACTTCTCTCTCCCTCCCTGGACTGGTTATGTGCACTAGGTCAGTGAACACTACTCTCTCTCCCTCCTGGACTGGTTTATGTGCACTACGCAGTGAACATACTTCTCTCTCCCTCCCTGGACTGGTTATGTGCACTAAGGCAGTGAACACTACTTTCTTCTCTCCTCCCTGGACTGGTTATGTGCACTAGGCAGTGAACACTACTTCTCTCTCCCTCCCTGGACTGGTTATGTGCACTAGGTAGTGAACACTACTTCGCCTCCTCCACAGGTACCTTGCTTGGGTCAGATAGAGAGATAGAGGGATGAATGGAGGGATAGCCACAGCAAGGTTAGCCAGGGACCGTCCTACGTGGACAGACAGGACACAGGCTCCCAGTGACCAGACCT
>NC_036857.1:18461214-18489194 GCF_002910315.2 Salvelinus sp. IW2-2015 | reverse complement strand
CTATCATTGTAACTCTACTTTGTTCATGTGGCATCTCTAAAACTCCTAAGTTTCAGTACAGACGGATGGGCCAATCTGCATAGGGCGCTGTGCACTTGTTACAAAAGATCGTGCCGAGGGGATTTCTTGTGGCTGATATTTTGATTTTGGATTAAGCCCTGTCATTTCTACAGTAGCACTAGCTTAATTTTCAGAGGCATTGTGAGCATGCAGAAGACTTACCAACGTAACAAGAGAGCAGGGTATCCAATAATAACTCTTGATCCTGTTCCTTCTTCAATGGCAGTTATCCACACACTCATTGTCCTCACTCAATCGTGACATAGATTATTGTATGCAACCTAAGTCACAGTTTTGTAACACAACCGTCCAATCTTCACACAAACTACGAGTATGTCATTTGCGATATTTCGTGAACTCATGGGTGTCTCGATGAAATCAACATGATTGCTTATCAAATTAACTCTCCCCACCACTAGTGGCCGATAAGGAAGCTTGGTTATACACAGTCGCCATCTCATAGTGCGAAACAGTTGGTATGTCCATCATAATACCTTCATTCCCACAGAGATGAGTCAGGTGTATCACATCTGGTCCTTCCCCCAGACGCAAAACGTATTCCAATCTGGTGACTGGGGTCTTACATCAAGTGAGTGCCAGTAGGTAGGGGAAGGGTCTATGGAACAATCAGCGTAAGTAGTTGCTAATGCTAAGCTAACATGCTAAGAAGTTATAAGTAGTTGCATATGTTTGCTAATTAGTTAAAATGCATACATTGCTGCTCGGTTTTTCATCGCTACCTGGCCAGTATCTTCAATAATGTTGTGACTATCCAATTTACCAGAATTGGCACCAAGCACGTAGACTGTAAAACCATCTAGGTGATACCGCTACCATAGCAGCCCTCTATGCTTTATTAACGGGACAGTTTTAATACTCAATCACTGCATCTCTGTATTATCACCGCTCACCTCCTCACCTCGAACGGGAAGTTCACTCCGATCTGACATACACTCTCAGTTGACTACGTCCGTATATCCCTCTTGTTTACAAAGCCTTTTCCATCTATTCACTCCCTCCACTCTCTCTCCTGGACTGGTTATGTATACGCGCCATGTTGACACACTCTCTCTCCCCTCCGCTGGCCCGTTGAAATTAGTATGAACATACGAACATGAGAGTAGAACACACTCTCCAGCACCCGTCATTCCGCCTCCTGGATCTGGTTATGTGCCACTCAGGCACGTGAACACGTACTTCTTCTCCCTCCTCTGGACTGGTTATGGCACAGGCCAGTGAACACATACTTCTCCCTCTCCCTCCCTGGACTGGTTATGCGCACTAGGTACGTGAAACACTACTCCGCCTCCTCCACAGGTACCTTGCTTGGGTCAGATAGAGAGATAGAGGGATGAATGGACGGGACTAGCCACAGCAAGGTTAGCCAGGGACCGTCCTACGTGCGACAGACAGGACACAGGCTCCCAGTGACCAGACCTTTATTGACGTAGCGATGATCGCTAATGTCATGTCTGCATCTGCGGGCTTTACTATCTCACTTGGGAAGCCAGACTAATGAAGACACATGAATCTCTAACAGTAATTGACCATGTAAACTCTAATTAACGATATAGCATTCTGGAAATGGGATGATGTAGTCGCTATTGGCTCCAGTGATGACTGTATGGCAGCGTGTGTAAATGTCAGCTAGGAGACTAATGGTGAGCGAGCGTTGAACTAGTTCACTCTCTGGCCTGCCAGACGTGTTCAATGTCTCATCTGGTGTATCGGGGACGGGACGGAGACTATCACTTCTCACCATGATGGAAGAGAGCAGGAGTTGTGATGATATGACCTAGGAGAAGAGCATTGATTCTCCTCTCTTCCCTGATTCCCCAGTCAGGATGAGCACCAGGAGTGCGTGCTACTGCGGCTAGTTTTGACTGGCCTGGCTCACTGTTATAGAGCCTGTTCAAGAGGCTATATATCTGACTGCCTATGATATCTACCCACCAAAGGGTGAACAGTGGCTGGCGAATTAAAATCTGCTAGCACTTCCTCTACCCTCTTTACTCCCTCCTCTCCCCCTCCTCGTTCTTCTGTCAGCCGTCACCTTGAAACTCTCCTCTGTGGTGAGCTTGTTGCTACCGCTACTCGTCCTCCGAGAAATTCCCCTGTTGCGAACGTATGCATGTCCCTCTCCTAATACTGTGTGCTGTGTGTGTGGCGTGTGTGTGTGTGTGGCTGTGTGTGTGTGTGTGTCGTCTGTGTGCTGTTGCCTGTTGTGTGGGTGCTGTGCTGTGTGTGTGTGTGTAGGAATGTGAAGCATGGGCCTACTGTCCCTCTCTCTCTCTCTCCCCCACTCTTCTTCCACCACCACCACTGCTCTACATAACTCTATATATAGTCCTGTCTATATCGACTCAACAAGGGAAGAGTAGAATGGTCATGCCTTCATAACGTGCTTGCAGAGTGAACTGAATCAGAGAACTACAAGTGTTTGCACTCTGGGGGGGGGGGCACGGTGGTCTGGAAGGGGTTCTGGATGCTGTACAGCTACAGTACTCTGTGAGGTTGGGGTATTACTTGATATACAGTGCATTCAGAAAGTATTCAGACCCCTTCACTTTTCCCACATTTTGTTACGTTACAGCCTTATTTTAAAATGTATTAAATAAAAAATCATTAATCTACACACAATACCCCATAATGACAAAATGAAAACAAGGTTTTTAGAAATGTATTAAAAATAAAAAAATAAAAAACCTAATTTACATAAGTATTCAGACCCTTTGCTATGAGACTCAAAATTGAGCTCAGGTGCATCCTGTTTCCATTGATCATCCTTGAGATGTTTCTACAACTTGATTGTTTATACAACATGGTTACACYTGGTCTGCGGTTGTGAGGCCGTTTGGACTTACTGCCAAATTCTCTAAAACAATTTTGGTGGCGGCTTATGGTAGAGAAATGAACATTAAGTTCTCTGGCAACAGTTCTGGTGGACATTCTTGCAGTCAGCATGCCAATTGCATACTCCCTGAAAACTTGAGACATCTGTGGCATTGGGTTGTCTGACAAAACTGCACATTTTAGAATGGCCTTTTATTGTCCCCAGCACAAGGTGCACCTGTGTAATTATCACGCTGTTTAATCAGCTTCTTGATATGCCACACCTGTCAGGTGGATGGATTATCTTGGCAAAATAGAAATTCTCACTAACAGGGATGTAAACAAATTTGTGCACAATATTTGAGAGAAATAAGCTTTTTGTGCGTATGGAACATTTCTGGGATATTTTCTTTCAGCTCATGAAACATGAGACCAACACTTTACATGTTGTGTTTATATTTTTGTTCAGTATATTACTTAAGTGTCATTGAGAAGGTCTGGGTGAATCTTCAGAGATTCTGGGTGTGATTGCAGAGCTAGATGGTGAAATGAGTTAGCCGTACTGGAAAATGACATTTTCATAAGCAAGATGGCCGCTGATGGTTGAGATGCTGGAAGAACATTTTCACCAAACAATTTGTCTGGACTCCATACTGCAGTGATGCACAATGTCAGGTGCCGTTGGCCAACATCAAGTTGTCTATTGTACACACTGGCTAATCCCTGGCATGGCGGTACACGTTAGTGTGTGTGCCAGGATGCCAGTGTACGGGACAGTCTGTGCACTGCCCCTGACCGTGTTGTTGCAGCTGTGGCCTCTTTATGTGAGGGCAGTGCCCACCTGATGCCATGCACAGCTGCTGCTTCAGGAAGGGTTAACTACCCAACGCACTCTAACCCCTGACGTCACCTCCGAAACTCACCAGACCAACTATGTTGTGAGTGTGTGTGTTGTGGTGTCGTGTGTGCTGTGAGTCCTCTGTCTGCTCAGGTGTGTGTTGGTTGTTCGACATGTGTGTGTGTGTGTGGTGTGTGTGATGTGTTGTGTGTAGGCTAGTAGGCAATGGTGTGTGTGTGTGCTGTGGTGCTGTGTGGAAGTGTAGTGTGTAGGCTGTTCGTGTGTGTGATGTGTGCAATGTGTGTGTGTGTGTCGTGCGTGAAGTGTTGTTGTTGTCGTGTTGTGCGTGCTGTGTGATGTGGCTGTGTGGTTCGTTGTGCTGTTGCTGTGTGTGTGCTGCTGTGTGTGTGTGTGTGCGTGTGGCTGTGCTCGTGGAAGCTGTGTGTGTTCGTTGTGTGTTTGCAGTGGTGTGTGTGTGTGCGTCGTGTGTGGTTGGTGTGTGTTGTCGTAAGGCGCTGTTGGTGGTGGTGTGGTGTGATGTTTCGTGTGGTTAGCTGTGTGTGGGTGTGTGCTAGGTAACGTTCTGTGTGTGGTGTGTGAAGCTGTGTGTGTGTGGTCGTGTAGGCTGTGTGTGTGTAGTGCTGTGTGGTGCTGTGTGGTGTGCTGCTCCCATTCCAGAAAGGCAGGACGAAGATAGCACTGCCGCTAAGCCCCCATCAACCTGTTTCCTCCTCATCTGCTCCATCTGTACTATTCATTCACAGACAAGCCCTTCTGTTGCCCCATCTGTCCTATTCTTCAACAGCAAGCCCCTGTCCCTGTCCTGCACCCATCCTGGTCTCACTTCTTCACAAAAGCCCTGTCATGTCGCCCCATTATGTGCTATTCCTCTCAGCAGAACGCCTGTCTGTCCTGCCCATTCTGTCTACTCTTCACAGAACGCCCTGTCTGTCTGCCCAATCTGTTCTATTCTTCACAAGCCCTGTATCGTCTTCCCCCTCTGTCTATTCTTCACCAGAAGCTCTCGTCGTCTACGCCCCATCTGTCTATTCTTCAACACGAAGCCCACCTGTCCGTCTGCCGCCATCATGTCTATTTTCACAGAAGCTCTGTCTTCTGCCCCCATCTGTCTATTCCTCACAGAAGCCCTGTATGTCTGCCCCATACTGTCTATTCTTCACAGAAGCTCTTGTCTTCTGCCCCAACTCTGTCATTCTTTTACAGAAGCTCTGCTCTGTCGGCCCATTGTCTATTTCTCACCAGAAGCTCTGTCCTTTCTGCCCCATCTGTACTATTCTTCACGAGAAGCCTGTCTGTCTGCCCTCATACTGTACTATCTTCAAAGAAATACTAGTCAAGCCTCATGCTCTCCTGCACTGCTCTATTCTGCCTCCACAGAAGCCGCTCTGTCTGTCTGCCCCATCAGTCTATTCTTCATCAAAGCCCTGTCTGTCTGCCCCATCTTGTCCTATATCTTCACCAGACAAGCTCTGTCTGTCTTGACCATCTGTCTACTCTTGCACAGAACCTCTGTCTGTCTGCGCTGTCTGTCTATTCTCTCTCACAGAACGCTCTGTCTGTCTGCATGTCTGTCTATCTTCCACAGAAAGCTCTGTACTGCTCTGCCCCCATCTGCTTTACACCTCTCTTATACAGAAGCTCGCTGTCTGTCTGCACCATCTGTCCTATCTCTCACAGAAGCCCGTATGTTGCCCATCCTTTCTATCTTCACAGAAGCCTCTGTCTGTCTGCCCATCTGTCCTATTCTTTACAGACAGCTCTGCTCTGCCCTCATCTGTCTATCTTCACAGTCAAGCCTTCTGTCTTTCGCCCCATCTGTTCATTCTCCACCAGAAGCCCTGTCGTCGTGCCTCATCTGTCTATTCTTCACAGAAACTCGTCTTCGCCCCATCTCGTCTATCTTCCAGAAGCCCTGTCTCGTCTGCCCATCCGTCTATTCTTCACAAGAAGCTCTGTCTCGTCTGCCCCATCTGTCTAATTCTTCACAGAAAGCCCTGTCTGTCCCCCATCTATCTTCTTCACAGCATGCTCTGTCGTCGACCCATTCTTGCTATTTCTTCACAGAAGCTTGCTCTGTACTGCCTGTCTGTCTATTCTTCACAGAAGCTTCCTGTCTGTCTCGCCTTGTCTGTCCTATCTTCACAGAAGCTCTGTCTGTCTAGCCCCCATCTCGTTTAATTCTTTCACAGAAGCTCTAGTCTGTCTGGCCTGTCTGTCTGCTTTGGTCAGTGGACACAGCAGCATATTTGTGACAGGTGCAGCCTCAGTGTTCAGTCAGCACCAGCCTTGGTGAGGATCAAAAACCTTACACGATGCATGTACGGCTCGTTGACATTGTAACACACACTCTTTAGCTAAAGCCATGCCTGTTACGAGAGTCGGTTCAGCCAAACAATAGCATGATACATATGTCAGACAGCCCGACACTGTTATATCTAATGTGCACCCATTGTTCCCTGTTATTCATTAGGCTAGCCTGTGGCTCTAACAGCATCAGTCTGGACTCAGCGAGAGCATCCCTCCCATGTTATTACGCTCAGACAGGGTCCCATGTGAATGTTCCAGACAGAATCCTACAGTGGTTCAGGTGACCTCTGATAGTTGAGTTGACAGATGGCATATCTATCTTTCATTTTCTTATTATGCCCCCTGAGGTTCCAATCACCAAGAGATGACATAGAGAATGTGGTATTCTAGGAGGATTGAAAACACATCATATACTAATCCAGTGTCAGGGCTGAGCAGAGCAGACTACACCCATTGGTGATAGAGAACAGCCTGTAGATTCTCCACTCTCACGGCTGTGTGATTATCAATAGTGCATCGCAGGCCTGGAGAAGTTCACATCAAAACTGGGGCCCTTGAAACACACATCACACACACATCACACACCACACCACACACACCACATCAACACACACACACACACACACACACACACACACACACACACACACACACACACACACACACACACACACACACCACAAGTCTTGTATAACTAAACTTGTGGGGACACGAATTCAGTCCATCAAAATTCTGTTCCCCTAATCCGTACCCTAACATAACCCTAACCTTAGCCCTAAACCTAAACCCCAGCTCCTTATCCCTAAACCTAATTCTAACACTAAACACTAATTCTAACCTTAACCTAAACACCCTATGAAATACGCATTTGACCTTGTGGGGACTAACAAAATTCCCCAGTTGTCAAATGTTTGTTCATTTAACCATCTACTTTCTGGTCCCCACAAGTATAGTTAACACGTCCACCACACAACGTCACGCTGTGCTCTGTTTCTGTTCTGTGCTTCTGCTCTGCGTGCTCTGACTGTACTGCTCTGCGTGCTCTGTTTTATGTTCTGTCTCTGCTCTGCTGTGCTCTGTTCTGTCTCTCTGCTGTGCTGTGCTCTGCTCTGCTGTGCGTCATGTTCGTTCTGCTCGTTCTGTTCTGCTCCTGCTGTGCTCTGCTATGCTGTGCTCTGTTCTGTTCTGCTCTGTGGTGCTCTGTTCGTGGTTCTGCTTCTGCTGTCTCTGTTCTGTTGCTCTGCTGTGCTTCTGCTGTGTTCTGTTTGTTCTGCTGTGCTTCTGCTCTGCATCTGCTCTGTTTGTTCTGTTTTCTGCTGCTGCTCTGTTCTGTTCTGTTCTCTTGTGCTCTTTACTGTTCTGCTGTGCTTGCTCTGCTCTGTTCTGTTCTGCTTGCTCTGCTCTGCTCTGCTCTGTCTTGCTCTGCTGTGCTCTGTTCTTTCTGTCTGCTCTGCTCTGCTGTCTCTGCTGTTCTCTGTTCTGTCTGTTCTGCTGTGCTCTGCTCTGATCTGCTCTGTTCTTTCTGCTGTGCTCTGTTCTGTTCTGTTCTACTGTGCTCTGTTCTGTCGTTCTGCTTTGCCTGCTCTGCTCTGTTCTGTTCTGTTCTGCTGTGCTTGCTCTGCTCTGTCTGTTTCTGTTCTGTGTGCTCTGTTCTGTTCTGTTTGTGCTCTGCTGTTGTCTGCTCTGCTCTGGTCTGTTCTGCTCTGTCTGTTCTTGTCTGTTCTGCTCTGGTTCTGCTCGTGCCTTTACTGTTCTTTGGTGTTAAAACACATCCATAAACGGTAACCTTTGATGGCTGAGGGCTTTTTTTCTGCTTTCAAATTTTCCATCAGCACTGAGTAGGGAGGGCTTGATTAGCATTCCTCTTCAACATAGAGATGAGAGGGAAGAGGGACAAGGAAGGGGGAGAGAAGAGAGAAACTGGGAAGAAGAGAACAACTTAAAGATAGATACCCAGAGGTAGTGTAATTTCTCTCCATCTGTTGGCCCGCCTGTGCCAAGAATCTCTATTGTTCATTGAGCTACGGAAGGCATTAGATTACTGAGCCGATATCACAGTGCCACTCTCAGCTCTCCCATGGCTAAAAATAACTTTGTCGCTCCCTCTTCCTCCCCCCTCCCCCACCAAACAAGGCTTTACTCCCCAGGTTTTGGTTCATTGTGGGGGAACAATGCGTTACAGCGGAAAAGCAAGCGACTGAGCCGTGAATGTAATCTCCTGTGGTGTGTTTGTTCTGTGCGTCTGTGAGAGGAGGGGCGCGAGTCAGAGCAGGGCTATGGCTGGGGACTGAGCAGGGGCTATAGCTGGTGGCCTCGTCCTCTGCTTAATTGAAAGCGTAAAAGAGACTTGGCAGGCTTCCTGACACAGCCAGTCATGTAGGGGTAAGGTAGGGGTAGGGGGGAGTTGTTGGAGAGATTGTAGAAGTACTGTATAGTGGCCCCCTCCCTCTCTCTCCTCTCTGTTCTTCCCTCTGGACCACCCTTAAGCTCGCCATTGGTGGGCACAGTTCTAACACGACGGTTGGGGGTGGGTTCTGTTCCTGTGTGGGCCCACATGTGGGAGTTTATGGGTTTGTGGTTTGATTTTGGTTGGGCAGAAAATAGTTGGTTGACGACTGAGCCACCCCACCTCGATTCCCTCTCTCTCTGTGGAGTAATGCAGGGCTGAGTCTGGCCCATGCCAGGGCGAGTCTGGGCCATGCAGGGCTGAGTCTGGCCATGCAGAGCTGAGTCTGGCAAGCAGGGCTGAGTCTGCCATGCAGGGCTGAGTCTGGCCTGCCAGGGCTGAGTCTGGCCAGCAGGGCTGAGTCTGGCCATGCAGGGCTGAGTCTGGCATGGAGAGTTGGAGTGGCCATGCAGGCTGAGTCTGGGCCATACGGGGTGAAGTCTGGCCATTTGCGGGCTGAGTCCCTGCATGCGGGGGTCTGAGTCTGGCCATGCGGGGCTGAGTCTGGTCTGTGGGCTGAGTCTGGCCATGCGGGCTGGATTGGCCATGCAGGTCTGAGTCGGGCCATCAGGGCTGATCCTGGCCATGCGGGGCCTGAGTCTGGCCATACAGGGCTGAGTCTGGCCATCGCCTGCAGAGCTGACGTCTGGCCATACAGGCTGGGTCCTGGCCATACAGCGCTGTCTGCCATGCGGGCTGAGTTATACAGGGCTGATCTGGCCAGCAGAGCTGAGTCTGGCCATACAGGGCTGGGTCTGGCCTAACAGAGCTGAGTCTGGCCAGCAGGGCTGAGTCTGGCCATACGGGGCTGAGTCTGGCCATAACAGGGCTGAGTCTGGCCATGCCTGCAGGAGCTGAGTCCCTGGGCCATATTATATGTGTCTGGGGTCTGGCCATGCAGAGTGAGTCTGGCAAAACAGGGCTGAGTCTGGCCCATACAGGGCCTGAGTCTGGCCATGCATGCATGAGCTGAGTCTGGCATATACAGGGCTGGTCTGCCATAACAGAGCTGAGTCTGGCCAGCAAGGGCGAGTCTGGCATACGGGGCCGAGTCTGGCCATACAGGCTGAGTCTGGCATGCCCCCCCAATGCAGAGCTGAGTCTGGCCATAAAGGGCTGGGCTGGCCATGACAGAGCTGAGTCTGGCCAATAGCAGAGTTGAGTACGGCATGCAGGGGTTGAGTCTGGCCATATGGGGCTGAGTACCTGGCGATGCGGGGCTGAGTCTGGCCATGCGGGGCTGAGTCTGGCCATGCGGGCTGAGTCTGGCATGCGGGGTCTTGAGTCTGGCCAATGCGGGGCTGAGTCCTGGCCATGCGGGGCTGAGTCTGGCCCATGGCAGGGCTGAGTCTGGGCCATGCAGGGCTGAGTCTGGCCATGCGGCTGAGTTCTGGCCATACAGGGTGAGTCCCTGGCCAGCCATGCAGAGCCTGAGTCTGGCATACAGGGCTGGGTCTGGCCATGCAGAGCTGAGTCGCGGCCATCGGGGCCTTGAGTCTGCCATGCAGAGCTGAAGTCGGCCATGCAGAAGTTGAGTCCTGGCCATAAAGGGCTGAAGATCTGACATGCAGAGCTGAGTCGGCATGCAAGGCTGAGTCTGCCATGCAGACGCTGCAGTCTGGCCAGCAAAGAGCTGAGGTCTGGCCATGCAGAGCTGAGTCTGCCAATGCAGGGCTGGGTCTGGCCATGCAGGGCTGAGTCTGGCCATGCCAAGCTGAGTCTGGCCATGCAGAGCTGAAGTCTGGCCCTACAAGGGCTTGGGTTGGCGAACAGGGCTGGGTCTGGGCCATGCAGGCCTGAAGTCTGGCCATGTAGGCTGAGTCTGGCCATCGCGGGGCTGGGTTTGGCCCATACAGGGCGGGGCTGCGCCATCGCAGGGCCGAGTCTGGCCATGCGGGGCTGAGTTCTGGCCAATGCAGGCTGAGTCGGCCTATGCAGGGCTGCCGTCTGGCCCAGCTGGCTGAGTCTGGCCATGCGGGGCTGAGTCTGGCCAGCAAGAGCTGAGTCTGGCCTGCCATGCAGAGCTCAGTCTGGCCATACAGGGCTGGGTCTGGCCATAGCAGAGCTGAGTCGGCCATGCGGGGCTGAGTCCGGCATCGGCGCACGAACGAGGGCTGGGTCCTGGCCATAGCAGAAGCTGAGTCTGGCCATGCGGGGCTGAAGTCGGGCATGCGGGGTTTTGAGTCTGGCATACGGAGCCTGAGTCTGCCATGCAGAGCTGAGTCTGGCCATGCAGAGTTGAGTCTGGCCATGCAGGGCTGAGTCTGGCCATGCGGGGCTGGGTCTGGCCATACGGGCTGGGTCTGGCCATGCAGGGCTGAGTCTGGCCATGTGGGCTGAGTCTGGCCATTGCAGGGCTGAGTCTGGCCATGCAGGGCTGAGTCTGGCCATACAGGGCTGAGTTGGCCCTGCCAGGGCTAGTCTGCCCATGCAGGCTGCGTCTGGCCATTGCAGGGCTGAGTATGGCCATACGGGGCTGAGTCTGGCCGGCAGGGGTGAGTTTGGCCATACAGGCTAGTTCTGGCATGCGGGCTGAAGTCTGGCCGTACAGGGCTGGGGCTGGACATGCAGGGCTGGGTTTGGCCATACAGGGCTTGGGGGTGGCCTGAGCAGGGCTGAGTCTGGCCATGCGGGGCTGAATCTGGCCATGCCAGGGCTGAGCTCTGGGCATGCAGGGCTGTAGTCTGGCCATGCGGGACTGGAGTCTGGCCATGCAGTAGCTGAGTCTGGCCATGCATGCAGAGCTGAGTCAATGGCCATACAGGGCTGGGTCTGGCCATGCAGAGAACTGTAGTCCGGCCATGCGGGGCTGAGTCCGGCCATGCGGGCTGAGTTGGCCATCACGGAGCTGAGCTGGCCATGCAAGAGCTGAGTCTGGCCATGCAGGAGTTGGTTCTGGCCAATGCAGGGCGAGTCTGGACCATGGTAAGGGCTGAGTCCGGCCATGCAGGGGCTGAGTCTGGCATACAGGGCTGGGGTCTGGCATGCAAGCGAGAGAGGGCTGAGTCCCGCCATGCGGGGTTGAGTCTGGCCATACGAAGCTGAGCTCTGGCCATGCGAGCTGAGTCTGGCCATGCAGAGTTGAGTCTGGCCATGCAGGGCCTGAGTCTGGGCACTGCGGGCGGTCAAGGCCATACAGGCTGGGTCTGGCCATGGCAAAGGGCTTGAGTCTGGCCATGTAGGGTGAGTCTGGCCAATGCAGGGCTGAGCATGGCCATACAGGGCTGAGTCTGGCATACAGGGCTGAAGTCTTGGCCCTGCAAGGGCTGCGTCTGGCCTGCAGGGCTGAGTCCTGGCCATGCAGAGCGAGTCGGCCATGCCAGAGCTTGAGTTCCTGGTCCAATGCAGAGCTGAGTCTGGCCCATACAGGGCTGGTCTGGACAATTACAGGGCGTGGGTCCTGGCCATGCAGGGCTGAGTCTGGCCCATTGCGGCTGGGTCTGGCCATACGGGCTGGGTCTGGCCATGCAGGGCTGAGTCTGGCCATGCGGGGCTGAGTCTGGCCATGCAGAGTCTGAGTCCTTGGCCATGCAGGGGAGTCTGGGCCATACGGGCTGAGTCTGGCCATGCGGGCTGAGTCGGCCATGCGGCTGAAGTCTGGCCATGCGGGCGAGTCTGGCCATGCGGGGCTAGTCTGGCCATGCAGAGTTTGAGTTCTGGCCATGCAGGGCTGAGTCTGGCCATGTAGGGCTGAGTTGGCCATGCCGGGGCTGGGGTCTGGCCATACAGGGCTGGGCTGGCCATTGCAAGGCTGAGTCGTGGCCATGCTAAGGCTTGAGTCTGGCCATGCAGGGCTGAGTCTGAGCCAGGCAGGCTGAGTCTGGCCATGCATGGGCTGAGTCTGGCCATGCAGGCGAGTTCTGGCCATGCAGAGCGAGTCTCTCTGGCCATTGCAGGCTGGTCTGCCATACTCAGGGCTGGTTCTGGCCATGCAGGGCGGTGATGCAGGCTAGCTGGCCATGCGGGGCTAGGTCTGGCCTACGGGGCGGGTTGCATAAGGCGGGGCGCTGCAGCGTCTGGGCCATCGGGCGATCGAGCACTGAGCTGCATGCCAGGAGTTGAGTCTGCGCAGGCGATCGGCCATGGGGCTGAAGTGCTGGCCATGCACGGATGAGTCGCCAGCCATCGGCTTGGCCATCAGGCTGGGCTGGCTCATGCGACTTGACGCGGTCGATCGGCCATGCGGGGCGGGTCTGGCCATGCGGGGCTGAGTCTGGCCATAAGCAGGGCTGGGTCTGGCCATGCAAGAGCTGAGTCTTGGCCATGCGGTGAGTCCGGCCGATGCGGGGTGAGTCTGGGCCATACAAGGCTGAGTCTGGCCATGCAGCAGGCTGAAGTCTTGCCATGACGGTTGTCTGGTCCGCGTGGCTGCAAGTCAGGCCCTGGGTAGTCTGGCCATTCAGGGCTAGTCTTGGGGCGGCGCTCTGGCCAGTAGGCTATCGCAATGAAAACAAGGCTGAGTCTGCCATGCCATGCAAGCTGAGTCTGCCATACAGGGCGAGTCTGCGCAGGTGATTGCCAGCAGTCTGGCCAGAGGCTGCTGGCCATACGGCTAGTCTGGCTGGCTGAGTCTGGCCATACAGGGCTGAGTCTGGCCATGCAAGGCGAGTTCGAGCTCGGCGTCCTGCGGCTTGTTTGCGATACCAGGGCTGGGGTCTGGCCATCATGGCGCAGAGCTGAGCTGGCCATGCGGGCTGAGTCTGGCCATCAGTGACGGTGCAGTGAGTCTGGCCATGCAAGGAGTTGCAGGCCGCAGCTGAGTCTGGCCATACAGGACTGGGTTCTGGCCATGACAGAGCTGAGTGCCGCTACGGTGAGTCGGCATCAGGGCTGAGTCTGGCCATACGGGAGCTGAGTCTGGGCGCATAACGAGTTGGAGCGTGAGTTGGGCCATGCCAGCGGCTATCGATGTAGGTGATGTCGGGCCATCGGTACTGGCATATAGGCTTGGTGCCATAGACTGGCTGACATGGGTACCCACGGGAGTCTGAACGCTGAGTTGGAATAGTCTGGCCTGCAGGCTGATTGCAGCAGGTGAGTCTGCTGGTGGCGCATCAGGGGTCTGCCTGCGGTGAGTCTGGCATGGCTGAGTCTGGCGCTTGCAGGTGTCTGGCCATAGGGCTGAGTTCTGGCCAGAGTGGTGGCCTGAGGCTCGTCTGGCCAGCTGAGCTGGATGGCGAGCTGAGTACTGGCCATAGCGAGCTGGCGGCGCAGAGTCGATTGGCCAGGAGCGCAGTCTGCTTACGGGCTGGAGTCTGGCCATGCAGGGCTGAGTCTGGCCATGGCGGGCTGGTCTGGCCATACGTGGTGGCAGGCAGAAAGTCTGGGCCATGGCTGGAGCTGAGTTTGGCCATGGCAAGAGTTGAGTCTGGCCATGCAGGGCTGAGTCTGGCCATACGGCTAGTCTGGATGCGCTGAGTCTTTTTTTTTGCATGCCGGTCATGCGGGCGTCTGCCTGCGGCTGGTCTGGCCATCAATTGAGTCCCAGGAGGCTTGGTGCATGGGCTGAGTCGGCCATGCGCGGTTCAAGGGCTGTGAGAACTGAACTGGCCATGTGGGCTGAGTTCTGGCATGCGGGGCTGAGTCTGGCCATGCAGGGCTGAGTCTGGCCATGCTGACTGATGCGCTGAGTCTGGCCAGCAGATGCTGAGTCGGTAGGCCATGAGACATGAGTCTGCCATAGCTGGTCTGGCACAACAGGCATGCAGTACTGTGCGGAGCTGATACTGGCTGCGGGTCGTCTGGCCGGATAACGGAGGCTGGGTCGTTGGCCCATTGCAGGGCTGAGTGCATGCGTGAGTCGCCATGCAGAGTGAGCCTGCGGTGAGCTGCATACGGGCCAGTCTGGCATGCGCTGAGTCTGGCACGGCTAGTCGCAGCCGACTGAGCCAGCGGGCTGGTCTGACAGGGCCTGTCGGCCATTGAGGGTGTCTGGCTGCAGGGCTGAGTCTGGCCAGTGCGCGGTGAGTCTGGCCATTCGGGCTAGTGCACATGCCAGCAAGCTGAGTCTGGCCAATAGCAGGGCTGGGATCTGCATCGGGCTGAAGTCTGGCCATGCGGGGCTGAGTCTGGCACAGGGCTGGCGGCAGCATGCAAGAGCTGAGCTGAAGGCGCGATAGACGGTGCCTGCAGGTCTGGCCATAGGCAGTCGCAGCATGCAGAGTGAGTCTGTAGCGGTCGGATGCAGGCGTGAGTCTGGCCATGCCGGCTGAGTCTGGCCATACAGGCTGAGTCTGGCCTTGCCATGCAGAGCTGAGTCTGGCCCATACAGGGCTGGGTCTGCCATCAGAGCTGAGCTGCCCGGGCAGTCTGGCATCGGGCTGAGTCGGCCAGTAGGGCTGAGCTGTCAGCCTGAGGCTAGTTGACCATCAGGGGCTGCTGCCAAGCAGAGCTGAGTCTGCCATGCAGATTGAGTCTGGCCATTGCAGGGCCTGAGTCTGCCATTGTAGGGCTGAGTCTGGCACGGGAGTTGCGCAGGCTGAGGTCTGGCCATTGCGGCTGAAGTCACTGGCCTGCGGGGCTAGTTCTGGCCATCGGGTTGAGTCGGCCATCGGCTGAGTCTGGCCCATTGCAGGCTGAGGGCTGCGGGCTGGCGACATCAGGCTGAGTTGGCCATGGCCATTGCAGGGCTGAGTCTGGCCATCGAGGGTGGCCATGGAGGGCTATCTGGCCATTAGGATCAGGCCTGCGGGTTACTATACGGCCGGTCTAAGCACGCGGCTGAGTCTGGCATGTAGGGCTGAGTCTGGCCAGCGGTGCTGGAGACTGAGTCTTGGCCATGCTAGGGCTGAGTCTGGCCCAGAACGAGGCTGCTGAGACCTGGCTGGCCATCAGAGCTGAAGTCTGGCCTGCAGGGCTGGTCTGGCCATACAGCGGGTAGCCATGGGCTTGAGTCTGGCCATGACCGAGGGCGCTGGCATCGGCGCTGGTCTGCCATGCAGGGCAATAGTTTGCCATGCTAAGGGCTGAGTTCTGGCCATGCAGGTTGGTCTGCAGCGGTGAGTCGCCATCGGGGGAGTGCTGCGCATGCAGAGCTGGGTTGGCCATGACGGCTGGTGCTGGCATGCGGCAGTCTGGCCATCGCGTGGGGCTGAGTCTGGCCATGCAGGTGAGTCTGCATGCACTGAGTCTGGCCATGCAGGGCTGAGCTGCATGCGGGACTGAGTGCTGGCCATGCAGAGCTGAGTTCTGGCCATGCCATGCAGAGCTAGTCTGGCCATACAGGCTGGGTCTGGCATGCAGGCTGAGTCCGCCATGCGGGGCTGAGTCCGGCCATTGCGGGCGGCTGAGTCTGGCCATGCGGGCTGAGTCTGCCAATGCAGAGCTGAGTCTGCCATGCAGAGTATGGTCTGGCCATGCAGGCTGAGTCTGGCCAGTAGGGCTGAGTCCGGCCATGCGGGGCCTGAGTCTGGCCATACAGGGCCTGGGTCTGCCATGGCAGAGCTGATCTGGCCATGCGGGCTGAAGTCCGGCACATAGCGGGGTGAGTCTGGCCATAACGGAGCTGAGTCTGCCATGCGAGCAGCTGGAAGAGACTCATCGGCCATGCAGAGAGTTGATCTGCCATGCAGGGCTGAGTCTGCCATGCGGGTGGGTCTGGCCATACAGGGCTGGCTGGCCATGCAGGCTGAGTCTGGCCTGTACGGGGTGAGTCTGGCCAATGCAGGGCTGGGTCTGGCATGCAGGCGAGTCTGGCCATCACAGGCTGAGTCTGGCACCTGCAGGGCTGAGTTGCGCATGCAGGGTGCGTCTGGCCATGCAGGCTGAGTCTGGCCATTACGGGTGAGTCTGCCCTGCTAGGCTGGTTTGGCCATACAGGCTTGAGTCTGGCATGCGGGCTGATCTGGTCCGTACAGGGCTGGGGCTGGCCAGCACTGGGCATACGGCCTGCGCTCAGGCTTAGTCTGCCATCGGCGGAGTCTGCCAGGGGCTGGGTGCATGGGCTGTCTATGCAGCAGGGCTGGATGTCCCTGGCCATGCCGGGCTGAGTCTGGCCATGCAGCGACTGAGTCTGGCCATACAGCTTGCTTCCATGCAGAGCTGAGTCCCCATGGCGTCGGCATGCGCAGCTGCAAGAGATCTGCCGATGTTCTGCATGCAGAGTAGCGCATGCAGGGCTGAGTCTGGCCCATGTTAGGCTGAGTCGCATTGCGGGCGCTGAGTCTGCCATATGCTGGTCTGGCCATGCGAGCTGAGTCGGGCCAATCGGGGCTGAGTCCAGGCCATCGGGGTTGAGTCTTCGCATCGGCGGAGCTGCAGCTGGCAGCAGCTGAGTCTGCCATGCAGAGCTTGAGTCTGGCCACTGCGTGGCTGAGTCTGCATGCGGGGCTGGTGGCATAGGGCTGAGGTCTGGCCATGCGGGGCGCTGTCGGCCATCATGTGGGCTGCATGCAGTGGCATGCCAGTGGCTGAGTTCCAGAGGGTGAGTCCACTGCAGGGCTGAGTCTCGGCCATACGGCTGAGTCTGGCCCTGCAGGGCTGAGTCTGGCCATGCAGGGCTGCGTCTGGCCATGCAGGGCTGAGTCTGGCCATACGGGCTGAGTCTGGCCCTGGCAGGGCTGAGTTTGCCATACAGGGCTCGAGTCCTGCCATGCAGGGCTTGAGTCTGGCCGTACAGCGGCTGGCCATCGCAGGGCTGGTGTTGGCATACAGGGCTGGGGCTGGCCATGCAGCTGATCCGAGACGCTTCAGTTGGCCATGCGGGCTGAGTCTGGCCTTCATGCGGGCTAGCTGGCCGGAGTCTGGTCCATGCAGAGCTGAGTCTGGCCATGCATTGCAGGCTTGAGTCTGGCCAGTCAGGGTGAGTCTGGCCATTAGAGCGAGTCCGGCCATCTGCGGCTAGTCCGGCCATATCGGGGCTGGAGTCTGGCCATAGCGGAGCTGAGTCTGCATGCGAGTCTGAGTCGGCCATGATGCAGCGTGTTGGTCTGGCCATACATGAGTTACTGGCCATGCAGTGTAGTCGGCCAAGTTGAGTCTGCCAATGCGGCTGGAGCTTCTGGCATGGAAGGGCTGGGTCTGCCAACAGGGCTGCGGTTCTGGCATGCAGGCTGAGTCTGCATGTAGGCGAGTCTGTGCCATGCAGGGGCTGAGTTTTGGCCTCGCAAAGGGCTGATCTGGCCATAGCAGGCTGAGTCTGGCCCTGCCAGGCTGAGTCTGGCCATGCAGGGTGGCAGCCTGAGTCTGGCCATTGGCGGCAGAGCCTGCATTGGTTGGCCATACAGGGCTAGTCGCATTGGGTGACTGGCCGTATACAGGGCTGGCTGCCGCAGGGTGGTTGGCTCTCAGGGCGGGGCTGGTCGCAAGTACGCGGGTCATGCAGCTGAGTCTGCCATTGCGGGGCTGAAGTTGGCCATGCAGGTGAGCGTCTGGCCATAGCTGAGTGCCAGCGGCTGAGTCTGGCCATTGAGCGAGTCGGCCATGCCATGAGGCTGAGCTGGCCAACGGTGCGGCAGGCGAGCTCCGTTCGGACGTGGCCATGCGGGGCTGAGTCTGGCCATCGGGAGTCTGGGCCATGCCGTGCCTGAAGTCTGGCCATGCCAGAGTTGATCTGGCCATGCAGGCTGAGTCTGGCCATGTAGGGCGAGTCTGGCCATGCGGGTCTGCCAGAGGCTGGGTCTGGCCTGATGCAGGCCTGAGTCTGGCCATTGGAGGCTGAGTCTGAGCGGGCCGGTCTGGCCATGCAGGGCTGAGTCTGGCCATGCAGGGCTGAGTCTGGCCATGCGGCTAGAGTCTGGCCATGCGTCAGCGCAATCTGCCATGCAGAGCTGAGTCTGTCCATGCAGACTATCTGGCCTGGGGTCCTGCACATACAGGTGGCTCTGAGTGCAGGGCGAGTCTGGCTCATGCGCGGGCTGGGTCTGGCCATAGAAGCTGGGCGTCTGGGTCGGCGAGGCAGGCTGCGGACTCTGGCCGAATGTCGGGGCTGAGTCTGCCATGCAGAGTTGAGTCTGCATGAGCCAGGCTGAGTGCTGGCCATACGGGCTGAGTCTGGCTCCACTAGCCGAGTGGCATGCGGGAGTTGGCCATGCAGGGCGTCAAAAGCGCAGGCTGGTGAGTCTGGCACATGGAGCTGAGTCTGCCAGCGGGGCTGAGTCTGGCAATCGGCAGGTGACTCAGCAGGCTGGTGGTCAAATGCATTGAGGCCTGATCTGGCCATGCGGTGCATAGATAGCTGGTCTGGCCCTCACAGCTGAGTTCTGGGCCATTAGGCTGAGCTGGCCATGCGGGGCTGAGTCTGGCCATACGGCAGGGCGTGAGTCTGCATGGGTCTAGTCTGCAGGATGCAGAACAGCGGCGCATTGGACAAGTCTGGCCATGCAGGGCGAGCTGCTACGGGCTGAGTCTGCCATCAAGAGCTTGAGTGTCTGGCCAGTCACAGGCTGGTCTTGCCATACAGGGGCTGGTCTGGCCTACAGAACTGAGTCTGCCTGCGGGCGTCTGGCCATAGCTTGAGTCTGCCATGCAGTGGCTGAGTCTGGCCATGGGCATGGTCGAGCAGATTAGTCTGGCCATGGGGCTGAGTCTGGCCATGTGGGCTGAGTCTGGGCCATGGGTGAGTGGCGCGCAGTCTGGCCATGCAGGGAGCTCATCGGAGTCTGCTGCGGCAGTCGCCGCGGCTGATGCCATGCCGGCTGAGTCCCATGCGGTAGCGGCATCGTGATCCCATCAGAGAGGTCTTCCAAGGCATGCGCTGCTAGGCTGAGTCTGCCAGCGGCTGCTGCATAACAGGGCTTAGTCTGGCCATGCCATGCAGAGCTGTCTGCAGGTTGGTCTGCCAGCAAGAGTGAGTCTGGGCCATGCAGGGCGAGTCTGGCCATGGGCGTCATGCTGGGCTGAGTTCGGCCATGCAGGCGAGTTGCTAGGCTGGGCTGGCAAAGCTGAGTTGGCATGAGGTACTGGCCATGGCAGGCTGAGTCTGGCCGTAGGGAGCTGCATGTGGCTGAGATGCCAGTGGGTGGTGGCAGGGGCTGTTGCAATGCTAGTCTACATGCGGCTGAGTCGGCCTTGCAGGGCTGTCTGGCCATCTGCAACAGGCTGCTGCATGCATCGGCTGGCGGCCATGCAGAGTCTGAAGTTGGCCATGCAGGGCTGAGTCTTGGCCAGTGGAGCTGAGTCTGGGCATACAGGTGGGTCTGGCCAATACAGGGCTGGGCTCCTGGCCATGCAGGGCGGTCTGGCCAATAGGGGAGGGACTTGTGAGTCTGGGCCATGCGGACGCACGGATCAGAACTGAGTGCCTTGCAGGCTGAGTCTGCGAGATGTGTCTGGCCGAGATGAGTCTAGCCATGCAGAGACTCAGCCGAGCCTCACAGGTGTGGTCTGGTTCAGGGTGCCAGCACTGAGTCTGCTGGGCTGGGTCTCATACGGGGCTGCAGATGGCTATTGGCCAGTGCGGCTGACTGGCCTTCGAGTTGGTCTGCCTCATGCTGATCTGCTGGGCGAGTCTGGCAGGGCTGACGCTGCACATGGCTGAGCTGCACTCGATTCCGGGGCCTGAGTCTCGGGCGCAGGCAGGGCTGAGTCCTGGCCAGCAGGGCTGAAGTCTGCCATGCGGGGCTGAGTCGGCCATACAGGCTGAGCTGAGGCCATGCCATGCGAGCTGAGTCGCCTATCAGGTGGGCTGGCCAACAGAGCGTCGCATCGGGCTGAGTACATGACTGGCCTGAGGTCTGCAATAAACAGGCTGGTCTAAGGGCCATTGCATGGCTAGAACATAAAGGCTAGTGCATGGATTGGCCGAGACATAGGCATGGGTTGGCCATACAGAGCTGGTCTGGGCCATACAATGTGAGTCTGGCCATCAGGGTGAGTCTGGCCATTAGTGGCGGGCTGAGTCTGGCATGGGTGAGTCTGCCATGCGGGGCGAGTCTGGCCATGCGGGGCTGGAGTCTGGCGCATATGTGCGGGGCTGAGTTGGCCATGGCAGGCTGAGTCTGGCCATGCGGGGCTGAGTCTGGCCATAACAGGCTGAAGTCTGGCCATGCCATGCAGAGCTAGTTCTGGCCATACAGGCTGGTCTGAGCCATGCAGAGCTGATGAGTCGCCGATTACGCAGCTGAGTCTGGCACATGCAAGAGCTGGTTGGCCATGCAGAAGTCTGGTCTGGCATACAGACGCTGACTGGACGGAGCAGACTGAGTCTGGCCATGCAGGGCTAGTCTGAGCCAGTGTCTGCCAGAGCAGGTGGCAGATTGCTGGTCTGGCCATGCAGGCTGGCTCTGGCCTATGGTAAGCTGAGTCTGCCATGCAAGCTGGTCTGGCCTGCCATGCTAGAAAGCCCGGAGTTGATTGTGGCCATGCGGCTAGTTGCATACAGGGGCTGGTCTCGCAACAGGGCTGTCTGGCCATGGCAGGGCTGAGTCTGCCATGTAGGGCTGAGTCTGGCCATGGCGGGCTGGGTTCTGCCATAGACAGGCTGGGGCTGCCCATGCAGGCGAGTCTGGCCTGCGGGCTGATTCTGGCCATGCAGGGCTGAGTTGGCCATGAGGGTGAGTCTGCATGCAGGCTGAGTCTGGGCCATCGGGGCTGAGTCTGCCATGCAGAAGCTATCTGGCCATCCGCCATGCAGAGCTGGCTGCCATACAGGGCTGGTCTGGCCTGCAGAGCTGAGTCCGGCCATGGCGGGGCTGAGTCGCCATGCGGGGCTGAGTCTGGCCATACGGGGCTGGTTTCTGGCAGCAGAGCTGAAGTCCGGCCATGCGGGGCTGAGTCCGGCCTGCGGGGTTGAGTCTGGCCATACGGATGAGTCGCCATGCAGAGCTGAGTCTGGCCATGCAGAGTTGAGTCTGGCCATGCAGGGCTGAGTCTGCCATGCGGGTGCGGTCTGGCCATATCAGGCTGAGTCTGGCCATGTAGGCTGAGTCGGCCATGCGCGGGCTGATCGATGCAGCGCTGCATGCTGTTGGCCATGCACGGGCTGAGTCTGGCCATGTAGGGCTGAGTCTGGCCATGCAGGGGCTGAGTCTGGCCATACAGGGCTGAGTCTGCTGCGGCTCAGTTCCATTCAGGCTGAGCTGATGCTGCTGGTCGCCATCAGGCTGATGCTGGCCATGCAGGGCTGAGTCTGGCCATGCGAGTCGGCTGCGGCTGAGCTGCCATGCAGGGCTGCGCCGGCATGGGGTGACTGCATACGGGGCTGAGTCTGGCCCCTGCAGGGCTGAGTTGGCCATACAGGGCTGAGTCCTGCCATGCAGGCTGAGTCTGCTACAGGGTCCTGGGCTGCCATGCAGGGCTGGGTTTGGCCAACAGGGCTGGGCGCCATGGCAGGGCTGAGTTGCTGAGCGGCGAGTGCGGAGGGCTGAGTCTGGCATGCAGGGCTAGCTGGCAGCGGGCGAGTCTGGCCATGAGAGCTGAGTCCTGGCCATGCCGCGAGCTGAGTCTGGCATCAAGGCTGTGGATGCAGGCTGAGTCTGAGCCTGATCGGCCAATGCGGGCGAGCCATGGCTGATCTGCCATACAGGGCTGGTCTGCCATGCCAAGTAGCTGGCGCCATGCAGGGCTGAGTCGGCCATGATGGGCTGAGTCTGGCCATGCGGGCTGAGTCTGCCATAGGGCAGAGTCTGGCCATGGCCATTGAAGTGAGTCTGGCCAATCAGGGCTGAGTTGCCATGACGGCTGACGATCGGCTGGCTCATACAGGGCTGGTCTGGCAGCCAGAGTGTGAGTCTGGCCATGCGGCTGATCTGAGGCCTATGCGGCGGGCGCATGGAAGCCCATGGGCTCATCTGCAATGCGGGGCTGATCTGCTCGGACGCAATAGCAGGTGAGTCTGCCATGCAGGGCTGAGTCGGCCATGCAGGGCTGAGTCTGCATACAGGGCTGAGTCTGGCCATCGAGGCTGATGTCTGGCCATGCAGGGCTGAGTCTGGCCCATGCAGGCTAGCGGCCAAATAGTCGGCCTGCAGGCTGAGTCTGGCCAGCAGGCTGCCGTCTGCCATGCAGGGCTGAGTCTGGCCATCACCGGGCTGAAGTTGCCATACAGGGCTGAGTTTGCCATACAGGGGCGATCTGGCCATGGGCTGAGTCTGCGTACAGGGCTGGGGCTGCATGCATGGGCTGGGTTTGCCACAGGGTGGGGCTGGCCATGCAAGGGCTGAGTCTGCCATGCAGGGCTGAGTCTTGGCCTGCAGGCTGAGTCTGGCATGCAGCGGTGAGTCTGCCATCGGGCGAGTCTGGCACCATGCAGAGCTGAGTCTGTCCATGCATCAGAGCTGAGTCTGGCCATACGGCTGGTCTGGGCCATGCGAGCTGAGTCCGCCATGCAGGGCTGAGTCCGGCCATGCGGCGGCTGGTCGCCATACCGAGCTGAGTCTGGCCATGCAAGAGTTAGTCTGGCCAGGTTGCAGTCTGCAGTCGGCCTCAGGTGTCTGGCCATGTAGGGCTGAGTCTGGCCATCGGCTGGAGTCTGGGCCATACAGGGCTGGGTCTGCCATCAGGGCGTGGATGTGGCTGGTCCCATGAGCGCTGAGTCTGGCCATGCGGAGGGCATGCAGGTCTGGCCATGCAGGGCTGAGTCTGCGCATGTAGGGCTGAGCTGGCGCATGCAGAGGCGTCCTGCCCTGCAGGCGCTGATTCTGGCCATGCAGGGCTGACGTCTGCCATGCAGGCTGAGTCTGGCCATACAGGGCTGAGTCTGGCCCTGCACGGGCTGATCTGGCCATGCAGGGCTGAGTCTGGCATGCAGCTGAGTTGGCCTATTGGCCACAGGCTGACGTTGGACCGATGCAGGGCTGGAATCCCTGGGCCCCGCCCCCCCGTTTACAAGGGGCGAGCTGGCCATGCAGCTGATTTGGCCATGCAGGGCTGAGTCGGCCATGCAGGCTGAGTGCCTGGCCGTGCGAGGCTGAGCTCTGAGCCTGCCGGCTGATTTGGCCGTACAGGCTGAGTTGCCTACAGGCTGAGTTCTGGCCGTACAGGCTGAGTCTGCCGTGCAGGCTAGTCTGGTACGGCGATCCCAGCAGCAGCTGCGCAGCTGAGTCTGGCATGCGGGCTGAGTTCGGCCTAGCTGAATGCAGGGCTGAGTCTGGCCAATGCAGGCTGAAGTCTGGCCATGCAGGCTATGCTGCATGCAGGCTGATCTGGCCAGTACAGGGACTGGTCTGGCCCATGCAGGCTGAGTTGGACAGGCTGAGTCTGGCATGCGAGCTGAGTCTTGGCCCTGAGGCTGAATCGCGTAGGCTGAGTCTTTGGACATGCAGGGCTTGAGTCCTGGCGGTCCCAGGGCTGAAGCTGGCAAGCATGCTGACAGATGGACACCCTCCGATTCCCCCACGGCCTTCCTCCAGACAGCGACAATACAGACTACCACAGCAGAGCTGTGCCCATACAGTACACAAGCACACACAGATTAGAAACTTGACTTGATTCCCCACAGTTCACAAGGTCAACTAATGTAGTCCCTGTTTCATATCAAATCGCACTTACCACCTGTTTTACCTGTCTATGAATATACACATAGTAAATCTMGTGTACAGATTGTTTGCCTGCGGTGTTTGTGTATTAATCAAGGTTGGCCACCATGTTAACCCTTTACACTCKTGGGAATTGGCCTATACGGAAGGGCTAAATTGAAATGTTTTATGACTCTTTATGACTTTTATGACTCAAAGAAGAGTCTTCAACTATCCTGTACTTTTTTGAGCCCTCCTGCTGTTCCGTTGAGGATCTAGAGCAATCAACGTGTTGTCCTTTGGTTTGGAACACAACCCTGCATCCCYGCCATCACACAATGACTGTTGTTGTTTACGCAATCCAARAACGGCCCATTATAAATCCCAATCTGGGTCAGGTGGGCATCATGTGAAAGCTTGTTCTATTGCCAACATGACTAGCTAAGTTATAAAATAGGATCTTACAGTAAGGCTTTCACAAGGCCATTCAGAGAAACAGATTGAATTTTGGTGCGAATAGAAAGGAGTCAGGTGTGTGTGCCGGGGTGAATTTTCTTCACAATAAACAAACATCGGCTCATTCTGTTCAGAACATCCCAAGGTTTGAAACATGTGGTCTTGTAACTGTATATCAAACATAGTGATCATAAACGTTGACACTGTAAATGACTTGAGTTTTGTGATTTGGAAATGTGAAGTGCATATTTGGACTGTGTTTGGCTTGCTTTTATGATATCAAAGTGATATTTATTATATTTTTCAACGTCTCATCTTTCAAAATACATCGAATCATCTTCATTTACAGCATTTCCCTCACTCAGACAAAGAATTTGCAAAAGTTGCCCAATTACCGGGAGGGATGGGCTCATAACGTCTGTTAGTCAAAACCCGTAGAGCGCTGTGAAGCGCAGTCAGAGCTCTGATGTCATGTACAGCATGTTACTGTACAGCCACTAGGTCTGGATATTTTCCAGGTATTTTACAAATGTTCCATCCAGAGAATAAATCACTTTTCTCCTGGGTAACCCGGTATTTCCCAACAAAACCAGAAGTGTCATAACTAAAGCATTATAAAACACATAAATATGTCTGCATTTGATTAGAGCTTTGATCAGCATGAAAACTCTAGTCTGATGCTACCTGAGCCTGATGAGACAAATATTAAAGACATTTAATGAGACCTACATTAAAGACATTTAATGAGACCTACATTAAAGACATGTAATGAGACCTACATTAAAGACATTTAATGAGACCAAGACCAGAAAAGCTCAAATGATTGTGCCGTTATCCAATACAACATATACTGTATATTCTGAACAAAAATATTAATGCAACATCCAACCATTTCAAAGATACCTTAAAGAAAAGGTGTGGATSAGAAAACCAGTCAGTATCTGGTGTGGCCACCATTTGCCTCATAGCACGACACATCTCCTTCACATAGAGTTAATCAGRCTGTTGATTGTGGAATGTTGTCCCACTCCTCTTCAATGGCTGTGCAAARTTGCTGGATATTGGTGGCAACCGGAACACTGTTGTATACGTTGATCCAGAGCATCCCAAACATGCTCAATGGGTGAAATGTCTGGTGAGTACGCAGGCCGTAGAAGAACTGAGGCATTTTCAGCTTCCAGGAATTCTGAAGTGATGGTGGTGGATGAATGGCACGACAATGGGCCCCAGGATTTCATCACAATATTTCGGTGCATTCAAATTTACATTGCCATAGATAAAATTGTGTTCGTTGTCCGTAGCTTATGCCTGTCCATACCATAGCCCCACTGCCACCATGGGGCACTCTGTTCACAGCTTATGGTAGAGAACTTAACATTACATTTTCTRGCAACAGCTCTGGTGTACATTCCTGCAGTCAGCATGCCAATTGCACGCTCCCTCAAAACTTGAGACATCTGAGGCATTGTGTTATGTGACAAAACTGCACATTTTAGAGTGGCCTTTTATTGTCCCCAGTACAAGGTGCACCTGTGTAATGATCATGCTATTTAATCAGCTTCTTGATATGCCACACCTGTCAGGTAGATGGATTATCTTGGAAAATAAGAAATGCTCACTAACAGGGACGTAAACACATTTGTGAAGAACATTTGAGAGAAATAAGCTTTTTCTGCATATGGAACATTTCTGGGATCTTTTATTCCAGCTCATGAAACATGAGACCAACACTTTACATGTTGCATTTATATTTTTGTTCAGTTTAATATACTGTATATGCTACTGCACATTAGGCACAACAGAAAAAACAGAAAAGCCCATAGATGTAGCTATGCTCTCTTCGGTAAATAAATGAAACAACTCCAGTAAGCTAATATTTTTGAGTGTGGACTGTATTACTGTACTGTATAGTATTATACTGTATTATATGRMCTGGAATTACACACCTCCTTTAAACCATGAAGCTGGGAGAGAACATGTGATGTTGGTGCCATACACGTGGCTCACAAAGTTACAATTATTTGGCTAGCAATTTGATTTTAATTTTGAAATATAATAGAGCCTATTTGTATAATTAGTAGGCTGACACATATATACCTTTCATAATATTTCCCCTGATGTTATTAGCCGACCTCCTCTTTCTCTCTCTATTGTTGCTTCATTCCTTCCTCGCTTTCAACAGTTTAATGAAATACGTTTTGTTGTCCTTATCTTCATCATTCTGATGACATCCTTGAATAATATAGGACTAGAATGAGATGCAGAAGACCTTCACTTCTGTTTATGAAGATTGAATGGTTATGGGTGACGGTCTGAATAAAAATCTGCTATAGCTTACCACCATCGCTCGGACTCTCTTTATTCAAACTCCCTGTAAGTTCCATTGGCTGCTGTATTTAACATTCAGCGAACAAGAACTCACATCGCTCTTCGAATAGTCTTTTAGTATAACACATTTATGGGCTTGGGACTCCACGAGATAGGAAGCATTTTTTAGGAGAGAGGCCAGTGGAGAGCAGATGTGTATTGAGAAAGGGCTATAAGTAAGAAGCTTCTGTATAACCCATCATTCATTAGCTAAATATAAGGCAAATACTAAATTGAATTTATTACCTGAAAGAGGTAGGCTAGGACATCTATATATACTGTATATATATACATCTTGAACAGGATTATCTATTTTGGATGCAATTTGAATGGAATTGATGGAGAGAAAGAAACATGCACTGATTTAAAGCAACGATATTCTGTGAACGGCTGTTTTAAAGCTCTGCAGCTGCAAAATGTAACTCTTTACAATTAACACCAAAGGTGACCCCCGGAAGCCAGATGGAGATGTGTAAATTAGACAGTCTTTATATTAGTGTAGCACAGGCTACACTGCAGCAAATGCAGGCCTACCTGTCACAAGAAAAAAGGTTGTCATTTTGAGATGATACTGAGATGTGCTGTCTGTCCCCACCCTGGGCGTTGATGATTGATCATGCAGATGGCAGAGAGAAGGCGGTAGAGAAGCCAGATTTAGACATCCCATATAATTTCATCTCATGCTGTTGATATAAATAATTTATAATAATTTACCGGTTTCTCACAGTTATTTATCTCGGGGAAAGGGAGTGGGGTTGGGTGGTAAATCTCGGTAACCAGTTTCCTGGTATTCAGCCCTGTGTAAATGGCTACAGGCCCAGTGCAGTCAAAAATGTGTGTTTTATTTTTCTGTGTTTTATTTATATTTCCACACTATGAGGTTGGAATAATACTGTGAAATTGTGAAAATGATGATAATGTCCTTTCAGTATAAGAACTGTTTGAAAAGACTGCCTGAAATCTCAGCCTGTTTTGGTGGGATGGAGTTTTGGCCTGCCTGGTGACATCACCAGAGGGTAAATTAGTTAATAGACCAATAAGAAAGAGAGTTCCAAACCTCTCTGCCAATAACAGCTCGTTTTCAGKTTTCCCCTCCCCACTCAGATCACTCCCGTCAGTCCTATCAAAATTCTTGATTGAGAAATGTCTCTTTGCTAATAAGCAATTTTTGTTTATTTTTTACAATTTTAATTGAAAACAATCACAGTAGGATACTTAATTGTTACACAGAAATGAATTTATATTTAGGTAGAAATGTCTG
>NC_036857.1:18446342-18451610 GCF_002910315.2 Salvelinus sp. IW2-2015 | reverse complement strand
AACACCACACACACACCACAACACACGCTGTCTAGACAAGCATGGTATGACTGAAGTACAACAACAATACTCTGTCCATGACATGAAAGACTTCAGTGGCAGCTGACATGTCTTGCTGATAGTAACTCCTTCTGCTGGTATGCAGTAAAGCTGAATGGACAGACTGACAGTTATACAGACAGAGAGAGACCCCTAGTAGCCCCCCTTCCTCAAAGACCATCTGCCGCCAGCATGGTATGACTGAAGTACAACAACATACTCTGTCCATGACATGAAAGACTTCAGTGGCAGCTGACATGTCTTGCTGATAGTAACTCCTTCTGCTGGTATGCAGTAAAGCTGAATGGACAGACTGACAGTTATACAGACAGAGAGGGAGACCCCTAGTAGCCCCCCTTCCTCAAAGACCATCTGCCCATTCTGGAGAGCGCAACCTGAGAGGCAGGACAGAGGAGAGAAGAGTAGGACACTCCCCATGCACTCCTGTGCCAAGCCAAACAGCCCACTGAGCCCGCTGCTTGTGTGTCTGGGTGCCAGCGTGTGTGCCAACGGCTTTCCGCCCAGACAATGGTTAGAGAGAGATAGACAGAGAGAGGGAGAGAGGGAGGAGAGAAGCGAAGTGACGGAAGGATAAGAGATTCTTGGATGGCGTGTGACTTGAGGTCCTGAAGGTGAGACATTGTCTTGAGTCTGACCCAGGCCTGCCTCTCTAATATTGCCTCCACTGTTGGGTTGGGCAGGTCTCCCCACCATGCCCTCTGGCCTGGCTGCATGTCACCACGCAGACATCTGACACACCAACCAGGGACACATCACTCAGGTCTAATACAAACACTACACTCTTAGAAACAAACATGCTATCTAGAACCTAAAAGGGTTCYTTGGCTGTTCCCAGAGGATAACCCTTTGAAGAACCCTTTTTGGTTCCAGATAGAACCATATTGGGTTTCATGTAGAACCCTTTCCCCAGAGGGTTCTACATGGAACTCAAAAGAGTTCCGCCTAGAAACAAAAAGGGTTCTCCTATGGGGACAGTCGAAGAACCCTTTGGAACCCTTTTTTCTAAGAGTGTATGCTAACCCCCAAACAGATAGACCTCTCTTATTCTGCACGTTTGAATTCATGGATTTGTGACTAAACAGACAGCTGTGCTAGATTGGAGTGGTATGGAATGCATGGACAGAGGGATTGAGAGCAGAGTTTAGAGAGGAAATTGCAGATGAGAGGAGGCTGAGTGGATATAGAGAGCACAGAGGTACTTGAAGTGTTTCCTGTGGGCTCTCTCCCTATTTCTCTTTATCCCTTCTTCTCTCTTCCTCTTTGTGTCTCTTTCTCTCAGGCTGAAGGAGTTCAGACAGCCTCAGTCAGGCCCGTTTGTTTAACCTCCTAATTGGACAAAGTCCTGCTTAAAAGTTGGAGAGTCTCTATGCACATTGTCATGTCTGACACCAACCCCCTCGCCTCGTCCCTCCTTGTGTCTGTTGGGCTTCCAGGCGGAAAGTCTATTGATGCCATGGCACAGACAAACTGCCTCAGTCCCATTCTACCTCCACCCTAGTCCCTTTGTATGTGCGTGACGTGTGCGCGTGTGGGTGTAGGTGTGTGTGTGAGAGAGAGAGAAAAAGAGATGCTTGTGTGTGTCTGTGTGTCTTCTCCCGCTCACCATTCCGTCTCAGTAACTGACAATGTAGTACACAGAATAAACGTATTAGATAAGATAGTCAAAGGAGTGTGTGAGTCAGTGTAATAACATTACTCTCCCTATTGGTGAGGCAGAATGGAAGTGGTATTATTGACTAGTATACTTTGATTCTCTCCTCTCTCATTCCTTCTTTTAATCTGAGCATCCATCTAGAGCAGCAGCCATTCTACCCGCAGCGCAGCAGACATTGTCTCACAGACTCAGAGAGAGGAGAGAAAAGACGCAGACACATTTAAGAGCGAGGCAGAGAGAAAAATGAACAGACAAAAAGATCAAATTATCTCCTGCAATTAATTATCTGCAAGTAGAAAGACACAATAAAAGTGATAAAGGCCTCTTTATCTCCATCTTAATAGAGGAAAGATGGCAGCGCCATGTTATCACCTCCTTTGTATTCAATAGAAAACATTTCCTTTGCCATTGCATTGCAGAGTAAATGATGTGAGCTTATCGGATTAGGGATCTCTGGGTAATAAATACTGTTGTTTTATTTCCCTCCCCTCCTTAAACATGATTACTGTTAACAATTTAGAAATATTATTACAACACTTCTATGGCAGCGCTCATTTGCATAATGCCTTGCTGTTGAAATCACTTGAATCTACTGGCTGAGGGAAGAGAGGGAAGAGAGGGAAGAGAGGGAAGACAACAACCAGGTCCTGCTATCGTACCTTACTCTTGCCACTCTCTTTCTTTCTGTCTGGCCATCTCCTGCTCTCCCTCACTGTCTCTTTCTTTCTGTCTGGCCATCTCCTGGTCTCCCTCACTGTCTCTTTCTGTCTGGCCATCTCCTGCTCTCCCTCACACCAAGCCAGTGAGATGGAAGGTTGTGTTAAACTGACACCAAGCCAGGGGAGATGGAAGGTGTGTTAAACTGACACCAAGCCCAGTGAGATGGAAGGTGTGTAAACGGACACCAAGCCAATGAGATGGAAGGTGTATTTTATACTGACACCAAGCCAATGAGATGGAAGGTGGTTAAACTGACACCAAGTCAGTGAGATGGAGTATTGTTATTGTAGTGTCTGTGTTTGTTGTGTCTGTTGGTTAGCCATGCCACCAGGATCTATTGAGCTGAGCCCTTATCTGTGATAATGGGGTTTGAACTTATCAACTCTGTCTCTGGCACTAACGTGATAGCCTGGGGCCATGTGGGCCAGCACCAGGATGTCAGAGACTACTGGTGGCCGACAGACAGACAGGGCCTGGAGCTGCCTACAGCCACAAGACTATAGGAGGCTGTGGGAAACAGGGGAAGTTATAATGGCCAGCTTTGTCATGACTGAAGAGGATGGCCTTTCTCTTTCACCTCACTCTTTCTTTATGGAAATAGTTTTTTTCTTACTTTTACTGCCTCTGAGAAATGTTCTACATGACATACACAGAAAGCCCCCTGCGTCACCCCTTTACCCATGCAGTCATCAAATCAAATCAAATCATATTGGATTGGTCACATACACATATTAGAGAGATGTATTGCGGGTGTAGCGAAATGCTTGTGTTCCTAGCTCCAACAGTGCAGTAATATCTAACAATTCACAACAACACACAAATCTAAAGCAAAATAATGAGTTTAGAAAGATATAAATATTAGGACGAGCATGTCTGCGTAGCATTAAAATACAGTAGAATAGAATACAGTATATACTGTACATATGGCAACACACACACACACACACACACACACACACACACACACACAACACACACACAACACACACACACACACACACACACACACACACACACACACACACACACACAACACACACACACACACACAACACACACACACCACAACACACAGGCTCTCTCTCCCTTTCTAGCTAGCTCTATCTCTCTCTCTCTCTATCACTCTCTCTCTCTCTCACACACACACACACACACACACACACACACACACACACACACAACACACACACACAACACCACACACAACACACACACACACACACACACACACAGTCTTGTACAGCTAACCTTGTGGGACACACAATTCAGTCCCATTCAAAATCCTATTTTCCTAACCCTAAAACATACCCTAACCTTAACCTTAACCCTAACCCGTACCCTAAACTTAAACCTAACCCTAAACCTAATCCTAGTTCTAACCTAACCTAACCCGTACCCGTACCCGTACCCTAACTCTAACATTAACCCAAAAACCTAACCTTAACCCTAACCCTAAACTAATCCTAGTTTCTAACCCTCAACCTAGCTCCTAACCCTAAACCTAATTCTAACCCAAACACTAATTCTAACCTTAACCATAAACACCATAGAAATAGCATTTGACCTTGTGGAGGACTAACAAAAGTCCCAGTGGTCAAATTGTTGTTTGTTTACTATTCTTGTGGGACTTCTGGTTAAACACATCCATGGCTGGTCTGGCCAGTGTATATATATAGCCTTGGCAGTTCGGCAGTAGAGCAGTAGAACCAGGACACTGATACCTCTGTTGAGCAGGAAGAGGTCTTTGTTCCACACACAGATACTGATCTAATCTCCATCAGTTAGTCTGTACAGGCAACCAGGCTGCCTAACTCACACTCACTCACACACACACACACACACACACACACACACACACATGTGTATGCACAGCCTGTTGCCAGCTCACGTTGGACAGGATGCAGGAGTGAGAAGCCCTGGAAGTCTGTGGCGGAGACCACTGCAGCCAGAAAGGGCACTGCCACCCAGGAACTTCACACACACACACACACACACCACACACACACACACACACACACACACACACACACACACACACACACCACACACACACACACACACACACACACCACACACACACACACACACACACACACACACACACACACTAAAACAAATCAGTGGTGTCAAAGACCTGGGATGGCCTCATGATGTACAGTACAGCCTAATTGAGTATAGAACAGGTTCAGCCTTAAGGGAGAGAGAGAAGAGGTGGAAAGAGGATGGAGATAGAACCTACTATATGTACAAAGAGACATGAGGGAGACCAGGAGATGGCCAGACAGAAAGAGACAGTGAGGGAGACCAGGAGATGGCCAGACAGAAAGAGACAGTGAGGGAGACCAGGAGATGGCCAGACAGAAAGAGACAGTGAGGGAGTCCAGGAGATGGCCAGACAGAAAGAGACAGTGAGGGGAGACAGGAGATGGCCAGACAGAAAGAACAGCGAGGGAAAGCAGGAGATGGCCAGACAGAAAGAGACAGTGAGGGAGAGCAGGAGATGGCCAACAGAAAGAGACAGTGAGGGAGAGCAGGAGATGGCCAGGACAGAAAGAGACAGTGAGGGAGGGCCAGGAGATGGCCAGACAGAAAGAGACAGTGAGGGAGAGCAGGAGATGGCCAGACAGAAAGAGACAGTGAGGAAAGCAGGAGATGGCCAGACAGAAAGGAACAGTTGAGGGAGAGCAGGAGATGGCCAGACAGAAAGAGACAGTGAGGGAGAGCCGGAGATGGCCAGACAGAAAGAGACAGTGAGGGAGGACCAGGAGATGGCCCAGGACAGAAAGAGACAGTGAGGAGAGCAGGAGATGGCCAGACAGAAAGAAGACAGTGAG
>NC_036857.1:18438900-18443087 GCF_002910315.2 Salvelinus sp. IW2-2015 | reverse complement strand
CTGTCTCTTTCTGTCTGGCCATCTCCTGCTCTCCCTCACTGTCTCTTTCTGTCTGGCCATCTCCTGGACTCCCTCACTGTCTCTTTCTGTCTGGCCATCTCCTGGTCTCCCTCACTGTCTCTTTCTGTCTGGCCATCTCCTGGTCTCCCTCACTGTCTCTTTCTGTCTGGCCATCTCCTGGTCTCCCTCACTGTCTCTTGTACATATAGTAGGTTCTATCTCCATCCTCTTTCCACCTCTTCTCTCTCTCCCTTAAGGCTGAACCTGTTCTATACTCAATATAGGCTGTACTGTACATCATGAGGCCATCCCAGGTCTTTGACACCACTGATTGTTTTAAGTGTGTGTGTGTGTTGAGATGGAAGGTGTATGTTATACTGACTACCAAGCCAATGAGATGGAAGGTGTGTTTTTATACTGACACCAAAGCCAGTGAGATGGAGGTGTGTTATACTGAACACCAAGCTAGTGAGATGGAAGGTGTGTTATACTGACACCAAGCCAATGAGATGGAAGGTGTGTTATACTGACACCAAGTCAGTGAGATGGAAGGTGTGTTTTATACTGACACCAAGTCAGTGAGATGGAAGGTGTGTTTTATACTGACACCAGCCAGTGAGATGGAAGTTGTGTTTATACTGACACAAGTCAGTGAGATGGAAGGTGTATTATACTGACACCAAGTCAGTAGATGAAGGTGTGTTTATACTGACACCAAGCCAGTGAGATGGAAGGTGTGTTATACTGACACCAGTCAGTGAGATGGAAGGTGTGTTTTATACTGACACCAAGCCAATGAGATGGAAGGTGTGTTTATACTGACACAAGCCAATGAGATGGAAGGTGTGTTTTATACTGACACCAAGCCAATGAGATGGAAGGTGTGTTATATTGACACCAAGCCAATGAGATGGAAAGTGTGTTATATTGACACCAAGCCAATGAGATGGAAGGTGTGTTTATACTGACACCAAGCCAATGAGATGGAAGGTGTGTTTTATACTGAACCAAGCCAATGAGATGGAAGGTGTGTTTTATACTGACACCAAGCCAATGAATGGAAGGTGTGTTATACTGACACAAGCCAATGAGATGGAAGGTGTATTTTATACTGACACCAAGCCAATGAGATGGAAGGTGTATTATACTGAACACACAGCCAGTGAGATGGACAGGTGTGTTAAACTGACACAAGTAGTGAGATGGAAGGTGTGTTATATTGACACCAAGCCAATGAGATGGAAGGTGTGTCATCCTGACACCAAGCCAATGAGATGGAAGGTGTGTCATCCTGACACCAAGCCAATGAGATGGAAGGTGTGTCATCCTGACACCAAGCCAATGAGATGGAAGGTGTGTCATCCTGACACCAAGCAATTGAGATGGAAGGTGTGTCATCCTGACACCAAGCCAATGAGATGGAAGGTGTGTTATACTGACACCAAGCCAATGAGATGGAAGGTGTATTTTATACTGACACCAAGCCAGTGAGATGGAAGGTGTATTTTATACTGACACCAAGCCAATGAGATGGAAGGTGTGGTTATACTGACACCAAGCCAATGAGATGGAGGTGTATTTTATTACTGACACCAAGCCAGTGAGATGGAAGGTGTGTTAAACTGACACCAAGTCAGTGAGATGGAAGGTGTGTTATACTGACACCAAGCAATGAGATGGAAGGTGTATTAAACTGAACCAAGTCAGTGAGATGGAAGGTGTGTTATACTGACACCAAGCCAATGAGATGGAAGGTGTTTTTATACTGCACCAAGCCAATGAGATGGAAGGTGTGTTATACTGACACCAAGCCAATGAGATGGAAGGTGTATTTTATATGCCACCAACCAATGAGATGGAAGGTGTGTATACTGACACAAAAGCCAATGAGATGGAAGGTGTGTTATACTGACACCAAGCCAATGAGATGGAAGGTGTGTTAAACTGACACCAAGCCAGTGAGATGGAAGGTGTGTTATACTGACCACCAAACCAGTGAGATGGAAGGTGTATTTTATACTGACACCAAGCCAATGAGATGGAAGGTGTGTTAAACTGACACCAAGCCAGTGAGATGGAAGGTGTGTATACTGACACCAAGCAATGAGATGAAGGTGTATTTTATACTGACACCAAGCCAGTGAGATGGAAGGTGTATTTTATACTGACACCAAGCAATGAGATGGAAGGTGTGTTATACTGACACCAAGCCATGAGATGGAAGGTGTTTTTATACTGACACCAGCCAGTGAGATGGAAGGTGTATTTTATACTGACACCAAGCCAATGAGATGGAAGGTGTGTTAAACTGACACCAAGCCAGTGAGATGGAAGGTGTGTTAAACTGCCACCAAGCCAGTGAGATGAAGGTGTGTTAAACTGACCACCAAGTCAGTGAGATGGAAGGTGTGTTAAACTGACACCAAGCCAATGAATGGAAGGTGTGTTATACTGACACCAAGCCAGTGAGATGAAGGTGTGTTAAACTGACACAAGCAGTGAGATGGAAGGTGTGTTAAACTGACACCAAGCCAGTGAGATGGAAGGTGTGTTAAACGGACACCAAGCAATGAGATGGAAGGTGTATTTTATACTGACACCAAGCCAATGAGATGGAAGGTGTGTTAAACTGACACCAAGTCAGTGAGATGGAGTATTGTTATTGTAGTGTCTGTGTTTGTTGTGTCTGTTGGTAGCCATGCCACCAGGATCTATTGAGCTGAGCCCTTATCTGTGATAATGGGGTTTGAACTTATCAACTCTGTCTCTGGCACTAACGTGATTAGCCTGGGGCCATGTGGGCCAGCACCAGGATGTCAGAGACTACTGGTGGCCAGACAGACAGACAGGGCCTGGAGCTGCCTACAGCCACAAGACTATAGGAGGCTGTGGGAACAGGGGAAGTTATAATGGCCAGCTTTGTCATGACTGAAGAGGATGGCCTTTCTCTTTCACCCTCACTCTTTCTTTATGGAAATAGTTTTTTTCTACTTTTACTGCCTCTGAGAAATGTTCTACATGACATACACAGAAAGCCCCCTGCGTCACCCTTTACCCATGCAGTCATAAATCAAATCAAATCATATTGGATTGGTCACATACACTATTTAGTAGATGTTATTGCGGGTGTAGCGAAATGCTTGTGTTCCTAGCTCCAACAGTGCAGTAATATCTACAATTCACACACAACACACAAATCTAAAGCAAAATAATGGAGTTTAGAAAGATATAAATATTAGGACGAGCAATGTCTGCGTAGCATTAAAATACACAGTAGAATAGAATACAGTATATACTGTACATATGCACACACACACACACACACACACACACACACACACACACCACACACACACACACACACACACACACCCACACACACAACACACCACACACACACACACACACACACACACACACACACACACACACACACAACACAGGCTCTCTCTCTCCCTTTCTAGCTAGCTCTATCTCTCTCTCTCTCTATCATCTCTCTCTCTCTCACACAACACACACACACACACACCACACACACACACACAACAACACACACACACACACACACACACACACACACACACACACACACCACCACAGTCTTGTACAGCTAACCTTGTGGGACACACAATTCAGTCCCATCAAAATCCTATTTTCCTTAACCCTAAAACATACCCTAACCTTAACCTTAACCTAACCCGTACCCTAAACTTAAACCTAACCCTAAACCTAATCCTAGTTTTCTAACCCAAAACCTACCCCGTACCCGTCCGTACCCTAACTCTAACATTAACCCCAAAAACCTAACCTTAACCCTAACCCTAAACTAATCCTAGTTTCTAACCCTCAACCTAGCTCCTAACCCTAAACCTAATTCTAACCCAAAACACTAATTCTAACCTTAACCATAAACACAATAGAAATAGCATTTGACCTTGTGAGGACTAACAAAATGTCCCCAGTTGGTCAAATTGTTGTTTGTTTACTATTCTTGTGGGGACTTCTGGTTAAACACATCCATGGCTGGTCTGGCCAGTGTATATATATAGCCTTGGCAGTTCGGCAGTAGAGCAGTAGAACCAGGAAACTGATACTCTGTTGAGCAGGAAGAGGTCTTTGTTCCACACACAGATACTGATCTAATCTCCATCAGTTAGTCTGTACAGGCAACCAAGGCTTGCCTTAAC
>NC_036857.1:18414569-18438875 GCF_002910315.2 Salvelinus sp. IW2-2015 | reverse complement strand
TCAGGTCGATATATAGGACGAATGAGTCGTGAAGAAGAGAGAGTAAAACCCTGGGTCTGAAAACTCTGCCGTGTTTCAGTCCAACTCTCTCTAGATGAATCTTCCTCTAACAGGAGAGGGTGAGATATCTGGGAAATCTGATCACCAACCAAAACTCTCAAATACACCTATATTATCTCATGACGACCAGTTTGACCTCCTTTGTGGTGGTTAGCAGGTGTATAGAAGTAAACTGTATAGACTACATGAACATGAGAAGTGAGAGTCAGGGTAGTATGTACAACACATGTGAGAGAGTCAGAGGGGTCTGATTAACAGAAAGAAGGTGTGTTTTATACTGACACCAAGCCAGTGAGATGGAAGGTGTTTTATACTGACACCAAGCCAATGAGATGGAAGGTGCGTTATATTGACACCAAGCCAATGAGATGGAAGGTGTGTAATATTGACACCAAGCCAATAGATGGAAGGTGTGTCTATACTGACACCAAGCCAATGAGATGGAAGGTGTGTTATATTGACACCAAGCGTGAGATGGAAGGTGTGTTATACTGACACCAAGCCAGTGAGATGGAAGGTGTGTTATACTGACACCAAGCCAGTGAGATGGAAGGGTGTGTTATACTGACACCAAGCCAATGAGATGGAAGGTGTGTTATATGACACCAAGCCAGTGAGATGGAAGGTGTGTTATACTGCACCAAGCCAATGAGATGGAAGGTGTTTTTATGACACCAACCAGTGAGATGGAAGGTGTGTTATACTGACACCAAGCCAATGAGATGGAAGGTGTGTTTATACTGACACCAAAGCCATGAGATGGAAGGTGTGTATACTGACACCAAGCTAGTGAGATGGAAGGTGTGTTATACTGACACCAAGCCAATGAGATGGAAGGTGTGTTATACTGACACCAAATCAGTGAGATGGAAGGTGTTTTTATACTGACACCAAGTCAGTGAGATGGAAGGTGTGTTTTATACTGACACCAAGCAGTGAGATGAGTTGGTGTTATACTGACACCAAGTCAGTGAGATGGAAGGTGTTTTATACTGACACCAAGTCAGTGAGATGGAAGTGTGTTTATTACTGACACCAAGCCAGTGAGATGGAAGGTGTGTTATACTGACACCAAGTCAGTGAGATGGAAGGTGTGTTTTATACTGACACCAAGCCAATGAGATGGAAGGTGTGTTTTTATACTGACACCAAGCCAATGAGATGGAGGTTGTTTTATACTGACACCAACCAATGAGATGGAAGGTGTGTTATATTGACACCAAGCCAATGAGATGGAAAGTGTGTTATATTGACACCAAGCCAATGAGATGGAAGTGTGTTTTTACTGACACCAAGCCAATGAGATGGAAGGTGTGTTTTATACTGACACCAAGCCAATGAGATGGAAGGTGTGTTTATACTGACACCAAGCCAATGAGATGGAAGGTGTGTTTATCTGACACCAAGCCAATGAGATGGAAGGTGTATGTTATACTGACACCAAGCCAATGAGATGGAAGGTGTATTTATACTGACACCAGCCAGTGAGATGGAATGTGTTAAACTGACACCAGTCAGCCATGAGATGGAAGGTGTGTTATATTGACACCAAGCCAATGAGATGGGAAGGTGTGTCATCCTGACACCAAGCCAATGAGATGGAAGTGTGTCATCCTGACCCAAGCCAATGAGATGGAAGGTGTGTCATCCTGACACCAAGCCAATGAGATGGAAGTGTGTCATCCTGACACCAAGCCAATGAGATGGAAGGTGTGTCATCCTGACACAAGCCAATGAGATGGAAGGTGTTACTGACACCAAGCCAATGAGATGGAAGGTGTATTTTATACTGACACCAAGCCAGTGAGATGGAAGGTGTATTTATACTGACACCAAGCCAATGAGATGGAAGGTGTGGTTATACTGACACCAAGCCAATGAGATGGAAGGTGTATTTTATACTGACACCAAGCCAGTGAGATGGAAGGTGTGTTAAACTGACACCCAAGTCAGTGAGATGGAAGTGGTGTGTTATACTGACACCAAGCCAATGAGATGGAAGGTGTATTAAACTGAAACAACCAAGTCAGTGAGATGGAAGGTGTGTTATACTGACACAAGCCAATGAGATGGAAGGTGTATTTTATACTGACACCAAGCCAATGAGATGGAAGGTGTGTTTATACTGACACCAAGCCAATGAGATGGAAGGTGTATTTATACTACACCAACCATGAGATGGAAGGTTTTATACTGACACCAAGCCAATGAGTGGAAGGTGTGTTATACTGACACCAAGCCAATGAGATGGAAGTGTGTTATACTGACACCAAGCCATGAGATGGAAGGTGTGTTATACTGACACCAAACCAGTGAGATGGAAGGGTGTATTTTATACTGACACCAAGCCAATGAGATGGAAGTGTGTTAAACTGACACCAAGCAGTGAGATGGAAGTGTGTTATACTGACACCAAGCAATGAGATGAAGTGTATTTTATACTGACACCAAGCCAGTGAGATGGAAGGTGTATTTATTACTGACACCAAGCCAATGAGATGGAAGGTGTGTTATACTGACACCAAGCCAATGAGATGGAAGGTGTTTTATTACTGACACCAAGCCAGATGAGATGGAAGGTGTATTTTATACTGACACCAAGCCAATGAGATGGAAGGTGTGTTAAACTGACACCAAGCCAGTGAGATGGAAGGTGTGTTAAACTGACACCAAGCCATGAGATGGAAGGTAGCTGTTAAACTGACACCAAGTCAGTGAGATGGAGGGTGTTTAAACTGACACCAAGCCAATGAGATGGAAGGTGTGTTATACTGACACCAAGCCAGTGAGATGGAAGGTGTGTTAAACTGACACCAACAGGAGATGGAAGGTGTGTTAAACTGACACCAAGCAGTGAATGGAAGGTGTGTTAAACGACACCAAGCAATGAGATGAAGGTGTATTTTATACTGACACCAAGCCAATGAGATGGAAGGTTGTTAAACTGACACCAAGTCAGTGAGATGGGTATTGTTATGTAGTGTCTGTGTTTGTTGTGTCTGTTGGTTAGCCATGCCACCAGGATCTATTGAGCTGAGCCCTTATCTGTGATAATGGGGTTTGAACTTATCAACTCTGTCTCTGGCACTAACTGATTAGCCTGGGGCCATGTGGGCCAGCACCAGGATGTCAGAGACTACTGGTGGCCAGACAGACAGACAGGGCCTGGAGCTGCCTACAGCCACAAGACTATAGGAGGCTGTGGGAAACAGGGGAAGTTATAATGGCCAGCTTTGTCATGACTGAAGAGGATGGCCTTCTCTTTCACCCTCACTCTTTCTTTATGGAAATAGTTTTTTTCTACTTTTACTGCCTCTGAGAAATGTTCTACATGACATACACAGAAAGCCCCCTGCGTCACCCCTTTACCCATGCAGTCATCAAATCAAATCAAATCATATTGGATTGGTCACATACACATATTAGTAGATGTTATTGCGGTGTAGCGAAATGTTGTGTTCCTAGCTCCAACAGTGCAGTAATATCTAACAATTCACAACAACACACAAATCTAAAGCAAAATAATGAGTTTAGAAAGATATAAATATTAGGACGAGCAATGTCTGCGTAGCATTAAAATACAGTAGAATAGAATACAGTATATACTGTACATATGCACACACACACACACACACACACACACAACACACCAACACACACACACACACACACACACACACACACACACACACAAACACACACACACACACACACACACACACACACACACACACACACACACACACACACACACACACAGGCTCTCTCTCTCCCTTTCTAGCTAGCTCTATCTCTCTCTCTCTCTATCACTCTCTCTCTCTCTCACACACACACACACACACACACACACACACACACACACACACACACACACACACACACACACACACACACACACACACACACACACACACACAGTCTTGTACAGCTAACCTTGTGGCACACAATTCAGTCCCATTCAAATCCTATTTTCCTTAACCCTAAAACATACCCTAACCTTAACCTTAACCCTAACCCGTACCCTAAACTTAAACCTAACCCTAACCTATCCTAGTTTCTAACCCTAAACCTAACCCGTACCCGTACCCGTACCCTAACTCTACACATTAACCCAAAAACCTAACCTTAACCCTAACCCTAAACTAATCCTAGTTTCAACCCTCAACCTAGCTCCTAACCCTAAACCTAATTCTAACCCAAACACTAATTCTAACCTTAACCATAAACACCATAGAAATAGCATTTGACCTTGTGAGGACTAACAAAATGTCCCCAGTGGTCAAATTGTTGTTTGTTTACTATTCTTGTGGGGACTTCTGGTTAAACATCCATGGCTGGTCTGGCCAGTGTATATATATAGCCTTGGCAGTTCGGCAGTAGAGCAGTAGAACCAGGACAACTGATACCTCTGTTGAGCAGGAAGAGGTCTTTGTTCCACACACAGATACTGATCTAATCTCCATCAGTTAGTCTGTACAGGCAACCAGGCTGCCTAACTCACACTCACTACACACACACACACACACACACACACACACATGTGTATGCCACAGCCTGTTGCCAGCTCACGTTGAGCAGGATGCAGGAGTGAGAAGCCCTGGAAGTCTGTGGCGGAGACCACTGCAGCCAGAAAGGGCACTGCCACCCCAGAACTTCACACACACACACACACACACACACACACACACACACACACACACACACACACACACACACACACACACACACACACACACACCACACCACACACACACACACACACACACACACACCACAGCTGGCTTGGTGTCAGTATAAAACACACCTTCCATCTCATTGGCTTGGTGTCAGTATAACACACCTTCCATCTCACTGGCTTGGTGTCAGTATAACACACCTTCCATCTCACTGGCTTGGTGTCAGTATAACACACCTTCCATCTCACTGGTTTGGTGTCAGGTTAAAACACACCTTCCATTTCATTGGCTTTGTGTCAGTATAACACACCTTCCATCTCATTGGCTTGGTGTCAATATAACACACCTTCCATCTCATTGGCTTGGTGTCAGTATAACACACCTTCCATCTTATTGGCTTGGTGTCAGTATAACACACCTTCCATCTCATTGGCTTGGTGTCAGTATAACGCACCTTCCATCTCATTGGCTTGGTGTCAGTATAAAACACCTTCCATCTCACTGGCTTGGTGTCAGTATAAAACACACCTTCTTTCTGTTAATCAGACCCCTCTGACTCTCTCACATGTGTTGTACATACTACCCTGACTCTCACTCTCTCATGTTCATGTAGTCTATACAGTTTACTTCTATACACCTGCTAACCCACCACAAAGGAGGTCAAACTGGTCGTCATGAGATAATATAGGTGTATTTGAGAGTTTTGGTTGGTGATCAGATTTACCAGATATCTCACCCTCTCCTGTTAGAGGAAGATTCATCTAGAGAGAGTTGGACTGAAACACTGCAGAGTTTTCAGACCCAGGGTTTTACTCTCTCTTCTTCACGACTCATTCGTCCTATATATCGACCTGACTCATAATGATTTTATTTTTCCTCAGAGCCCCCCCCCCTCTCTCCCCCTGTCTCTCTTTCTCACTATTTCTCTCTCTCTCCTCTGTCTGCCTTTCTCACTGTACCCTAAAACACATGTAATAGTTGCTGCAGGAAAACTGAATGGCTCGTGAAAAAGACACACAGGTGCATTTGTGTTTGTCCAGCCTTGCAGTGAAACAGAAATGAATAGAGAAGAGAGAAGTAGACTAAACATAGTACAGTGTGTTTGTTTATGTTGTATGCGCTGTGTTGTGTGTGTGTGTGTGTGTGTGTGTGTGTGTGTGTGTGGTGTGTGTGTGTGTGTTGTTGTGTGTGTGTGTGGTGTGTGTGTGTGTTGTGTGTGTGTGTGTTGTGTGGTGCGTGCGTGCTGCGTGCGTGCGTGCGTGCGTGCGTGCGTGCGTGCGTGCGTGCGTGCGTGCGTGCGTGCGTGCGTGCTGCGTGCGTGCGTGCGTGCGTGCGTGCGTGCGTGCTGCGTGCGTGCGTGCCGTGCGTGCGTGCGTGCGTGCGTGCGTGCGTTGCGTGCGTGCGTGCGTGCGTGCGTGCGTGCGCGTGCGTGCGTGCGTGCGTGCGTGCGTGCGTGCTGCGTGCTGCGTGCGTGCGTGCGTGCGTGCGTGCGTGGTGCGTGCGTGCGGCGTGCGTGCGTGCGTGCTGCTGCTGCGTGCGTGCGTGCGTGCGTGCGTGCGTGGTGCGTGCGTGCGTGCGTGCGTGCTGTGCGTGCGTGCTGCGTGCGCGTGTGTGTGCTGGGTGGACTGGGACTATAAACCGGCCCCTTTTTGTCCTTGAGGCGCCTCACCGGACCAGTTCTTTTCTCTAGGCCCGCATCATTAGCCAGATAATGATAATTTAGCGCAAAACATCGAAGTCAGACAGGCCCACTAGCAGTCCTAGAATGTATAGAAACGTAATTAAATAATTAGCCTACATGTCAAAGTGTAGGTGACAGCATATGCCTATTGGCCACAGCCTCTCATGTCCACACCGATGCTGACATGAGGGAGTCGCCACCTTGCAATCTGAGTGAAGGCAGTCAACAATTTGAAAACTATTTAACCATAAACGTAGTTGTTTAAAACCTGGACGTTTTTTTGTCATTTTATGAGGCATGTCTTACCTTGTTTCAAAGTAGCTTATTTCCGACCATAGGAATGCCGAGGGAATTATTTTATAAACACTTCATCATATGCCATTGAAACCATAACTTTATTTCATTGTCCAGCAGCCATGGACACTTGTCCATCCTGACACCATTGTCCAGCAGTCCTAGTCCTATTAGCAAGCCATGGACACAGTCCTAGTCCTGTTAGCAAGCCATGGACACAGTCCTAGTCCTATTAGCAAGCCATGGACAGAGTCCTAGTCCTATTAGCAAGCCATGGACACAGTCCTAGTCCTATTAGCAAGCCATGGACACAGTCCTAGTCCTATTAGCAAGCCATGGACACAGTCCTAGTCCTATTAGCAAGCCATGGACACAATCCTAGTCCTATTAGCAAGCCATGGACACAGTCCTAGCCTATTAGCAAGCCATGGACACAGTCCTAGTCCTATTAGCAAAGCCATGCCAGTTGTTTGCATCTTTAGATCTTCCTTCTTTCTGAATTTATAAAGGAAATGTTCATGTCGCATGAAACTGCTCGCATTTGCAGTGGGCTTTTGAAAACGGTGTCTTTTCCGCTAATTGCATTTTGGAACGTTTGCGCGTATAGCCTACTGCCGTGTGCACGTTCTGCGCTTATAACGTGAAGAAAAATAGTTGATCAACATTTTAAACTATGCGTTCTGATCTGTTGCTTCAACCTCATTGTTTTTAAACATTTTTTTAATGTATCATCCAACAACTGTTCCAGAGTCTTTTTAGAATATTCTTTCTGGCACAGAATGAAAAGCTGACCAATAGAATAGGTAGGCTAACTAAAACTTTTGGGGTATAGTAGATTGACAGGCTAGTGCTTTTGCTGTTAGTTAGTCATCCCTGTTTGTTTCAGAGCAGGGCGATGGATCTGGAGAAAGGGAATTATAATTATTGTATTCCACAGGAGGTTGGTGGCACCTTAATTGGGAGAACGGGCTCGTGTTAATGACTGGATCGGAATCAGTGGAATGGTATCAAATACATCAAACACGTGGTTTCCAGGTGTTTTTGATGCCGTTCCATTCGCTCTGTTATGAGCTGTTCTCAGCAGCCTCCTTCCTGTGTTCTATTCAGCCTAAGAGAATAAAGGCCACTTTGGCCGCAAGGCATTAATTTTTTTAGGGGGCGTTACGGCCACACAAGGGGGCATCGATGGCTGTCGATTCTGCTTTGAAATTCGAGGCCTGCCCACTACGTAAACAAATTGACCAGCCAGTCCGCCCCTGTGTGTGTGTGTGTGTGTGTGTGTGGGTGTGTGTGTGTGTGTGTGTGTGTGTGTGTGTGTGTGTGTGTGTGTTGTGTGGTGTGTGTGTGGGTGTGTGTGTGTGGCGTGCGTGCGTGCGTGCGTGCGTGCGTGGTGCGTGCGTGCTGCTGCGTGCGTGCGTGCGTGCGTGCGTGCGTGCGTGCGTGCGTGCTGTGCGTGCGTGCGTGCGTGCGTGCGTGCGTGCGTGCGTGCGTGCGTGCGTGCGTGCCGTGCGTGCGTGCGTGCGTGCGTGCGTGCGTGCGTGCGTGCGTGCGTGCGTGCGTGCGTGCGTGCGTGCGTGCGTGCGTGCGTGCGGCGTGCTGCGTGTGCGTGGTGTGCGTGCGTGCGTGCGTTGCGTGCGTGCGTGCGTGCGTGCGTGCGTGCGTGCGTGCGTGCGTGCGTGCGTGCGTGGCGTGCGTGCGTGCGTGCGTGTGTGTGTGCGGGGGTAGTGCGGCTAGGATGTATTTTCCCCTCATTAGTGTCTGTGTATCTGGAGGTTTGTTCCCTTGTTGGGCCTGAGGTAGCGATTAATGGACTCTACTCTGCTATATGATTGTACCTACAATATGTACTGCTGGATTCTGCTGAACTACGTTCTCTATTCAGGTTGTTTCTCTTGCAGGTGGTGGTTCATAATATGTCAATGCATACACTATATCATACATGTAACTGACAAAATAATGGGAACACTTGAGTAAATGAGGGATACAAAGTATATTGAACGCAGGTCCTTCTACATACGTAGGTGTGGTTCCTGAGTTAATTAAGTAATTAACCTCCCATCATGCTTAGGGTCATGTATAGAAATGCTGGGCAAGCGATTCTTTTTGCCATTATTTTGGCTACCAYGGCTATGCCCCCATAGGATGACAATGCCCCAACCACAGGGCACGAGTGGTCACTGAATGGTTTGATGGGCATGAAAAGAATGTAAACCATATGCTATGGCCGTCTCAGTCACCAGATCTCAACCCAATTGAACACTTATGGGAGATTCTGGAGTGGGGCCTGAGACAGCGTTTTCCACCACGATCAGCAGAACACCAAATGATGGAATTTCTGATGGAAGAATGCTGTTTCATCCCTCCAATAGTTCCAGACACTTGTAGAATCTATGCCGAGGCGCATTGAAGCTGTTCTGGCTCGTGGTGCCCAACGCCCTATTAAGACTATCTATGTTGGTGTTCCCTTTATTTTGGCAGTTACCTGTAGATACAGTATTATAGTATGCACATCACAGAGTCTGAATCCTCCTAGTCTGTAATGTGTCATATGAAGTAGCTCACTATGACAGCAAGTATGTCCTTGTGTTAACCCTACTCCCTGCCTCAGCCTCCCCTCTATCCCTCTACCCAATCTGCTAGAGATTGTCTCAGTACACGAGAGGAACAGCGCCATCCTCCCAGCAGGCACTGTGGCAGGAAACGCAGGGTAAACAAATCTGTTTGGGCGGAACAGAAGGCACAAGGCTATTATTCCCCTAAGCCTTGTCAGGGGGGTCCTTCAGGATTAGGCTAATCGGGACCTCTCAGGCCTTCATTCTCCTCCTGTCCTGTACCCCTCCACAGTCATCGCCATGGAGACGTCTGTCTCTCGCCCCCTCTCCACCTCTCCAACTCTCCTTTGCTGACAGAGAGAAAACGGCAGTTTGTCAGTTAGACTTTTTATTATCTATACTCAGCCTTGCAAAATGTCTGCCATCAGGCTTCTTTTGGCTCAGTATAGAAGTTCCATTGAGTTGTTTTCTCTGTGAGCTGGCAGTGTAGATTTCCAGGGAAATGAGGATTGACCTTGACAGTTGGGAGAGGAAAAGTGGATGTTATTTAAATCCTCATTGAGCCACCTAGAAGGCAGGTAATTCTTGAGAACACGACAAATTCTGCAGCCTCTCTCTCTCTCTCTCTCTCTCTCTCTCTCTCTCTCTCTCTCTCTCTCTCTCTCTCTCTCTCTCTCTCTCTCTCTCCTCTCTCTCTCTCTCTCTCTCTTCTCTCTCGTCTCTCTCTCTCTCTCTCTCTCTGTCACTCTCTCTCATCTCTCTCTCTCTCTCCTCTCTCTCTCTCTCTCCTCTCTCTCTCTTCTCTCCATCCTCTTCTCCTTCCCCTCTTCCTCTCCGTTTCCTCTAATCTCTTCACATCCATCTCTCTCTCTCTCTGCCAGGATCAATAAGGCTGAGGTCCTGTAGTTAGGTACTGATATATGACTTGTGTGTCTGTGACACAATGCTCTATTTCCCTGCACCCTGCTAATGTAATGTTACACCAGCCCCTCAGTGCCTATAAAAACTTTTCTTTCTTCCCATAAGAACAATGATTTATTCCAGTGCCTTGACTTTGGCTTTGCTTCATGGCATACATTGATTGAAAAGGAGAGAAAAAAGAGATTAGGAGTGGGAGCAAAGCCACGAAGCCATAGAAGAATTAAAAGGTAGGGACTGTGGAGTGCAGAAAGCTGAAGTTCCCCCATATTTGTTATGGTGACGGTAATGGTGTTGGTAGTCTGTGTGTGTGTGTTCAATGATGGTGTGTGGGTCAAAATCCCTCGTGTGTCCCTGTCTCTTTCACATGTAGATGAGCTGAGCCTCTCCAGCCCTGATAGGTCCTCTGTATTGGCTCTGAGGGGCCTGACTAACCCTCTCTTTAGAGCCCTCGTGCCTCCCTGCCCCCTGCTTTGTCTCCATGCTGGAGTGGATGCTGCCAGTCTGGCTCATCACTGGGACCTGCTCTATGTTAATAAAGCTGCCGTGAATGGGTTGGCTAGGGGCTCTGTATGTCCAGTAGTGTGGCTGATTGAAGGCGTGACTAGAAGATTTCAGGCCCAAGCTGGCTGCTTTGGTCATCTCCCACAMGTTAAAGCATCTGGGTGTGATTGCTGTTGGCCCCGGCGGCTGGTTTGGCAGGAGTGTGTGAAGGGGGTTTTGTTGGTTCTTTCTTCTGACGCATGAGAGGGTTATTATTACAATAGTCATATTGTTGTAATCAATGGTTGTTTTGTGTTTTCCTTCTTGGGTGGGGGGAGAGAATGCAATTGAATGAACACCACTATGGTTACTTAATAATACATGTTCCCCCAATGTCCCTGGCTTCCTGCTCCTCCAATCTGGTAGTGACACGTCATCCCTTCAGTGTCTCCCTCCTATAGATACAGGGTCAGGTAAAGGTCTCTGCTTTGGAGACATGGGGGCAAAGCCATTCGTCATTCATTGAAAGCACCTAATGAACATTATCCTTGTATGACTAGGCTGCAGCTGGCTCTGATGTGAGCTGGGGGGTGGGGTGGGGGAGGTAGTGGATAGAGGAAGCGGACAGAGAGCCTGGTTGGTTCCTCTTCAAAGCCCTGGGTTCTGTCTGTCCTGTTCTGCCTGCAGTCTAGCCACCGCTGTGCTGTGCCCTGCCTGCTGGTGTTGCCTGGTGTGTCTCCCTAGGCATTCTGGGAGCTGCAGTCAGGCTTGACTTTCCTTCTACAAAACGCTGATTACAATGACAGGCAATTTGTGTCCTAACCTCAGGGGTCACACACACATCATACACACAAGGCCACTTTCTTAAAGGGGAATACACACACATACTGTCATGCCTTACAGGGGACCTAGTCATAACTCTATGATAATACAGACCTGGATCTGAATGTGAATAGCTTACAGTGGCTTAAGCCCTGCATATAAAATGCCTCTGTCCTTCTCTAACAGAGCCAAACCAAACTCATGTGATAGCAGCAGCAGGTTCTAAACATCCTTATTATTGAGATAGAGACAAATCCCCATTAATATTGGGACCTTCTCGCTGTCTCTAACGCAGGTGACAGAATCCTTCGCTCCTCATTAGAATCCCTGACTGCAATGTCCTCCAGATATAATTGAAAGACTCCAGGCAGACAGGGAAAAAGGCAAATGTTGCTTTAATGTAATTTGCAAGCGAACAATTGGCCTGGGACTACGTTAACTTTATAAAAGTGGCTTTAATACAATTCAATTTAATGAGGTAATTTGTGCAGCGCTGGATGGTGGAGGTGTCCTGCCGAGCTCTACACCAGCTTTGTGAGCAACTCGCGCGCACGCACACACACGCACAGACATACACACACGCACACGCAYGCACGCATGTACTCGCGCACGTACACACACACAGGTACACACACATACACACACACACACATACACACTCATACACACTCATAATGAGGAAGGGAAGAAAGGCAATATTGAGTTAGGACAGGGTTTTTAGGTTAATATGAATAGCTAGTCTTGTGTTTGTATCTATTTCTAGATACAGTCAGGAGCTGTATTAGCCAGTGGCTGCAAAACAAACCTTTTTGCCACAGTGTCTATTGCAGTATCATTACTCTATAGGGTTGGGCGGTATCCAGATTTTCATATTGTCATACCGTCCTTCTCTCATCCCGGGATTTACAGTATTACCGGCTGAGTACACAAGGGGGCGCCAAAAAACGCGTAAATGCTAATTGGGCATCTATTACCAGAATGCTAAACAAAATTTGCGAATTTCCAAATATGCTATTTTCTAAATATGCTAATGAGCGCACATTATTGCAAAGACAGGCAATTCAGCTCATAAATGTATATATATATAGGTAGGAGCTACCGAATGTCATTTTTTGTGAGTTAGGACATTTACAAGCAAATGTTGAACGAGAGACATTGTGCAACAACATTTTGACGCATGCTTGTCTGAAGGAAGAACAGTACTTGCTCTGGAGCAGCATGTGTACACACTGTAGCTGTGTGATGTGGAGCTCATATTCTCTGGTTCTTTTCTCAGAAGTAGCAAGCCTATTTTTCTCTGGTAAAATGCAAGATTAACTTTAAGCAAAACATTATGAAATGTAGCCGGCTACATTATTTCCATAATAGGCGTAAACATCAGAACTTTGATGGCCATGCATCGTTTTTGCTTTTTCATTGTAAGCTCATTTACTTGTGTGTCTGCCCGCCAAATAGCGTTGCACTTCTGTTATCATCTGATGAAAATGAAGCTATTTTATGCCGAATGTGTTGCACTAATGTATTTTCTGTTAAGAAAAACTATAGCTGCACGTCYSTGATCAATCTATTGAAGAAAAAAACACTGTTGACCTTCAAAATAAAATGCGACCCCTGTCAATACACAGCTGCTCCCGCTTTCTCCCATTGTGCTATTTACAAATACATGACTGGCTCAACTGTTCTGGGGAACTATGGTAAGCTTCAAAATGTAAAATAATGTGACAGGTGAAATGAAGAACGCAATCTGCTTTATCTTAAGTTCATTGCAGTCATTTACTTAAAAAGTAGCTACAAATATTACAATTGATTGCAAAACTTCAAATACATAGTTTCAAGGTTTTTGGCGGTCTTGAAAAACCATCCCATGGCTATTTCCAAATACCCCGGTATACGGTATATACAGTATACCGCCCAAAGCTATTACTCCATTCTGATAAGGTAAATGAAGGCATCTCCAGCTCATCCATCAATCACCTGTGGCTCAGTGATCAATAGGTCTAATTATTGATGGCTGTATTAATTGTGGCCCCTGTGCCTTCCGCCAGGAATTTAATTAAGAGGAATGCTTCAGCTTTACCCTGAAGGCAGGGTCATAGTCTGCTGGAGCTTACATGTCCCTGAGTGGGTAATATGTGTGTGTGAGTGGGTACTTGACATGCACATAGCATATTCAATGTATTATTTAAAAGACCGACTTTTAAATAAAAGTCAATTTTTCCCCAATACTGTAGTCCATTTATACCCAATACTGTAGTCCATTTAATACCCAATACTGTTAGTCCATTTATACCCAATACTGTAGTCCATTTATACCCAAATACTGTAGCAATTTATACCCAATATGTATCCATTTACCAATTACTGTAGTCCTTTATCCCAATACTGTAGTCCATTTATACCCAACTACTGTAGTCCATTTTTCCCCAATACTGTAGTCCATTTATACCCAAATACTGTAGTCCATTTATACCCAATACTGTAGTCTACCATTTATACCCAATACTGTAGTCCATTTATACCCAATACTGTAGTCCATTTATACCCAATACTGTAGTCCATTTATACCCACTACTGTAGTCCATTTATCCCAATACTGTAGTCCATTTTTCCCCAATACTGTATCCATGTATACTACTGTAGTCCTTTATCCCAATACTGTAGTCCATTTATCCCCAATACTGTAGTCCATTTATCCCCAATACTGTAGTCCATTATACCCAATACTGTAGTCCATTTATACCCAATACTGTAGTCCATTTATACCCAATACTGTAGTCCATTTAATCCCCAATACTTGTAGTCCATTTATACCCAATACTGTAGTCCATTTATACCCAATACTGTAGTCCATTTTTCCCCAATACTGTAGTCCATTTATACCCAATACTGTAGTCCATTTATACCCAATACTGTAGTCCATTTATACCAATACGATGTAGTCCATTTATACCCAATACTGTAGTCCATTTATACCCAATACTGTAGTCCATTTATACCCATACTGTAGTCCATTTATCCCCAATACTGTAGTCCATTTTTCCCCAATACTGTAGTCCATGTATATCCCAATACTGTAGTCCATTTATCCCCAATCTGTAGTCCATTTATCCCCAATACTGTAGTCCATTTATCCCAATACTGTAGTCCATTATACCCAATACTATAGTCCATTTATACCCAATACTGTAGTCCATTTATACCCAATACTGTAGTCCATTTATACCCAATACTGTAGTCCATTTATACCAATACTGTAGTCCATTTATACCCACTACTGTAGTCCATTTATCCCCAATACTGTAGTCCATTTTTCCCCAATACTGTAGTCCATTTATACCCAATACTGTAGTCCATTTATCCCCAATACTTGTAGTCCATTTTATCCTCAATACTGTAGTCCATTTATCCCCAATACTATAGTCCATTTATCCCATACTGTAGTCCATTTAATCCCCAATACTGTAGTCCTTATCCCCAATACTGTAAGTCCATTTATCCCCAATACTGTAGTCCATTATCCCCAATACTGTAGTCCATTTATCCCCATACTGTAGTCCATTTTATCCCAATACTGTAGTTCATTTATCCCCAATACGTAGTCCATTTTATCCCAATACTGTAGTCCATTTTAATACCACTACTGTAGTCCATTTATCCTCAATACTGTAGTTCATTTATCCCCAATATTGTAGTCCATTTTTCCCCAATACTGTAGTTCTTGTTTTTCTCCTCTTATTCATGATTCCTATTCTGACATGTCACAAAGCGGCAACTGTGTTCTAGCTTTTTGATTCTGAGGTGCAAACATGTTTTAGAGGTGTTACTGTGTGTCACTGTTTGTGTGTGTGGACTCACTTTGTATCTGTGCCAGTGTGAGTGTGTGTGAAGCGCAATACATTGCCACAGGATGTGGACTGGATCAAAGGATTGGACAGACAGTTAATATTATATTATATTATTGGCAGAGCCATGTCAATATCTTTGTTTTACTCTACTGATAATTCTGTTCTATATTCTCTCTTCTGGCTAAGTTCCATGTGTCAAGACAAAGAACTGAGCTAGCCGGCTGAGAGAGAAAGTACCGACTGAGTTGTGGTATGAGATAGCGACAGGGGCGTGTGGTGGGATAGCCTTTGTTTTCATTGGACGAGCTTCAAACACACAGAGATTAAACCAACATTTCATTGTTTAAAAAAAGGTCAGGAGAGCAGAAAAACTCCATCAGTCTCCTAATGGTGCTGCTGACTTTCCCCAGTGTTGCATCATTTGTTTGATGTGCTGAGCTCGGCTCGCTATGTCTGGTGGCAGGCTGCTCTTCTCCCTCCCAGGAAGCAAATTATATTTCAGCCCTTGAGCCAGTTCTAATGTGCTGCTGAGCAGTTGAAATCCTATTATGATAAAATAAAGAAATGTCAAGCATTTTTTACATTCAGCTGTTTTTCTTCTCAGTTTTGTTTTGGCACCAGTCCAGAGAAGGATGGTTGAGTTTTCCCAGTTTGATCTGGTGATAGTCACAGTGAGGCAACCTGAGTATTCACTCCTTAAAACAGCCCTGAAAAAGAAATATCCTGTGGTGTATTGGAAACCTATTGCAGCAGCTGATTGGATTCCTTGCAGGCTCTCGATGTAGGGTTAAGGTTAAGCGATACTGTTGTGTTATTCTGCAGGGCCTCATGGGTTTTCTCCAGGCCTCGTCTCCTCTGGTGCCAAACCACAGAACCTGGGTAACAATCTATAGTCCGGGCAGCACTACTGCTGTTGCTATTGCTACCGCTAACCAATAACAATCTAGCTTCATCCTCACCCCACCCCTGAGTACAGAGGAGAGGAGGGGAGAGGAGGAGATGAGAGGAGGAGAGGAGGAGGGGAGAGAAGGGGCGGAGGACGGGAGGGGAGAGGAGCCTGCTGCGGGTGCTATTGCCAAGTACCTATTGATCACGGGTCACTGCAGGCTAAAAGGACCCGGCGCTCCAGAAAAGTCAAAGTCCCAGAAATGCATTAGAGCCTAAACAACTTCTCCCTAACCGCTCAGTTAGAGGGACAAACTGGAGGGGGATGACATGTACCCGTCCGTATCCCCCCCCGGTAAAATATCAGCCTATAATTTCATCATGTTGTTAGGCCTCATTAGCTGAGATATGAGGTGGGAGAGACATTACTTTTAAAAGAGTTCATCACCTCTTTGCACAACTTCTTTTAGTTAATACTGTCCTCCATCATCTAAATCTATCTGATAATCAATGGTGCTCCTCCTTTTGTGAGAGGAGAAAGGGGAATAGATGGGCTGCAGAGTGGGAGATATTTCTGTGTTGCACTGTTCAGTAGGCTTGGGCGGTATCCAGATTGTCATACCTTCATACTGACCTTGTGCCATACCGGGATCTTCTGTAATACCGGCACTGAACACAGGGGGTGCTGTTCAAACCACACTGATGTTCTGCAATCCTAACAAGTATATGTAAAATCCCATAGAGAATGCTAACTAAATGGCGCATTGTGAACATTTTGTACAGTGTCTGACCTAAAGTGACAAAAAATGCTACTCACAGTTTGCTGCACAAATCAAATATTAGCCATTAAGGTTCTTGATCCAGAAGGGGATTCTCTGCTGTTACCAAGCAAATGCTTGGTTTTGGAAGAAGCTAACCACTTAGCAACTTAATTATCTCCTAACTTTATTTTCTAGGAAAGTCAGTTAAGAACAAATTCTTATTTTCAATGACAGCCTAGGAACAGTGGGTTAACTGCCTTGTTCAGGGGCAGAACTACAGATTTTTACCTTATCAGCTCGGGGACTCGATCTCTCAACCTTCCGGTTACTAGTCCAACGCTCTAACCACTAGGCCTACAAGTCTTTACTTAAAAAGTATCTACAAAATTCMAATTTATAAAAAAAATTCAAAGAAATTGTTTCAACGGTATTGAAAAACCATCCCGTGGCTTTTTCCAAATACACCGGTACACGCTATATACGGTATACCACCCAAGCCTACTGTTCAGTGAGGTTGAAGGTCGAGGTGGGATCTGTAATGGATAATGCAGGGCAGCAGCAGCCAAGGCCATTCCATCAGAGGTGGGGTTGTGATGGAGGGAGGGCTGAGGAACAGCCAAGCAGGAAATGAAGGGCACAGAACTGGATGCGGGTCGATTGTCTCCCTCTTTAAATAGACTGTAGATAATTTAATTTACAGGGGTATTCAGCCAGATAGATTGTTTATCTTATAATCGTGAGGTCTGTCCTTTCCTTTTGGTTTCCTCGGAGTGGAACTGAATGGTCCGTTGGTTAGGTGGTTTTAGTAGACTGAAGGATTGAGTGTTAAATAGGAACAGCGATATTAACGTATTGTTCACTGGCTTGAATCCAGCTTCATAGCGCTGCTTTAAAAAGAAGAGCGGAAGGGAGAGATGGGGAGGGAATAGAGAGTCATCACTAGAGCGATGAATAGGTTGGTATCAATAAAAAAAAGAAAGAGGGAGGGAGGAATAAAGAGAGACGGAGAGAGGGATGTTTAAAGGCTGAAGAGAGAGAGAGATAGTGTGATGAGGAAAGAGAGACAGAGTGTTATAGAGCTCTGAGGCTTGTGATTTTTTCTGAGCCCATGCAACCAATGTCACATTGTGTTTCACTATGCCAAGACGTACACAGTCTTCCCCACTTGATGTGTCTAAAATGGTCAGCTGCAACATAATCTGCACCATCATTTGTACCATAATCTGTACCGTAATCATAACGTGCACAAGCACTACAAATAAACAATTCCGGACAAGGACATGGGGGGAACAGGGGGTTAAATACACAACATGTAATGATGGAATTGAAACCAGGAACGTGGGAAGACAAGACAAAACAAATGGAAAATGAAAGGTGGATCGGCGATGGCTATTGCCAGGACCGGCCGGGGGAGTGGGCGGCGTTTGTGCCCTGGGCCGAAATAGCACACCACCTAACCAAAATCCACCGACAGGTGTGACCAAGGCCGTTGTGGAAAGGGTAAGGGGTGTAGCTTCCCTCTGGGCAGGTGCCTAGGAGCCTTACACTGGGTGCACACCAAGCAGGAGGAAACATAAACCCTCACGTCCTTAGCCAAGGTAGCCCACCAGTACCTCCCGCTCAAACAGCGCACTGTCCGAGCGATCCCAGGATGACCAGAGGAGGGTGACGTGTGGGCCCAATAGATCAACCGGTCACGAACAGCAGACGGGACGTACAGACGCCCAGCGGGACACTGGACGGGAGCGGGCTCTGCACGTAACGCCTGCTCAATATCCGCGTCCAGCTCCCACACTACCGGCGCCACCAGGCAGGAGATGGGGAGTATGGGAGTGGGATCCATGGGCCGCTCCTCTGTGTCTTACAGCCGGGACAATGCGTCTGCCTTCACGTTCTGGGAGCCTGGTCTATAGGAAAGGGTAAACACAAAACGGGTGAAAAACATGGCCCACCTTGCCTGGCGAGGGTTCAGTCTCCTCGCTGCCCGGATGTACTCCAGATTGCGGTGGTCAGTCCAGATGAGAAAAGGGTGTTTAGCCCCCTCAAGCCGATGTCTCCACGCCTTCAAGGCCTTGACGACAGCCAACAGCTCCCAGTCCCCCACGTCATAGTTTCGCTCCGCCGGGCTGAGCTTCTTCGAGAAGAAGGCACAGGGACGGAGCTTTGGTGGCGTACCCGAGCGCTGAGAGAGCACAGCTCCTATCCCAGCCTCGGACGCGTCCACCTCCTCTATGAACGCCAAAGAGGGATCCGGATGGGCCAGCACGGGAGCCGAGGTAAACAGAGCCCTCAGGTAACTAAAAGCCCTGTCCGCCTTAGCTGACCACTGCAAACGTACCGGGCCCCCCTTCAGCAGTGAGGTAATGGGAGCCGCTACCTRACCAAAACCCCGGATAAACCTCCGGTAGTAGTTGGCAACCCCTAAGAACCGCTGCACCTCCTTTACCGTGGTGGGAGTCGGCCAATTACGCACGGCTGAAATGCGGTCACTCTCCATCTCCACCCCTGAGGTGGAAATGCGATACCCTAGGAAGGAGACGGACTGCTGGAAGAACAGGCATTTCTCAGCCTTAACGTACAGGTCATGCTCCAACAGGCGACCAAGCACCATGCACACCAGGGACACATGCTCGGCGCATGCAGCGGAGTATATCAGAATGTCATCAATATACACCACTACACCCCGCCCGTGCAGGTCCCTGAAAATCTTGTCTACAAAGGCTTGGAAGACTGATGGCGCATTCGTTAACCCGTACGGCATGACGAGGTACTTATAGTAGGTGGTACTGAGGTGGTACTGAAAGCCGTCTTCCACTCGTCTCACTCCCGGATATGCACCAGGTTGTAAGCGCTCCTGAGATCTAGTTTGGTGAAGAAGCGCACCCCGTGCATTGACTCAATCGCTGTGGCTATGAGCGGTAGCGGGTAACTATACCTCACCGTGATCTGGTTCAGACCCCGATAGTCAATAAACGGCGCAGACCTCCCTCCTTCTTCTTCACAAAAAATAAACTCGAGGAGGCGGGTGAAGTGGATGACCGAATGTACCGCTGACGCAGGGATTCGGAGACATATGTTTCCATAGCCTCCGTCTCCGCCTGTGAGAGGGGATACACGTGACTCCTGGGAAGTGCAGCGTCTACCAGGAGATTTATTGCACAATCGCCCCGTCGATGGGGTGGTAATTGAGTCGCCTTCTTTTTGGAGAAGGCGAGAGCCAAATCGACATATTCAGGGGGAATGCGCACGGTGGAGACCTGGTCTGGATTTTCCACCGTAGTAGCACAAACTGAAACCCCTAAACACCTCCCCGAGCAATCCTGTGACCACCCCGTGAGAGCCCTCTGTGGCCAAGAAACAGTGGGGTCATGACACGCTAACCAGGGTAGGCCTAGCATCACGGGAAACGCAGGAGAGTCAATAAGGAAGAGACTAATTCTCTCCTTGTGACCCCCCTGCATCACCATGCCCAGAGGAGCGGTGGCCTCCCTAATCAACCCTGACCCTAATGGTTGACTATCTAAGGTGTGAACGGGGAAGGGCACAGCCACGGGAACAATGGGGATCCCTAAACTTTGGGCGAACGATCTACCTATAAAATTCCCAGCCGCGCCTGAATCGACGAGCGCCTTATGCTGGGAATGCGGGGAAAACTCAGGAAAAGTGACATACACAAACATATGAGCAACAGAGGGCTCTGGGTGAGAATGGTGCCGGCTCACCTGGGGTGACTCTTTAGCGCCCTGCCTGCTGCCTCGATACCCAGAGGAACCAACCCGGCACCGACCGGCAGTGTGACCTCTGCGGCCACAGATGGTGCAAGAGCTGGAACCCCCTCTTGTCTCCCTGCGCACCGCCCCTCCCAGCTCCTTTGGTATCGGAGAGGGGGTGTGGGGGGATGGAACCAACAGACCCCGATCTGAAGCCAGCAGGTTATGGGTGGTGTCTCTGCAGGCCAACTCCCGACGGACGTCCTCGCACAGACTGCAGCGATAATGGTCGATCAGGGCCCTGTCGTTCCATCCCGCGCCGGCAGTCAGGATCCGAAACTCCAGGGCAAACTCCTGGGCGCTCCTCGTCCCCTGCCTCAGATGGAAGAGGCCGCTCTACCCTCGGGCGGGTGGTCGAAGACTGTCCGGAATCGGCGGGTGAACTCCTCAAACTGGTCCAACGCCGCATCTCCCTCTCTCCACACAGCGTTGGCCCACTCCAGGGCTTTCCCGGTGAGGCACGAGACGAGGGCGGACACCCTCTCACAGCCCGAAGGAGCCGGGTGGACGGTTGCCAGGTATAAGTCCAGCTGCAACAGGAACCCCTGGCAGTTCGCAGCCGTCCCATCGTATTCCTGGGGAAGGGAGAGACGAATCCCACTGGCTCCAGGAGAAGGAGGGGCGCGTAGTGGAGACCCCGGTGGTGCTGGTGGAGGCGCTGGGAGAACTCCCTGTCTCTCCCAGCGGTCCATTGTCTGGACAACGCGGTCCATGGCGGTGCCAAACGTGAGATTGCTGCGTGCTCCCGGACGCGCTCCTCCACCCCTATAACCCGGTACCTGCTCCTGCTGACTACATAAGTTTGGTCGCGGAATTCTGTGGGGGTTGCGTACTGGCGGCAAGAAGTCAGGCGCAGGAGAGCAAAAACGGATTTACAACGGCGCAGTTTAATAAACAAAACCACCGTAAACAGAACAATAAATCAATGGGTAAACAAAACCCGTTACACACCAGCATAATGTGCACAAGCACTACAAATAAACAATTCGGACAAGGACGTGTGGGGAACAGAGGGTTAAATACACAACATATAGTGATGGAATGAAACCAGGTGTGTGAGAAGACAAGACAAAACAAATGGAAAATGAAAGGTGGATCGGCGATGGCTAGAAGTCCGGTGACGTCGACTGCCAACGCCGCCCGAACAAGGAGAGGGACCACTTCGCGAAGTCGTGACAATATGCACCATCATCTGTACCGTAATCTGTACCATAATCTGTACCGTAATCTGCACCATTATCTGTACCATCATCTGCACCATGTATCTTCCTATGTGTCATCTCAATGGTAATCTCCCTTTTATACCCCAGATAACTCTCCGTGAGCCTGTCTCATGATGTCATAACGTATAATAAGACTCTTGTTTTAAGAGCAGACGGCTATTACAGGTCACAGATCATCTTGATCTGTTTTGCGCTTGGCTTTGTGTTGCTATGTGTCGGTTTTGTGGATGCTGCAAGTGTGTGTGGGGTGTGTGTGTGTGGTGTGTGTGTGTGGTGTGTTGTGTGTGTGTGTGTGTGTGTGTGTGTGTGTGTGTGTGTGTGTGCGGGCCTGCCAACGAGCATCGCTGTGTGTGTTGCCTCGCCTGAGGTGAATATGAAATAGGCTGTGTGTTGAACTGGGGTTCAAACTGCTGTCATTAAGAGGACTGCCAGGATGTCCAAGCTCCTTCACAATCCTGTTCTAATGAGCTGTAAACTCTGCTAGCATTCAGGTTTTACACACAACTCTTCTCTCCTCTCTCTCTCTCTCTCTCTCTTCTCTTCTCTCTCTCTCTCTCTCTCTCTCTCTCTCTCTCTTCTCTCTCTCTCTCTCTCTCTCTCTTCTTCTCTCCTCCTGTCCGAGTCTCTTCTTCTTTCCTCTCTCCTCCCTTTTTCCCCCACCCCCTCTCGTCCCCCCCTTTTCCCCGCTCTCCTGTCCTCATGCCGTCTCTCTCTCATCTCTTCCCCATCTACTCTCCTCTCTCTCCTCTCTCTCTCTCTCTCTCTCTCTCTCTCCTCTCTCTCATTCTCTCTCTCTCTCTCTCTCTCTCTCTCTCTCTCTCTCTCTCTCTCTCTCTCTCTCTCTCTCTCTCTCTTCTCTCTCTCTCTCTCTCTCTCTCTCTCTCTCTCTCTCTCTCTCTCTCTCTCTCTCTCTCTCTCTCCCCCCCCCTCTCTTCTCTCTCTCTCCTCTCTCTCTCTCTCTCTCTCTCCGTCTCTCTCTCTCTCCTCTCTCTCTCTCTCTCTCGGCTCTCTCTCTCTCTCTCTCTCTCTCCTTGAGAGAAGAAGAACAAAGACTCTCAGTCGTTCCCTGGTTTCCTGTACCGGGCCTAAAGCCCATCTCCATTAGTAATGTAACATTATTCCATCAGAGTTGCCTTTTAGCCCCATCATTTCTCTGTTAATTGTTGCAAGTGTTTTTGGAACGTTGTGCCGTTGGGTGGTCCCCCTCCCTCCCTCTCCTCCTTCCTCCCCTCACACACCTTTGCTCCATATGTTGGCAGCTGGCTAGGACAGACAGCTAGCTTCTAATTGCAATCTTTCATTTGCTAATTGGGCCCGGTTGTATTTCAGCGATGCCTTGATCATTCTGTTTTTTTCTCTCTCCATCAATTCTCTGAGGATCTTGTTAATAGTACTGTAGAGCCTCAGGGTATCTCTGGCTGTGTGTGTATCACTGTATTTTTCTTCTAGAGATATTCTGTACTGTAAGTTTCTGTTTGTGGCCTCTACTCATTTTCTAGCCACCATGCAACACTAACCAATTCATCTTCAGTGAAGCTTTCATTGAGTGTAATTGTCAGTATCTTAAACTAGACTTTGATATCTCTTATGTGAGAATGCCAACATTGTTCCCAATTCTAGAGTTGACTCATTTAGTCTGTCAGGGCACACAGTGTTTCGTTTCCACAGCCTACCATGTGGTGCCATTGTGACTGGGATCACACCTCGTCATGACATCACAGTTTCCTCTGCTCTGTGATCCTTAGCCTGGCTCTGTGACATCGTCCCTCCTGCCCCACTCCACTTCCTGTCTCCTCTGGCTGGAACCTGTCACAGCTGTGATGGGAGACAAACCAGGTCTGGACAGCTAGATCTGCCCTGAGGGACCAGCCCTGGACTCTGCTCTGCCTGGTATAACCAGTTCTGCCCTGGGCTCACTGTGGGTGGTATGTGCCCTAGGGCTGTGACGATTATGGAATTTTGTGTAACAATTATTTGTCATGGAAATGGAAACGTTATTATCATAATTGTCATTTTTGTTGAAAAATGTTTTGAGCTTGTAATACATCTTAGAAAAATAGATACTACATTCCCAATGAACGCAACACAGCCTTGGTGAAACCCCTGTCTCGAAAACCAATGGTTTTGACCGCTTGGAACTTTTCGAAATGAAGCTTCTCCTTCCAGAGTGGAGGAGATGTGAGGAGGAGATTGGAGGGAAGGACTGGAGTAGTGGAGAGTGGAGGAGGGCAGGAGTGTAGGAGTGGAGGAGCGCCGGAGTGGAGGAGGGCAGGAGTGTAGGAGTGTAGGAGGGCAGGAGTGTAGGAGTGTAGGAGTGTAGGAGGGCAGGAGTGGAG
>NC_036857.1:18412251-18414037 GCF_002910315.2 Salvelinus sp. IW2-2015 | reverse complement strand
AGGAGTGTAGGAGTGGAGGAGGGCAGGAGTGGAGGAGGGCAGGAGTGTAGGAGGGCAGGAGTGTAGGAAGGAGGGAGGATTAGTTCTCTCAGAGCTGGATCAGGGGTGTCTCCTGGCACCACTACACCACTGCCTGGCTGTGCTGGGCGCCCTCCTGCTGGCGCTGCCCTGCCCGGTGAGATCAAAAGACCCGTAATGACAGAGTCCACCCGGAGAGAGGAGGAGACAGAGACTCAGCCTACCCAGTGCACATTCCATCCAGCTTACTGCTGCTTACCGCCGCTGCTGCCACAGCTCAGCCACAGCTCAGCCAAGGCAGGTGGAAAGAGACCCTGTAAGAAAGTCCAACTTCACAGTGGAGATAAGCCATGCGACTTTGAACAATCGTACTACTGTTATTAACCAGGCAGCCATCAGAGAGGAGAGGTGCTGCTGCAGAGATCTGTCCAGGGTATAGACCATTTAGTCACCAGCTTTAGGTGTCTGGTTGCTGCTGAGCCGAAGTTGAAAGTCTGTCTTTTTGAGCCCCAGTAGCTTTCCCTAGGTACTGTTCTCTCTCCATCCACAGTGAGGTGGGAGGTACTGTTCTCTCTCCATCCACAGTGAGGTGGGAGGTACTGTTCTCTCTCCATCCACANTCCATCCACAGTGAGGTGGGAGGTACTGTTCTCTCTCCATCCACAGTGAGGTGGGAGGTACTGTTCTCTCTCCATCCACAGTGAGATGGGAGGTTGTATTGTGACAGGAGAGAGGCCCAGGCCCGTAGAGGTACCTTGCCGTGCCTTGCGCTGGATAGTGGCTAGCAGACCAGTGTGATTTTACATGGACTGACGGCACCATTTAAAGTGGGTCACGGGCTTGTCTGTCAGCAGGGAACACAACAAGTTCCAGGCCATATCTGAACCATGTGACCGCACAGTTGCCCTCGGACGCCACTTCCATCACAAGGGCACAACTTTGGTCTGGTGGTCGTGTTCTCAGCCCGGTGCCCCAGGGCAGGGGGTCCTCGTGACACCAGCTATGCCCCAGGACAGTGCTCCGTCAGTGGGTAGCGCGGGTAGGACAGGCACTTTGGTGCCCTAAAGGTGGAGGGAGCGACAGAGCCTGAGGAGTCTATCAGTTTAAATAATGACAGCCTTTCACTTGGCTTTCCCCTCTCTGTCCCCCTCAGCCTGCTCTATTCCTCTGGACTTGTCCTTTAACAGCCGTCTGGGCTGAACGTTCATAGGACATTATGAAAGGCTTTGACATGGCTTTCCCTTCATACCGAAATATTGCTGTGGAGTCGTCCGATCGCTGTTTTTACTATGATTATCACCCTGCTCAACACAGCCTGTTGAAATGTGATGTGTACAGGGGGTACTTCACTGCTCTTCAAACAGGTGAGTCAGTGATGCTTCCCAAATGGCACCCTACCACTATATAGTGTACTACTTCTGACCAGGGCGCTATATAGTGCACTACTTTTAACTAGAGGCTTATAGCCCGGGTCAAAATTAGTGCACAATATAAGGGGTATGGTGTCATTTAAGACACTTCTCGTAGCCGTGCCTCTGTGGCCTCCCCTCCCTCCGGGTCGGTGGAGAGTGGCGGAGCTCAGTTATGGGCGATGCACTAGAGGACTGTGGGTAATAAACCTGCTTATAATGGCCTCTTAAAAAAGCAGGAGACAAACCGAGCACACAGTGAGATGGGAGGTACTGTTCTCTCTCCAGCCACAGTGAGGTGGGAGGTACTGTTCTCTTTCCATCCACAGTGAGGTGGGAGGTACTGTTCTCTCTCCATC
>NC_036857.1:18395579-18410200 GCF_002910315.2 Salvelinus sp. IW2-2015 | reverse complement strand
CAGTATTCTTAAAACTAGACTTTGATATCTCTTATGTGAGAATTGCCAAATTGTTCCCATCTTAGAGTTGACTCATTTAGTCTGTCAGGGCACACAGTGTTTCGTTTCCACAGCCTACCATGTGGTGCCATTGTGACGGGATCACACCTCGTCATGACATCACAGTTTCCTCTGCTCTGGTGATTCCTTAGCCTGGCTCTGTGACATCGTCCTCCTGCCCCCACTCCACTTCCTGTCCTCCTCTGGCCTGGAACCTGCTCACAGCTGTGATGGGAGGACAAACCAAGTCTGGACAGCTAGATCTGCCCTGAGGACCAGCCCTGGACTCTGCTCTGCCCTGGTATAAACCAGTTCTGCCCTGGGCTCACTGTGGGTGGTATTTGCCCTAGGGCTGTGACGATTATGGAATTTTGTGTAACAATTATTTGTCATGGAAAATGAAACGTTATTATCATAATTGTCATTTTGTTTTGAAAAATGTTTTTGAGCTTGTAATACATCTTAGAAAATAGAAACTACATCCCAATGAACGCAAACCACAGCCTTGGTGAAACCCCTGTCTCGAAAACCAATGGTTTTGACCCGCTTGGAACTTTTCGAAATGAAAGCTTTCGCCTTCCAGAGTGGAGGAGATGTGAGGAGGAGATTGGAGGCGAGACTGAGTATGGAGAGTGGGAGGAGGGCAGGAGTGTAGGAGTGGAGGACGCCGGAGTGGAGGAGGGCCAGGAGTGTAGGAGTGTAGGAGGGGCAGGAGTGTAGGAGTGTAGGAGTGTAGGAGGGCAGGAGTGGAGGAGGGCAGGAGTGCAGGAGGCAGGATGCAGGAGGGCAGAGGTAGGAGTGGAGGAGGAGCAGGGAGTGGAGGAGGCAGGAGTGTAGGAGTGGAGGAGCGCGGCAGTGGAGGAGTGGCAGGATGTGTAGAGAGGACGAGGGGCAGGAGTGGAGGAGGGCAGGCAGTGTAGGAGCGGCAGGAGTGTAGGAGTGGAGGGAGCGCCGCGAGTAGGAGGAGCGCCGGACGTGGAGGAGGGCAGGAGTGTAGAGTGGACGGGAGGGCAGGGAGTGGAGGAGGCAGAGTGGAGGAGGCAGGAGTGGAGGAGGAGGAGTGGAGGGAGGGAGGAAGCTGCAGAACGGAGAGGTGGAGGAGTGGAGCGCCCGGAGTGGAGGACCGCCCGGAGTGGAGAGTGGAGGAGCGCCGGAGTGGAGGAGCGCCGGAGCTGGAGGAGGGCAGGAGTTAGGAGTGGAGGAGGCAGGAAGTGCAGGAGGCAGGAGTGGAGGAGTGGAGGAGGCAGGAGGGAGGAGGGCAAGGAGTGTAGGAGGGCAGGAGTGTAGGAAGGAGGAGGATTAGTTCTCCTCAGAGCTGGATTCAGGGGTGTCTCCTGGCACACTACACCACTGCCTGCCTTGGCTGGGCGCCGCCCTCCTGCTGCGCTGCCCTGCCCGGTGAGATCCAAAAGGCCCGTAATGACAGAGTCACCCGGAGAGAGGAGGAGACAGAGACTCAGCCTACCCAGTGCAACATTCCATCCAGCTTACTGCTGCTACCGCCGCTGTCTGCCACAGCTCAGCCACAGCTCAGCCAAGGCAGGTGGAAAGAGGACCCTGTAAGAAAGTCCAACCTCCACAGTGGAGATAAGCCATGCGGACTTTTGAACAATCGTACTACTGTTATTAAACCAGGCAGCCATCAGAGAGGAGAGGTGCTGCTGCAGAGATCTGTCCAGGGTATAGACCATAGTCACCAGCTTTAGGTGTCTCGTTGCTGCTGAAGCCGAAGTTAAAGTCTGGTCTTTTTGAGCCCCCGTAGCTTTCCCTAGGTACTTTCTCTCTCCACCACAGTTGAGTGGAGGGTACTGTTCTCTCTCCATCCACAGTGAGGTGGGAGGTACTGTTCTCTCTCCCCATCCACAGTGAGTGGGGAGGTACTGTTCTCTCTCCATCCACAGTGAGGTGGCGAGGGTACTGTTCTCTCTCCCATCCCACAGTGAGGTGGGAGGTACTGTCTCTCTCCCATCACAGTGAGGGGGGGTACTGTTCTCTCTCCATCCACCAGTGAGAGTGGGAGGTGTGAGGTACTGTTCTCCTTTCCATCCACAGTGAGGTGGGAGTACTGTTTCTCTCTCCATCCCACAGTGAGGTGGGAGGTACTGTTCTCTCTCCATCACCCAGTGAGGTGGAGGTACGTTCTCTCTCATCCACAGTGAGGTGGGAGGTACTGTTCTCTCTCTCCCATCCACAGTGAGATGGAGGTACTTTCTCTTCTCCATTCCACAGTGAGGTGGGAGTACTGTTCTCTCTCCATCCACCAGTGAGATGAGGTACTGTTCTCTTTCCATCCACCAGTGAGTGGGAGGGTACTTTCTCCTCTCCATCCACCAGTGAGGTGGGAGGTACGTTCTCTCCATCCACAGTGGAGTGGAGTAACTGTTCTCTCTGCTCCCCCACAGATGGGGAGGTACTGTTTCTCTCCATCACAGTGCAGATGGAGGTACTGTTCCTCTCTCCATCCACAGTGAGGTGGAGGTACTGTTCTCTTTCCATCCCACAGTGAGGTGGGAGGTACTGTTCTCTCTCCATCCACAGTGAGATGGGGAGGTTACTGTTCTCTCCTCCAGCCACAGTGAGGTGGGAGGTACTGTCTCCTTTCCATCCACAGTGAGTGGGAGGTACCCTGTTCTCTCGTCCATCCACAGTGAGGTGGAGGTACTGTTCTCTCTCCCATCCACAGTGAGATGGTAGTTGTATTGTGACAGGAGAGAGGCCCAGGCCCGTAGAGGTACCCTTGCCGTGCCTTGCGCTGGATAGTGCTAGCAGACCAGTGTGATTTTACATGGACTTGACGGCACCATTTAAAGTGGGTCACGGCTTGTCTGTCAGCAGGGAAACAAAGTTCCAGGCCATATCTGAACCATGTGACCGCACAGTTGCCCTCGGACGCCACTTCCATCACAAGGCCACAACTTTGGTCTGGTGGTCGTGTTCTCAAGCCCGGTGCCCCAGGCAGGGGGTCCTCGTGAACACCAGGCTATGCCCCAGGACAGTGCTCCGTCAGTGGGTAGCGCCGGGTAGGACAGGCACTTTGCGTTCCCTAAAGGTGGAGGGAGCGACAGAGCCTGAGCAGTCTATCAGTTTAAAATAATGACAGCCTTTCACTTGGCTTCCCCTCTCTGTCCCCCTCAGCCTGCTCCTATTCCTCTGGACTTGTCCTTTAACAGCCGTCTGCGGGCTGAACGTTCATAGGACATTATGAAAGGCTTTGACATGGCTTTTCCTTTCATACCGAAATATTGCTGTGGAGTCCGTCCCGATCGCTGTTTTTACTATGATTATCACCCTGCTCAACACAGCTGTGTGAAAGTGTGATGTGTACAGGGGGTACTTCACTGCTCTTCAAACAGGTGAGTCAGTGATGCTTCCCCAAATGGCACCCTACCACTATATAGTACTACTTCGTGACCAGGGCGCGCTATATAGTGCACTACTTTTTAAACTAGAGGCTTATAGCCCCGGGTCCAAAATTAGTGCACAATATAAGCGGGTATGGTGTCATTTAAGACACTTCTCGTAGCCGTGCCTCTGTGGCCTCCCCCCCTCCGGGTCGGTGGAGAGTGGCGGAGCTCAGTTATGGGCGATGCACTAGAGGACTGTGGTAATAAACCTGCTTATAATGGCCTCTTAAAAAGCAGGAGACAAACCGAGCACCAGCAGAAATCAACACAATAACTGGACTGGTGACTCATCTATTCACAGCACTGGTGTGGAGCTGTCACTATGGTCGCTGTTGTGAGCAACACACACACCAACACACCCACACACACACACACACACACACACACACACACACACACACACACACACACACACACACACACACACACACACACACACACACACACACACACACACACACACACACACACACACACACACACAGAACAGTTCTGTGATGGTTTAAACCAGATTGGGTGGGATCAAATGAGTCACATGTTGATAATTCAGTTTACCAAACACATTGATTCAGGCCAATAAATAATAAAAAGTTCAATGGCAGCTCTGCTGTGACTGTGTAGGGCTGTAAAGCTGCTGGTTTCCAATATTGGAGCCTCCATTCACAAGAGAAATACCAGGCCGGTCACATGACCCTAGGGACACAAAGAGGAGTGAGGTTTGGGCAATAGTGTCCCTTCCTCCTCCTAACTCTTTCCAACCTCCTTAGCTGCCCAAGACGACTCAAAGCCAGTGTATGGATGTGGCTTGGGGCCAAGCCAGATTTGGACAACAACCCCCCCTCTTGTTGTGACCAGCTCTCAGAAAACAGAGGTTTAATACATTGGCATGGTGGAGACCCACACCTGGCACACCCACGTAGGCCAGGCAGCCACCCGCGGGTAGGAGGAGAGTGGGAGAGAAGTTCAATATTTATGTATGCTGAGTTAATCTGCTGAAATGGGCTCGGGGTAGATATGGGTAGCTGTTTTCTGAAGAGAGGGGCTTAAGGAATGAAATGGCTAGATGGAAGAGGATAATGGTTAGCTGTATGTTGTGTATATCACTGCCCAGCTCCGTGAGAAGATTAGCGGTCATGAGGTTGTGTGTGTGTGTGTGTGTGTGGTTGTGTGGTGTGTGTGTGTGTGGTGTTGTGTGTGTGTGTGTGTGTGTGTGTGTGGTGTGTGTGTGTGTGTGTGTGTTGTGTGTGTGTGTGTGTGTGTGGTGTGTGTGTGTGTGTGTGTGTGCGTGCGTGCGTGCGTGCGTGCGTGCGTGCGTGTGTCTAGGATGGAATGAGGTTGACATCAAAAGAGACAACTATTAGGGTCCATCTGGTGCCCCAGCCTGCCCTCTCCTCTCCCTCCAAGCCCCCCTTCTGTATGCCCTCACACACTCATCCCCCCTGCCCTGTCCAGTGCCCAGGGTAACCTGCTGCCTGCTGCTGTGGTGTCTGTTGGCAGCAGTGGGTTGGCATCTGCCAGGCTAACAGGGGATATCCATCCTGGCCAGAGTAGGTGAGGTGACAGRGAAAGGCTGGGCTGCTGTCTGGATGCGTGGGGACCATTATGTTGCCAGGCAGGGTGAGGGTTTGTCTGCGTGTGTGTTTGCCTCTCCCTGCCTGCTGTCGGCGGTGTACCCATGCAGGCTGTGTTTACTAACAGGGTTGTGTGTTTGCTCTGTGTACCAAAGAAGTGCCACTTCCCCTGTGTGTGATCCCCAGTTTACCCCATAATGCTTTCATCTCTCACTGCTGCTCTACTGTACTATACCAACACCCTCCCACTTTAACCCCCCTCAACCCCCTCAGTCCTCTCACCCCTCTTCCTCCTCTAAGCAGAGCAGCAGTTTCTCAGAATATGCCATAGATGAGAAAAGTAGCATCCATTAAAATCCCCATGTTGGTCGTGTCCTCACCTCTCTCACCTCTCTACTCCTTTCCTCATTGTGATGACAGTGGTGGATTGCAGTGCACTCTGAATCTACCCCTGATATCTAGTGTTTATTACAATTGTGGAAGGAGGGAGAGAGAGTTAGTACTGAGTGTCTCATGTTACCGAAAGTAACCCACAGTAACCAGCCCTGTCCTGTTCCTTTCCTCCAGAACAGTGACAGGTTGACAATGAGCCTCTGACCTCTGACCCCTGAGTCTGGGCTGTGCCGATGACATAATCAATCCATCAGTAGATAGCTAGCCCACCCACCCAGGGGATTGGGCCCCTCTCTCTGCCTGGCCCTCCACTATCAGCATCCCCCTGTGCTGTTATCCTATAGCCTGTTACAATATATGGCCGGGCTTAGTGCTCTGTGTCTATAGGGCCTTGAGATGTGTGTCTTTACATGACCTCATCCTCGTCAGAACCACACACTGACTATACAAAACATGAACAACTATTTTCATGACAGACTGACCAGGTGAATCCAGGTGAAAGCTGTGATCCCTTACTGATGGCACTTGTTAAATCCAGATTTTTAAGCCTTGAGACAATTGAGACATGGATTGTGAATGTGTGCCATTCAGAGGGTGAATGGGCAAGACAAAATATTGAAGTGCCTTTGAATGGGGTATGGTAGTAGGTGCCAGGCGCACCGGTTTGTGTCAAGAACTTCAACGCTGCTGGGTTTTTCACGCTCAACAGTTTCCCGTGTGTATCAAGGATGGTCCACCACCCAAAAGACACCCAGCCAACTTGACACAACCGTGGGAAACATTGGAGTCAACATGGGTCAGCATCTCTGTGGAACGCTTTCGACATCTTGCCCAACGAATTGAGGCATGAAAAGGGGGCGGGGGGTGTTCCTAATGTTTGATATAGTCAGTTTATGTCTGTGTAGTAGGTTGGACAATCTTACGCTTTGCTAATCATTCATACCTTCTTGTCTGTCACAAGCTCTTATCCCACATGTGAGAAAGATTAAGCATGGAAGAGCAGGGGCAGAGAGATGACAAATGAAGGACTCTCTCCTCTCCTTTACACTCTGTTCACACTCAGTCCCAAACGTCCGTTTCTCCAAGATGGATGTAGAGTAGGTTCTAGTCTGTAGCCGCAGGGAGACGGAGTCGACAGGCACCGTTTACAATCATATACAACCATCCATATTCATTTACAACCTGCGTATGGCACCGTCACCACAGGAACGCCTGAATGCCTGTCAGCTGACTGACACAGCCCTCAAATATTACACTTAGCCCACACACTCCCACCCCTCCGTCCACACACACACATTCACATACACACTCACCCACTTTCACACACAATCCCGGCTAGGTTTGGGTGTAGGTCATTGTGACACTGCAGTGAAAGGAAGATAGGGTAACCCTCTGAGGTCACAGCCCTGGAATGGCAAGTGGCCAAGACTAGAAACATGATCATTAATACCTCTTGTCCAGAAGACCCTAGGTAATTAGGTCTATGAGGCCTGTGGGAGCCAGGGAGCAAGGGAGAGAAGAGTGAGGGAGTGAGGGAGAGAAGAGCGAGGGAGTGAGGGAGAGAAGAGTGAGGGAGTGAGGGAGAGATGGGGAGAACACGAAGAAGTAAGGAGATAGATAGAAAGAGAAGGATGTGTTATAGAAGCAGTGTTTGTGCTGGAAGAGGAGGGTTCTGGTGGTTTCAGTTACAGTATGGACTGTCCGGACCAGGATCGTGTAACAGCAGCGATTACATTGATGAGATTGATGGATTGATTAGGCCTCTGTCGAACCGTATCGTTTGTACTTTGTAAATTAATTGCCACATGAGTTACGGGCTGCAACTACCCGTGGGAGAGCTGTCAGAGATCACACACCAGCCCTATGTTGCTGTTTGGGCTTCGGCTGTGCTCCATCCACAGTGAGGTGGGAGGTACTGTTCTCCTCTCCATCCACAGTGGGGAGTGGGGAGGGTACTGGGTTCTCTCTCTCCTCCACAGTGAGGTGGGGGTACTGTTCTCTCTCCATCCACAGTGAGATGGGAGGTACTGTTCTCTCTCCATCCACAGTGAGGTGGGAGGTACTGTTCTCTCTCATCCACAGTGAGAGTGGGAGGTACTGTTCTCTTCCATCCACAGTGAGGTGGGAGGTACTGTTCTCTCTCCATCCACCAGTGAGGCTGGGAGGTACTGTTTCTCTCTCCATCCACAGTGATGGTGGGAGGTACTGTTCTCTCTCCATCCACAGTGAGGTGGGAGGTACTGTTCTCCTCCATCCACAGTGAGATGGGAGGTACTGTTCTCTCTCCATCCACAGTGGAGTGTGGGAGGTAACTGTTCTCTTTCCATCCACAGTGAGGTGGGAGGTACTGTTCTCTCTCCATCCACAGTGAGATGGGAAGGTACTGTTCTTCTCCACCACAGTGAGGTGGGGAGGTATCTGGTTCTCTTTCCATCCACAGTTGAGGTGGAGGTACTGTTCTCTCTCCATCACAGTGAGGTGGGAGGTCTGTTCTCTCTCCATCACAGTGAGATGGGGAGTTGTATTGTGACAGGAGAGAGGCCCAGGCCCGTAGAGTATTGCCGTGCCTTGCGCTGGATAGTGGCTAGCAGACCAGTGTGATTTACATGGACTGACGGCACCATTTAAAGTGGTCACGGGCTGTCTGTCAGCCAGGGAACACAACAAGTTCCAGCCATTATCTGAACCATGTGACCGCACAGTTGCCCTCGCCACTTCATCACAAGGGCACAACTTTGGTCTGGTGGTCGTGTTCTCAAGCCCGGTGCCCCAGGGCAGGGGGTCCTCGTGACACCAGCTATGCCCCAGGACAGTGCTCCGTCAGTGGGGTAGCGCGGGTAGGACAGGCACTTTGGTGCCTAAAGGTGGAGGGAGCGCACAGAGCCTGAGGAGTCTATCAGTTTAAAATAATGAACAGCCTTTCACTTGGCTTTCCCCTCTCTGTCCCCCTCAGCCTGCCTCTATTCTCTGGACTTTGTCCTTTAACAGCCGTCTGGGCTGAACGTTCATAGAGGACATTATGAAAGGCTTTGGACTGGTTTCCCTTCATACCGAAATATTGCTGTGGAGTCGTCCGATCGCTGTTTTTACTATGATTATCACCCTGCCTCAACACAAGCCTGTTGAAATGTGATGTGTACAGGGGGTACTTCACTGGCTCTTCAACACGGTGAGTCAGTGATGCTTCCAAATGGCACCTACCACTATATAGTGTACTACTTCGTGACCAGGGCGCTATATAGGTGGACTACTTTTAACTGAAGGCTTATAGCCCGGGTTCAAAATTAGTGCACAATATAAGGGGTATGGTGTCATTTAGACACTTCTCGGTAGCCGTCCTCTGTGGCCTCCCCTCCCTCCGGTCGGTGGAGAGGGCGGAGCTCAGTTATGGGCGATGCACTAGAGGACTGGTGGGTAATAAACCTGCTTATAATGGCCTCTTAAAAAAGGCAGGAGACAAACCGAGCACTCAGCAGAAAATCAACACCATAACTGGACTGGTGACTCATCTATTCACAGCACTGGGTGTGGAGCTGTCACTATGGTCGCTGTTGGTGAGCAACACACCACACACACACACACACAACACACACACCACAACCACCAACACACACACCACACACAACACACACACACAACACACACACACACACCACACACACACACCAACACAACACACACACCACACACACGAGAACAGTTCTGTGATGGGTTTTAAACCAGATTGGGTGGGATCAAATGAGTCACATGTTGATAATTCAGTTTACCAAACCACATTGATTCAGGCCTAATAAATAATAAAAAAGTTCAATGGACAGCTCTGCTGTGACTGGTGTAGGGCTGTAAAGCTGCTGGTTTCCAATATTTGGCAGCTCCCATTCAAGAGGAAATACCAGGCCGGTCCACATGACCCTAGGGACAACAAGAGGAGTGAGGGTTTGGGCAATAGTGTCCCTTCCCTCCTACTCTTTTCCAACCTCCTTTAGCTGCCCAAGACGACTCAAAGCCAGTGTATGGATTGTGGTTGGGGCCAAGGCCAGATTTGGACAACAACCCCCCCCTCTTGTCTGGTGACCAGCTCTCAGGAAACAGAGTGTTTTAATACATTGCATGGTGGAAGACCCACACCTGGCACACCACGTAGGCCCAGGCAGCCAGCCCGCGGGTAGGAGGAGAGTGGGGGAGAAGTTCAATATTTATGTATGCTGAGTTAATCTGCTGAAATGGGCTCGGGGTAGAATATGGGGGTAGGTCTGTTTTCTGAAGAGAGGTGCTTAAGGAATGAAATGGCTAGATGGAAGAGGATAATGTTTTAGCTGTATGTTGTGTATATCACTGGCCGCAGCTCCGTGCGAAGATTAGCGGTCATGAGGTTTGTGTGTGTGTGTGTGTGTGTGTGTGTGTTGTGTGTGTGTGTGTGTGTGTGTGTGTGTGTGTGTGGTGTTGTGTGGTGTGTGTGTGTTGGTGTGTGTGTGTGTGGTGGTGTGTGTGTGTGTTGTGTGGTGTGGTGTGTGGTGTGTGTGTGTGTTGCGTGTCGTGCGTGCGTGGTGGCGGTGCGGTGTCTGGTTAATGGGTGAGGTTTGACAAAAAGAGACAATATTGGGTCCTGGTGAGTGCCTCTCCTCTCCTCCTCAAGCCCCCTTCTGTATGCCCTCAACACACTCATCCCCCTGCCCTGTCCAGTGCCCAGGGGTAACCTGCTGGCCTGCTGCTGTGGTTGTCTGTTGGCAGCAGTGGGGTTTGGCATCTGAGGCCAGGAACAGGGGATATCCATCCTGGCCAGAGTAGGTGAGGTGACAGAGAAGGCTGGGCTGCCTGTCTGGATGCGTGGGACCATTATGTTGCAGGCAGGGAGGGTTTTGGTCTGCGTGTTGTTTTGCCTTCCTGCTGCTGTCGGCGGGGTGTACCATGCAGGCTGTGTTTACTAACAGGGTTGTGTGTTTGCTCTGTGTACCAAAGAAGTGCCACTTCCCCTGGGTGTGATCCCAGTTTACCCCATAATGCTTTCATCTCTTCACTGCTGCTCTACTGTACTATACCACACCTCCGCCACTCTACCAGTCTTACCCCCTCTTCCTCTCTAACCGCTGCTCTCATGTCTAGGGTTTCTTCTCCGCTCTGCTTTGCGCTCCGTCTAAGCTAGATGCTAGTGCACAGTTCTCTCAGGAGATATGTGTGCCCGCCTGATTATAGGTTGCCGATAGGGAGTATCAGATAAGGGCTCTTCTCATAATACACTACGCTCGCATGTTCGTTGGCGTGTTCCCTGCTCATCCGTTCTTTCTTCTTCGACTACTTCTGCTCTTCTTTTCGCTGCAGAGTGTGATGGAGACAGGATGGGATGGAGTGTTCGCAGGTGCACACTGTGCTTGTAATCTATTCCTCTTCCTGGACTATTCTAGTGTCTTCGATTTACACGTTGTGGAAGCGTGCGTATGATACAGAGTTTTAGTATTCCCGGATCCGGAGTGTATTGTTGTGAGTCACGTTTCTCAATGTCCTCTTGTTGGCGAAAGCTAATCACAGTATACGCTCAGACTCTTCGTCCGTGTGTCTCGACCTTTTCACTCCAGCGAGGAGTCAGGCGTGACAGGTTGACATATGGGCGCCCCTCTGACACTTCTGACCCGCTCTGGAGTCTGGTTGGTGCTGTGCCGACTCCGTAAGGAGGTACTAGGCGACTCGGCGTCATCATATAGAGTAGAGGTTAGCCTATGAGCGTGAGCGCTCCTTCCCGGCTCTGCGACGGCGCCGCGCGCGGTCTCCAGGCTATAATTCGGTCTCTTCTTCTCAGCTGTTTTGGGACGATAGCCATATCAGCCATTATACCAGATGTCCATAGTCTCGATGATATCGGCTCATATGAGCTCCGATGTTACAGAAGACGACTGACTCTGCGCGCCGGGCTTAGTGCCTTTCTCTGTGTCATCTGCGGGGGTGGTTGGGCCCCGGCGTTTAGAGTATTGCTGGTGTCTCTTTGACATGATTCCTTCATCCTCCGTTCGCTCACGGAGAATGTACCAGCCCACACTGACTTAGGTCACCCAGAGAATATGGAGAGTCGTCTACACACTGTTCACCTTGTCGCTATGGTGTTGGAACGACTTGTCTCGACCGGAGGCGTGTGACTACTGTGAAGTCTCACTACGCTGTTATGGTAAGTATTGCTCTCTTGTGTACTCACGCTTACTTATGATGCGCCGCATCTTGCCTAAATTTCTCGTGTCTCTCAGATTTTTGAGACACGCGCTTTGGAGACTTAATTGAGACACTGGTATTGTGTGGACGTGCTGTGCGAGTGGTCAGGCTGAATGGGCAAGAACAAGATCGTAGTTGGAAGACTTGAGCCTTTGGGACTGTGGGGGTATGTATTGCTCAGGTTTTTTGTCCTTCAGTCGCGGCATGCTTCGCCTGTGCTTCCATTCTTTGTCACAGTCTTAATTTTCCAATCGGCCGGCTGCTTCTTTTCTTGTCATGCTCAACGCTCTGTTTTGATTACCATGTCTTGTCGTGCCGTGGCCCTGATGTCAAGTTGTATTGCGTTTCCCAGGCTGTACGGTCGATCAAGACTACCCTCCAGCTCGAGACTGTGACTTAGCACGAGGGCCTTGTTATTGTGGGTACAAGCATTGCGGAGGACTTCTATGTTGGGTCTGTTTCATCTACTCTGTGGATACGTTACGCGTTTCTGACAGTCCTTATCGCAGTCGCAGAGGCGGTTGAGTGCAATGGAACACAATGGGGGAGGGGCGGGTGGTTCTTTAACATGTTTATGTGATAGGGTTATGCGTTATATGTCTGTTGTATCTTAAGGCACCCCTTGGAGCAATCTTAACGCTTTGGCTCTCAGGGCGGCCGGTGGTCATGTTCCATACCTTGCTCGTGTTCTGGTCCACAAGCTTTCGGTACGCACTATTTGCTGTAGGACAAGATTACAGGCTTATAGGTAAGTAGCAGGGGCTAGCTATGCAGCATGACAAATGAAAGGCTTCTTCTCCTCTCTTTGTCCTCCTCTTACAACGTTACTCTTGTCACACCCTCAGTCCATGGACTGTGATTTCCGTTCATGATCTTCTCACCACGAGGATCGGACTTGTAGATGTTTTACGTGCCTTTCTTTCGTTTTGTAGGCCCGTAGGGAGACGGAGTCGACCAGGTTGTGGCCTGTGACTCGTTAACCTATAATACTCAGGTGTTACAACTGCATTTGGAGCCATATCTCATCCGTTCAGCAACGAGTTTCGTATTGGCAGGCTTTGGGGCTCACGAACTGGGAACGCCCTGGATGCCTGTCCAGGCTGACTGACACGATAGCCTCAACAGTAACTTCCATTAGGCCCTACGCTACTCTCCTTTCCAGCCGTGCCGTCCGTCGTTCTGGAGACGCACTGCTTCGCGGGCGCCGCTGCTCCTTCCGTGCTTTTTCTTGGTTTCCATACAGCATCCACTATTACCAACGTCAAGCCGTGCTATTCGCGCTTACTTATCTATCCGCGCCAGCAACTTCTTCTCGGCGCGCTATTGTCCGTGTGTGCTACAGTGTTGGTCTCTGTGGTTGGAGCTCGAGCAGTTTGTATACAGCACTCAGATTTAGCGGTAACGCCCTCTGTTGCTGCGGGTCACATGCCCTTGGAGCGCATGGTGGTCGCTATGTATTCATCGTATATAACACTGAGTTCATCTTTAAGTATCTCGGTGGTGCTGATCCGTTAAGACCTCCTGGTGCGTTCACTGGGGTACCTTTGTGTAGGTTCTATGCAGACTGGGCTGTGTGCGAGCAGGGACGTCGCAAAGGGTAGATGTGAAAGTGACGGGAGTGACGGGTAGGGAGAATGCGTGAGCGTTTGGGACAGTGGAGTGGTTGAGAAGAACGTAGTTTTGACGTGTGAGTGAGGGAGAGATGGGGAGCAACACACGCGTACTGAATGTAAGGAGATAGAAAAGAAAGAGAGGATGGTTATAGAAGCAGTGTTTGTGCTGGAAGAGGAGGGTTCTGGTGCGGTTTCAGATATGGATGTCCGGACAGGACGTGTAACAGCAGGGATTACATTGATGAGATTGATGGTTATTAGGCTCTGTCGAACCGTATCGTTTGTACTTTGTAAATTAATTGCCACATGAGTTACGGGCTGCAACTACCCGTGGAGAGCTTGTCAGAGATCACACACACACACACAACACCACACTACACAACCACACACACACACACACACACACACACACACAACACACACACCACCAACAACACCACACACACACACACAACACACACACACACACACACATCACACATGTAGATAGATACTGTAACAGTAAGCAATGTCGATGATTTACGAGTCAAGCCCCAGTGGGCTGTAATAGAGCTAATATAATGTCTCTTTTAAGACTTGTAAATGAATGCCTGCATCGTAGTGTTTCTCAGTTACACTATTGGTTCCTGTAGCTTTCCTTACTGTGTAGCTGCTTTGATGGTAAGAGCCTGCGTGTAGGATGCCCATAGTATTCTGGCAGGGTATAATGTGACAGGATGTTAAGTGAATTAAGATGATTAGCATTCTGAGATGTGGAAGTTCACCTTGGGATTGTGTTAAGGGCCTCGGGATAATTCTTTTGTTGACTATATTCGCTATATGAATAAGACCATCACATAACTGACTACGATCTCATCGCTGGATCGAGCAGCAGAGACGCGCATCGTTGGAAACGTACGAGGATAGAGTATGCAATATACAAAAAGCAAAACCGCCCTTAAACATTACCCAGGAACATTCACGCTTACCATAAATATTTATCTCCTTTAAAATCCTGTCATATATACACTGCAGAAATACTAATGTATGGGCATCCTAAGCCAGGCTTTTACCATGTAAACAACAGAAAGGGATGGACAGTAAGGAAGCCAGGAATGTGCTAACTGAGAAAGATCCCACTACCGATGCAGGGGCATTATATTGAAAGTCTTAAAATAGATTTATATTAGCTCTACATTTAACAGGTCCACTGGGGGGCTTGACCTCTGTGAAAATCATCGACCATTGGACTTTCTGTATACAGTATCTATCGGGGCCCAGTGTGATGTGTGTGGTTGTGTGGTGTGTGGTGTGCGTGTGTGTGTGTTGTGTGTGTGGTGTGGTTGTGGTGTGTGTGGTTGTGTGTGTTGTGTGTTGGTGTGTGTGTGTGTGTGTGGTGTGTGTGTGTGTGTGTGTGTGGGTTG
>NC_036857.1:18387128-18395554 GCF_002910315.2 Salvelinus sp. IW2-2015 | reverse complement strand
TGTACCTTGATTATTTTAAAAAAAACATGTCCCAGCTGCAGAGAGAGAAGAGAGAGAAAGAGACGAGGAGAGAGAGACAGAGACAAGAGATGCCGAGAGCGAGAGGACAGAAGAGAGAGACAGAGAGAGAAGAAGAGAAAGAGAGAGAGGGAGGACAGCGAGAGGCGGAACAGAGAGATGCGCGAGAGACAAACGAGAGGAGACGAGAGAGACCAGAGAGACAGGGAGAGAGCGAGAACAGAAGAAAGCGGAGAGAGACAGGAGAGAGACAGAGAAGAGCAGATGAGCGAGACAGAGAGAGCGAGAGCAGAGGACAGAGAGAGAGAGATGACGATGAGAAGACGAGAATTGCGAGAGAAGACAGAGAGAGACACGAGGAGAAGAGACAGAGAGAGCAGAGGAGAGAAGAGGATGACGAAGAGAGAGAGAGGAGGAAGAGAGAGAGAGAGAGGTGAAGAGAGAGAGAGACGACTGAGAGAGAGAGAGAGAGACGTAGTGGAGGAGGAGAGAGAGGATAAGAGAGGAGAGAACGAGAGAGGATCAGACCGATCTACATAACATGCAGGCAGGGGATGGGACAACACAGTAGGGGACTACTCCTACACAATGTAAGAAGAAAAAAAGCAATGACACAGGGAATCTGGCATTGTTTAATTCCGTATGGCTGTTTTAAATGGCAATTTGAAGCTTGGTTGGCTCTATAATTAGCTGAGCGAGACCCACAGGAAAAGGCTTATCTTCTCCTTTGTAATTACACATCTGAATAGCAAAGAGGAGGCGAGGAGGAGGCATCCTGTGCTCTCTCGCTGCTCCCTCTTATCTGTGTTGATGCTCGCTCCTTCCGCCATTTCAGCCAGGGCCTCTGTTATGCATCTCATTACAAGTACAGTATGTACCCAGAGGTAGGGAGGGGACTAGAGGAATGGTCTATTGTGAAAGGCTTTAGTGGAATTGCAAATGGACAATGGTAAGAGAGAAATAAACCCTCAATGTCCCACCCCAGCAATCTCAGCCCTGACAGACACACTCCCCCTGTCACTGTTTGAGGAGAACTTCCAGAGAAGTGTCCCTGGACTCCCAATGTGGGGAGAAAGGGAGTCCTCTTCCTAGTCATTAATCAGGCTGTCCCAGCTCGCTCTCTGGTCTCAGACAGCCACTGTGGAAGGAGCTTATTCCTGTTATCCTCCTCTCCTCTCCTCCATCCTAGGAAGAAGGGAGCGTGGGAACTCCCCATGGGTGAGGGATGCGACCTTCTCTCTGACTTCCTCTATCTTTAATGGAGACGAGGGAGATGACAGTAGCACAGCAGCTGGATCAAAATACATTACCCTGCCAAGCTGATCTCAGAACAGGGCTTATAGCTCCAGAAGATTGATAGCAGTTCATGGTTTTATAGATGTGGAAATAGAGTAGGTCTGGGAACAGTCGGTGTCTGAGGGACTGAGGCCTGCCTATCAGTATCGTGGCTGACGGCTCTGTACTGTAAAGCTTTGATGAAGCATCATTCTGTGTGTAATCTCACTGTTGACTGCATTCCTGATAACTGTTGTAGGAGAATATGTATCTGTGTGCCTCCCCAGGCAGCCATATGCTTTATCATGGACCCGGCCTACGAGATGCCGCAGTAACTTAATGACTTAGTGTCCATTGTAATACAGAACACAGACGAGCTAGAGCCACAGAGAGAATAAGAGAGTGGGGAAAGAAGCAATAGGTGTTTACTGAGAACATGTGGATTAAAAGCCATAATGTTGATGTATTGTTTTAATTTGCTGGCCCAGGACCACAAGATGAGATCTGATCTGTGCTCTCTGGGACTGAGGATGTCTGGGTCTGGGGCCACTGCCCTCTTCTGGCTGGAGTGGTCATTACAGCCTACCATCCCACCACCCCCTTAATGCAATCCAACACAATCCCTTTCTTAATTCATTAAACAGAAGAAGTGTCAGTGTGTGTGTTTCTATGTGTGTGCGCACACCAGTGGCGGTCAGAGCCGTTTAAGATGAGGGAGGACATTTTTATTTTTATCAGCTTGGCCTTATTTCTATTACAGCATATTGGATGACTGTCATTCATTTTCCATTCACCCAGTTCAATGTAACAGTGATAGGTTTAGGCTACTACATGATACTAGAATTGTCCCTATACCCATCATGTGGTTGCTACAACCTAGTCTATGAATGAAAGTTTACAAATTTTAAGTGACAGACAGTGACACATTCAACACCGCCTTGCACACTCTTGCCTGCAACACTCTTGCCTGCAACACTCTTGCCTGCAACAGTCCAACAGTTGCAAACAAGAGTTTCTGTTGGACAAATTCAGGTATGTTTATCCCCGTTTTGTTCCGTTTGGTTCCGTTTAATAAACTTTTTTTCTACAGGATTGGCGGAATGAATACACCCCTGATCACGTGTAAACAGAGTTCACTCTCATAACAGCTACGCTGTATTCCTTCCCTTCGCTTGTGGACTTCAATGCACAAGACATATGTGACCAGGCGAAAAACCTTTCCAAGCCAAAGTCAGCATAGCCAACATAACTAACGCGTTAGTAAACCCGCGTTAACAGTAACATTACAGTGTACATTCAGTAAGCAGTTACACCGGCAGGCCCCGGTGGCAATACGTTTGTAAAACCAAAAGCTTACCTTGACTTGGAAGAGTTCCAGTGTTGTGTTGGATAGTCATAGCCAGCTAGCTAAGATAGCATCCCTCTGTTGGAGCAGAGTTTTTCAGTAGGCTAAACTAGCTAGCTGCATTTGCTAGCTAAGTGAAACTGAAAGTGAAAAAAAATGACGAAATCTCTCTCTCTCTATTTCTCTCTTGCTCCTCCTTCATTTTGGAAGAAATTAATTTGTTCAAAACTCTTGTCTTTCTCTCTTTTTTGTCAGCTACTCACCACATGTTATACACCGCAGTGCTAGCTAGCTGTAGCTTATGCTTTCAGTACTAGATTCATTCTCTGRTCCTTTGATTGAGTGGACAACATGTCAGTTCATGCTGCAAGAGCTCTGATAGGTTGGAGGACGTCCTCCGGAAGTTGTCATAATTACTGTGTACGTCTATTGAAGGGGGTGAGAACCATGAGCCTCTAGGTTTTGTATTGAAGTCAATGTACCCAGAGGAGGACAGAAGCTAGCTGTCCTCCAGCTACACCATAGTGGGAAAGGGGGATACCTAGTCAGTTGTACAACTGAATGCATTCATCTGAAATGTGTGTTCTGCATTTAACCCAACCCCTCTGAATCAGAGAGGTGTGGGGGGCTGCCATAATCAACATCCACATCTTTGGCGGCCAGGGAACAGTGAGGTAACTGCCTTGCTCAGGGGCAGAACGACAGAAATTTTACCTTGTCAGCTTGGGGATTCGATCCAGCAACCTTTTGGTTACTGGCCCAACGCTCTAACCTAGGCTACCTGGTGCTACCCTACAGAGTGATGTTGAGGCTGTTGTAGACTTTCTTTTCAATTAGTGTGTTTTAATCAGTTATTTGGTGACATGTTTAGTATAGTTTTATGTAAAAAGTATAATATTTTTAATGTTTTACAATTTACATTTTTATGAAATTCAGTGAGGAGGATGGCCCTCCCCTTCCTCCTCTGAGGAGCCTCCACTGGCGCACACATCTGTGCGTGTGCATATGTGAGTTGTTTGATGACAAGGCTGATTTATAGACTGGATTGTAAGTTAATCATAATCTTTTTAATTCTTCTTAGAAAGTCTGTGTTCACCAGTCAGTAATAGGGATTAGTGGTCAGACTCAGAGAAGCAGACAGACGAGCTTTCAGCTCACAGGAATGGATTTAACACTTCATTTGAACAGACAGAGAGATAAACTGACTTTACTCTGTTAGGTCTGTAGCTATGACATAATGCCTGCTTTTCACTGGAACATTGCCAGGAAATGATCCTCACTTCTCTGCTCTCACTGCTCTCTCTCCCAGACTCCTTTTAGGGGTCAGGGTTAGCCGGCAGCGGGCTGTGGTCAGCGGGACACAATGCCTCCATATCAGTATTACTCAGCTAATTCCCCTCGCCCTGACCCTTCACGCCTCCGCGCCGGCCGCCCAAAGATTAGCGCTCGCCGCTCGGCTACATCAAGAAGTCTTTGTCCTGGTGGAAGCTCTAGAGAATGTCTGTCTGTCTGTCTGTCTGTCTGTCTGTCTGTCTGTCTGTCTGTCTGTCTGTCTGTCTGTCTGTCTGTCTGTCTGTCGTGTCTGTCTTGTCTGTCCTGCCTGTTTTGTCCTGTTCTGTCTGTCTGTAGGCCTCCTCTCCTCTCCATGGTGTCTGGCTGTGCTGTGACTTGCAAATATAGGCAACGTTCCTGATGTGTGACCATGAAGTAGGGCAGCAGCAGCTCTGGAGGAATGGAGCTGCTGGTAAAATATAGTTAGAGGGACACTATAAAAATACAAGGCATACATAATGTTCCCCCCATGGAATAGTGAATATGAGGCTAGTTACAAGCTCAAGCAGTAGGACAGACTTGCATATTTCCCCAAAGTAGGTAGTAAATCCAGCTGTAACTGGCAGACTTATAGTCAGTCCTGTACCCATCATACCTGTGCACCCTACTCTGTGTGCTGTACATCTATGTGTATGTACACTCCCCTGCACCCCGCCTTTCGGACAGCTGCTGTGGGGAGTGAGCCGGGCCCAGCCAGGGCTGGATGGAGGAGCTGGAGGAGCTCATCACTCATTGGTTTTATGCTGACAGGAAGTCTGTGTACTCCCGGCTCCACTGGGTCTCTATGTTTGAAAGGAGCAGCAGAAGAATACAGCAGCAGGGGTCGGCTGTCTGGCTCTGGGCTGGCTGGTATCTCCTTAGTAGAGCTTCATCTGGCTCTGGGCTGGCTGGCTATCTCCTTAGTAGAGCTTCATCTGGCTCTGGGCTGGCTGGCTATCTCCTTAGTAGAGCTTCATCTGGCTCTGGGCTGGTGGCTATCTCCTTTAGTAGAGCTTCATCTGGCTCTGGGCTGGCTGGCTATCTCCTTAGTAGAGCTTCATCTGGCTCTGGGCTGGCTGGCTATCTCCTTAGTAGAGCTTTATCTGGCTCTGGGCTGGCTGGCTATCTCCTTAGTAGAGCTTCATCTGGCTCTGGGCTGGCTGGCTATCTCCTTAGTAGAGCTTCATCTCTGGCTCTGGGCTGGCTGGCTATCTCCTTAGTAGAGCTTCATCTGGCTCTGGGCTGGCTGGCTATCTCCTTAGTAGAGCTTTATCTGGCTCTGGGCTGGCTGGCTATCTCCTTAGTAGAGCTTCATCTGGCTCTGGGCTGGCTGGCTATCTCCTTAGTAGAGCTTCTCTGGCTCTGGGCTGGCTGGCTGGCTGGCTATCTCCTTAGTAGAGTTTCATTTGGCTCTGGACTGGCTGGCTATCTCCTTAGTAGAGCTTCATCTGGCTCTGGGCTGGCTGGCTATCTCCTTAGTAGAGCTTCATCTGGCTCTGGGCTGGCTGGCTATCTCTTAGTAGAGTTTTCTCTGGCTCTGGGCTGGCTGGCTATCTCTCTTAGTAGAGCTTCATCTGGCTCTGGGCTGGCTGGCTATCTCCTTAGTAGAGCTTCATCTGGCTCTGGGCTGGCTGGCTGGCTGGCTATCTCCTTAGTAGAGTTTCATTTGGCTCTGGACTGGCTGGCTATCTCCTTAGTAGAGCTTCATCTGGCTCTGGGCTGGCTGGCTATCTCCTTAGTAGAGCTTCATTCTAGCTTCTGGGCTGGCTGGCTTACTCCTTAGTAGAGCTTCAACTGGCTCTGGGCAGGCTGGCTATCTCCTTAGTAGAGCTTTATCTGGCTCTGGGCTGGCTGGCTATCTCTCTTAGTGAGCTTCATTTGGCTCTGGGCTGGCTGGCTATCTCCTTAGTAGAGCTTCATTTGGCTCTGGGCTGGCTGGCTATTCCTCCTTAGTAGAGCTTCATGCTAGCTCTGGGCTGGCTGGCTATCTCCTTAGTAGAGCTTCAATTGGCTCTGGGCAGGCTGGCTATCTCCTTAGTAGAGCTTCATCTGGGCATGGGCGCAACACCATGGAACCAGCTCTGCCTGTGTCTGTCTCATCTCTATTGAAACTGGGTCGTTAAGAAATCTCATAAATCATTGAGGCAGTGTGTAGACTACGAGCATCGTTGATAATGAGTCTATAGAGTGTTTTTTCTCCTTGAGTTTATTTTTGCACCAGACCTTAGATACATGTATATACAGTATGCTGTATGTGAGAGTGTGTGTAGTGTAGTGTCAGAATATGGATTTTTTTAGGTTTCTTTTTGGATGCACAGGTCCACAGAGGTTAAGAGGTTATGATGTGTGGGCAATACATCTGTGTGCGCGTGTGTATGTGCACGTGTGTGTATGTCGTGTGTGTGTGTGCTGGCTGGGTGTTTGGCAGTGATAAGCTTGCGGCCTTTGAAGCAGGGCAGCCTGACTGTAAGCCTGGCTCACGGCGTCTCTCCACTGCGCAGCGCTGAGACCAGAATTAATCACCTTGCTAGCCGGCCAGATAAGGCTACAAAGCAACAAGCCAGGCAGACAAAGGCAGCCTGCCGGAGAGTGAGGGAATTTATCACCCGCTCAATACCCGCCATCCACTGCTCTCTCTCTCTCTCGCCACGGAACTCTCACCCTTAGTTATATATTTATTCATTCATTTGGGCCTTTGTGTAATCATTTATACACAGCTTTTTAATAATGTGTGCCTCTTTGACTCTCCGTTCCATTCGTTTTTATGGAGTGTGTCAGTAGAGTGTTTATACAGAGCTCAGTCAACAGCAGGGTCCTGACCGCTCTCTCCTTCAACGTAAACACCGAGTGGCAGCCGCAGGAAATACTGGCAGTGATGAAGTAGCCATCTACGTTGGCATTGCTCCACCAGTCAGAATCAGGAATGATCGTAAGGCATGGTGGTGGGATGAGGAGGAAGATTCCACACCACACCATGTCTGAGGAAAGGCATTGTTCACCCACACATTCTGAGGAAAGGCATTGTTCCACCACACATTCTGAGGAAAGGCATTGTTCACTTCAACTCTACCACAATTCTGAGGAAAGGCATTTGTTCTACCACACATTCTGAGGAAACTGTTCCACACACATTCTGAGGAAAGGCATTGTTCTACACACATTCTGAGGAAAAGGAATTGTTCACACCACAATTCTCTGAGGAAAGGCAATTGTTCTACACACATTCTGAGGAAAGGCATGTTCTCACCACTAGCATTCTGAGGAAAGGCATTGTTCTACCACACATTTCGAGGAAAGGCATTGTTCTACCACAATTCTGAGGAAAGGCATTGTTCCAACCAAACATTCTGAGGAAAGGCATTTGTTCACCACACATTCTGAGGAAAGGCATTGTTCACACACACATTCTGAGGAAAGGCATTGTTCTACACACATTCTGAGGAAAGGCATTGTTCTACAACACATTTCCTGAGGAAAGGCATTGTTCCACCACACATTCTGGAGGAAAGGCATTACCTGGAGTTTTCCACCACACATTCTGAGAGAAACGGTTGTTCACCACACATTCTGAGGAAAGGCATTGTCTACCACACATTCTGAGGAAAGGCATTGTTCTCCCACACATTCTGAGAAAGGCATTGTTCTACCACACATTCTGAGGAAAGGCATTGTTTATACACACATTCTGAGGAAGGCATTGTTCTACCACACATTCTGAGGAAAGGCATTGTTCCACCACACATTCTGAGGAAAGGCATTGTTCCACCACACATTCTGAAGAAAGGCATTGTTCCACCACAACATTCTGAGAAGGTTGTTCCACCACACATTCTGAGGAAAGGCATTGTTCCCCACACATTCTGAGGAAAGGCATTGTTCCACACACATTTGAAGAAAGCATTGTTCTACACACATTTTGAGGAAAGCATTGTTCACCACACATTCGAGGAACAGGCATTGTTCCACCACACATTCTGAGGAAAGCATTGTTTCTACCAGAAAAACACACATTCTGAGAAAGGCATTGGTTCTACCACACATTCTGAGGAAAGGCACTTGTTCCACCACACATTCTGAAGAAAGGCATTGTTCTACCACACATTCTGAGGAAAGGCATTGTTCACCAACGCATTCCTGAGGAAAGGCATTGTTCTACATTACCACACATTCTGAGGAAAGGCATTGTTCCACCACACACATTCTGAGAAGGATTGTTCTCCACACATTCTGAGGAAAGGCATTGTTCCACCAACACATTCTGAGGAAAGGCATTGTTCCACCATTCATCATTGTTCTGAAGAAAGGCATTGTTCCACCACAACATTCTGAGAAGCATTGTTCTAACCACACATTCTGAGGAAAGGCATTGTTCCACCACACATTCTGAGGAAAGGCATTGTTCATACCACACATTCTGAGGAAAGGCATTGTTCGCACCACACATTCTGAAAGAAAGGCATTGTTTCTCCAGCCACAC
>NC_036857.1:18342940-18387028 GCF_002910315.2 Salvelinus sp. IW2-2015 | reverse complement strand
GGCCAGTATTAAAACCCTCTGAGACTAGTCCACTAGCTGCATCCACTCTGTGAGCCAGTATTAAACCCTCTGAGACAGTTCCACTAGCTGCATCCTCTCTGTGAGCAGTATTAAACCCTCTGAGACTAGTCCCACTAGCTGCATGCCATCCTGTGAGCCAGTATTAACCCTCTGAGACTAGTTACTAGCTGCATCCTCTCTGTGAGCCAGTATTAAACCTCTGAGACTTAGTCCACTAGCTGCATCCACCGTCTGTGAGCCAGTATTAAACCCTCTGAGACTAGTCCACTAGCTGCATCCTCTCTGTGAGCCAGTATTAAACCCTCTGAGACTAGTCCACTAGCTGCATCCTCTCGTGAGCAGTATAAACCGCTCTGAGACTAGTCCACTAGCTGCATCCTCTCTGTGAGCAGTATTAAACCTCTGAGACTAGTCCACTCTGCATCCTCTCTGTGAGCCAGTATTAAACCTCTGAGACTAGTTACTAGCTGCATCCTCTCTGTGAGCCAGTATTAAACCCCTCTGAGACTAGTCCACTAGCTGCATCCTCTCTGTGAGCCAGTATTAAACCCTCTGAGACTAGTTCACTAGCTGCATCCTCTCTGTGAGCCAGTATTAACCCTCTGAGACTAGTCCACTAGCTGCATCCTCTCTGTGAGCCAGTATTAAACCTCTGAAGACTAGTCACTAGCTTCATCCTCTTGTGAGACAGTATTAAACCCTCTGAGACTAGTCACTAGCTGCATCTCTCTGTGAGCCAGTATTAAACCCTCTGAGACTAGTCCACTAGCTGCATCCTCTCTGTGAGCCAGTATTAAACCCTCTGAGACTAGTCCACTAGCTGCATCCTCTCTGTGAGCCAGTATTAAACCCTCTGAGACTAGTCACTAGCTGCATCCTCTTCTGTGAGCCAGTATTAAACCCTCTGAGACTAGTCCACTAGCTGCATCCTCTCTGTGAGCCAGTATTAAACCCTCTGAGACTAGTCCACTAGCTGCATCCTCTCTGTGAGCAGTATTAAACCTCTCTGAGACTATACAACTAGCTGCATCCTCTCTGTGAGCCAGTATTAACCCTCTGAGACTAGTCCACTAGCTGCATTCCTCTCTGTGAGCCAGTATTAAACCCTCTGAGACTAGTCCACTAGCTGCATCCTCTCTGTGAGCCAGGATTAAACCCTCTGAGACTAGTCCACTAGCTGCATCCTCTCTGTGAGCCAGTATTAAACCTCTGAGACTAGTCACTAGCTGCATCCTCTCTGTGAGCCAGTATTAACCCTCTAGACTAGTACACTAGCTGCATCCTCTCTGTGAGCCAGTATTAAACCCTCTGAGACTAGTCACTAGCTGCATCCTCTCTGTGAGCCAGTATTAACCCCTCTGAGACTAGTCCACTAGCTGCATCCTCTCTGTGAGCCAGTATTAAACCCTCTGAGACTAGTCACTAGCTCATCCTCTTTGTGAGCAGTATTAAACCCTCTGAGACTAGTCCACTAGCTGCATCCATCTCTGTGAGCCAGTATTAACCCTCTGAGACTAGTACACTAGCTGCATCCTCTCTGTGAGCCAGTATTAAACCCTCTGAGACTAGTCCACTAGCTGCATCCTCTCTGTGAGCCAGTATTAAACCCTCTGAGACTAGTCCACTAGCTGCATCCTCTCTGTGAGCCAGATTAACCCCTCTGAGACTAGTCCACTAGCTGCATCCTCTCTGTGAGCCAGTATTAAAACCCCTCTGAGACTAGTCCACTAGCTGCATCCTCTCTGTGAGCAGATTAAACCCTCTGAGACTAGTCCACTAGCTGCATCCTCTCTGTGAGCCAGTATTAAACCCTCTGAGACTAGTCCACTAGCTGCATCCTCTCTGTGAGCCAGTATTAAACCCTCTGAGACTAGTCCACTAGCTGCATCCTCTCTGTGAGCCAGTATTAACCCCTCTGAGACTAGTCCACTAGCTGCATCCTCTCTGTGAGCCAGTATTAAACCCTCTGAGACTAGTCACTAGCTGCATCCTCTCTGTGAGCCAGTATTAAACCCTCTAGACTAGTCACTAGCTGCATCCTCTCTGTGAGCCAGTATTAAACCCTCTGAGACTAGTCCACTAGCTGCATCCTCTCTGTGAGCCAGTATTAAACCCCTCTGAGACTAGTCCCACTAGCTGCATCCCTCTGTGAGCCAGTATTAAACCCTTTGAGACTAGTCACTAGCTGCATCCCTCTGTGAGCCAGTATTAAACCCCTCTGAGACTAGTCACTAGCTGCATCCCTCTGTGAGCCAGTATTAAACCCTCTGAGACTAGTCCACTAGCTGCATCCTCTCTGTGAGCCAGTATTAAACCCTCTGAGACTAGTCCACTAGCTGCATCCCTCTGTGAGCCAGTATTAACCCTCTGAGACTAGTCACTAGCTGCATCCTCTGTGAGCCAGTATTAAACCCCTCTGAGACTAGTCCACTAGCTGCATCACTCTGTGAGCCAGATTAAACCCTCTGAACTAGTCACTAGCTGCATCCTCTCTGTGAGCCAGTATTACCCTCTGAGACTAGTCCACTAGCTGCATCCTCTCTGTGGAGCCAGTATTAACCTCTGAGACTAATCACACTAGCTGCATCCTCTCTGTGAGGCCAGTTATTAAACCCTCTGAGACTAGTCCACTAGCTTGCATCGCTCTCTGTGAGCAGCATATTAAACCTCTCTGAGACTAGCCACTACTGCATCCTCTGCTGGTGAGCAGTATTAAACCTCTGAGACTAAGTCCACTAGCTGGCATCCATCTGTGGGCCAGTATTAAACCTCTGAGACACGTCCAACTAGCTGCATTCTCTCGTGGCCAGTATTAACCCTCTGAGACTAAGTCCACTAGCTGCATCTCTCTGTGAGCAGTATTAAACCTGCATGAGACTAGTCACTAGCTGCAATCCTCTCTGTGAGCGCAGTTATTAAACCCTCTGAGACTAGTTGACCTAGCTTGCATCCTCTCTGGTGAGCCAGTATTTAAACCGCCTCGTGGAGACTAGTCACTAGCTGCATCCTCTCTGTGAGCCAGTAATTAAAACCTCTCTGAGACTAGTCCACTAGCTGCATCCTCTCTGTGAGCCAGTATTAAACCCCCTCTGAGACTAAGGTCCACCTAGCTGCATCCTCTCTGTGAGCCAGTATTAACCCTCTGAGACTAGTACACTAAGCTTATCTCTTTGTGAGCCAGTATTAAACCCTCTGAGACATAGTCCACTAGCTGCATCATCTCTGTGAGCCAGTATTAAACCCTCTGAGACTATACACTAGCTGCATCCTCTCTGTGAGCCCAGTATTAAACCCTCTGAGACTAAATGTCACTAGCTGCATCCTCTCTGTGAGCCCAGTATTATAACCGCTTCTGAGACTAGTTCACATAAGGCTGGCATCCTCTCTTGCAGCCAGTATAAACGCCTCTGAGAACTAGTCCACTAGCTCATCCCACTCTGTGAGCGGCAGTATAAACCTCTGAAGAACTAGTCCACTAAGCTGGCATCCTCATCTGTGAGCGCAGTATTAAACACCCTCCTGAGACTAGTCACCTAGCTGGACATATCCATCTCTGTGAGCCAGGTTAAACCCCTCTGAAGGACTAGTCCACTAGCATGCCAATCCACTCTGTGAGCCAGTATTAAACCCTCTGAGACAGTCACTAGCTGCATCCTCTCTGTGTGAGCCAGTATTAAAACCCTCTGAGACTAGTCACTAGGTGCATCCTCTCTGTGAGCCAGTATTAAAGCCTCTGAGACTAGTCCACTAGCTGGCATCCTCTCTGTGAGCCAGTATTAAACCCCTCTGAACTAGTCACTAGCTGCATCCTCTTTGTGAGCCAGTATTAAACCCTCTAGACTAGTCCACTAGCTGCATACTCTCTGTGAGCCAGTATTAAAACCCTCTGAGACTAGTCCAACTAGCTGCATCCTCTCTGTGAGCCAGTATTAAACCCTCTGAGACTAGTCCACTAGCTGCATCCTCTCTGTGAGCCAGTATTAAACCCTCTGAGACTAGTCACACTAGCTGGCATCCTCTCTGTGAGCCAGTATTAAACCCTCTGAGACTAGTCCCACTTAGCTGCATCCTCTCTGTGAGCCAGTATTAAACCCTCTGAGACAGTCCACTAGCTGCATCCCTCTGTGAGCCGTATTAAACCCCTCTGAGACTAGTCACTAGCTGCATCCTCTCTGTGAGCCAGTATTAAAACCCTCTGAGACTAGTCACATAGGCTGCATCCACTCTGTGAGCCAGTGATTAAACCTCTGAGACTAGTCCACTAGCTGCATCCTCTCTGTGAGCCAGTATTAAACCCCTCTGAGACTAGTCCACTAGCCTGCATCCACTCTGTGAGCCAGATTAAACACCTCTGAGACTAGTCACTAGCTGCATCCTCTCTGTGAGCCAGTATTAAACCCCTCTGAGACTAGTCACACTAGCTGCATCCTCTCTGTGAGCCAGTATTAAAACCTCTGAGACTAGTTCCACGAGCTGCATCTCTCTGTGAGCCAGTATTAAACCCTCTGAGACTAGTCACTAGCTGCATCCTCTCTGTGAGCCAGTATTAAACCCTCTGAAGACTAGTCCACTAGCTGCATCCTCTCTGTGAGCCAGTATTAAACCCCTCTGAGACTAGTCCACTAGCTGCATCCTCTCTGTGAGCCAGATTAAACCCTCTGAGACTAGTCCACTAGCTGCATCCTCTCTGTGAGCCGTATTAAACCCCTCTGAGACTAGTCCACTAGCTGCATCCTCTCTGTGAGCAGTATTAAACCCTCTGAGACTAGTCCACTAGCTGCATCCCTCTGTGAGCCAGTATTAAACCCTCTGAGACTAGTCACTAGCTGCATCCTCTCTGTGAGCCAGTATTAAAACCCTCTGAGACTAGTCCACTAGCTGCATCCCTCTTGTGAGCCAGGATTAAAACCCCTCTGAGACTAGTCCACTAGCTGCATCCTCTCTGTAGCCAGTATTAAACCCTCTGAGACTAGTCCACTAGCTGCATCCTCTCTGTGAGCTTAATTAACCCTCTAGACTAGTACCACTAGCTGCATCCTCTCTGTGAGCCAGTATTAAACCCTCTGAGACTAGTCCACTAGCTGCATCCTCTCTGTGAGCCAGTATAAACCCTCTGAGACTAGTCACACTAGCTGCATCCTCTCTGTGAGCCAGTATTTAAACCCTCTGAGACTAGTCACTAGCTGCATCCTCTCTGTGGAGCCAGTATTAAACCCCTCTGAGACTAGTCCACTAGCTGCATCCATCTCTGTGAGCCAGTATTAAAACCCTCTGAGACTAGTCCACTAGCTGCACATCACTCTGTGAGCCAGTATTAAACCCTCCTGAGACTAGTCACTAGCTGCATCCCTCTGTGAGCAGATTAAACCCCTCTGACGACTAGTTACCACTACGCTGCATCCCTCTGTGAGCCAGTATTAAACCCTCTGAGACTAGTCCACTAGCTGCATCCTCTCTGTGAGCCAGTATTAACCTCTGAGACTAGTCACTAGCTGCATCCTCTCTGTGAGCCAGTATTAAACCCCTCTGAGACTAGTCACTAAGCTGCATCCTCTCTGTGAGCCAGTATTAAACCCTCTGAGACTAGTCCACTAGCTGCATCCTCTGTGATGCCAGCATTAAACCCTCTGAGACTAGTCACCTAGCTGCATCCTCTGTGAGCCAGTATTAAACCCGCTCTGAACTAGAGTCCACTAGCTGCATCCTCTCTGTAGCCAGTATTAAACCCTCTGAAGACTAGTCCACTAGCTGCATCCTCTCTGTGACCGCAGGATTAAACCCCTCTGAGACTAGTCCACTAGCTGCATCCTCTCTGTGAGCCAGTATTAAACCCTCTGAGACTAGTCCACTAGCTGCATCCCTCTGTGAGCCAGATTAAACCCTCTGACTAGTACACTAGCTGCATCCTCTCTGTGAGCCAGTATTAAACCCTCTGAGACTAGTCCACTAAGCTGCATCCTCTCTGTGAGCAGTATTAAACCCCTCTGAGACTAGTCCACTAGCTGCATCCTCTCTGTGAGCCAGTATTAAACCCTCTGAGACTAGTCCACTAGCTGCATCCTCTCTGTGAGCCAGTATTAAACCCCTCTGAGACTAGTCCACTAGCTGCATCCTCTCTGTGAGCCAGTTATACCCCTCTGAACTAGTCCACTAGCTGCATCCTCTCTGTGAGCCAGTATTAAACCCTCTGAGACTAGTCCACTAGCTGCATCCTCTCTGTGAGCCAGTATTAAACCCTCTGAGACTAGTCCACTAGCTGCATCCTCTCTGTGAGCCAGCATTAAACCCTCTTGAGACTAGTCCACTAGCTGCATCCTCTCTGTGAGCCAGTATTAAACCTCTGAGACTAGTCCACTAGCTGCATCCTCTCTGTGAGCCAGTATTAAACCCTCTGAGACTAGTCCACTAGCTGCATCCATCTCTGTGAGCCAGTATTAAACCCCTCTGAGACTAGTCCACTAGCTGCATCCTCTCTGTGCCAGTATTAAACCCCTCTGAGACTAGTCCACTAGCTGCATCCTCTCTGTGCCAGTATTAAACCCCTCTGAGACTAGTCCACTAGCCTGCATCCTCTCTGTAGCCAGTATTAAACCCTCTGAGACTAGTCCACTAGCTGCATCCTCTCTGTGAGCCAGTATTAAACCCTCTGAGACTAGTCCACTAGCTGCATCTCTCTGTGACCAGATTAAACCTCTCTGAGACTAGTCATAGCTGCATCCTCTCTGTGAGCCAGTATTAAACCTCTGAGACTAGCCACTAGCTGCATCCTCTCTGTGACCAGTATTAACCCTCTGAGACTAGTCCACTAAGCTACTCTGTGAGAGCCAGTATAACCCTTCTTGAGACTGCTCCACTAGTGCATCCTCTCTGTGAGCCAGTATTAAACCCTCTGAGACTAGTCCACTTAGCTGCATCCATCTTTGTGAGCCAGTATTAAACCCTCTGAGACTAGTCCCACTAGCTGCATCCTCTCTGTGAGCCAGTATAAAACAGAGAGGATGCAGCTAGTGGACTAGTCTCAGAGGGTTTAATACTGGCTCACAGAGAGGATGCAGCTAGTGAACTAGTCTCAGAGGGGTTTAATCCTGGCTCACAGAGAGGATGCAGCTAGTGGACTAGTCTCAGAGGGGTTTAATACTGGCTCACAGAGAAGCCTCCACCAGGTCTGTCTCATATACTGCAGCTCCCTTTATTGGTCCCAGTAAATGAAGATCAGCATGGGAAATAAGATGATACCAGTGGCTCAGTGCAGAGAACCAGTGTCAAGCTAGTGTTTTTAAAGCTGAATTAGCTCGGCTAATGCTAAAATGTGCCTCCTTGGGTGAGGTAATGCTCAGTAAGGAAAGAGGCTTTGCACATGTTCTGGTCACCTCTGAAGGCTAAGCTGCTCCTGAGGACTTACTGCAAGCAATCAGTAATTACCAGCTGCCTACAAAGTAAAGACCATTGCAGAGTGCAGAACTGAGACTTTAGAATTCAGTGCTGGTTTCTTTCTCAGAAAAGGTTCCCCTGCAAGCTTTCTCTTCACCTTTGCTCTACTCAGCCCGACAGGTTATTCTCTCACTTTCTTCTTTCCCTTAACTGTCTGTTTCCGTCTTTGACCCTCTGCAGGATGGACAGATGCTGCAGAAGCTGATGGATGAGAATAAAACTGAGCAGACGTAAGCAGTCATTTTAGCGTAAGATCCCTCCGTCTCCCCCATGCCCCGTGTCTCTCTGCATGGAGGAGACAGCGTAAGATCCCTCCGTCTCCCCCATGCCCCGTGTCTCTCTGCATGGAGGAGACAGCGTCAGATCCCTCCGTCTCCCCCATGCCCTGTGTCTCTCTGCATGGAGCAGACAGCATTAGATCCCTTCTTTTCCCCCATGCCCTGTGTCTCCCTGCATGGAGCAGACAGTGTCAGAAGCAGTCTGGGTTTTAAGAGTGAGTGGCTGCTGGACCAGAGATGATTTTGCTGCCACAGACAAGGTCAGGCCACGGCGGTGCCGTAAGTGTCACTTCAATTAGCAGCCTCGCCGCTCACCTGTCATCAGGAGGAAAGGACAGGTGTAGAGCAGGAGATTGAAGAGAGGTAATAAGGAAACCTCAGAAAAAACGGAACTTTACCTGACAAAAATAATTATAAACTAGATATGTTTTTTGTTGGCTTTGGAGGGATTACAACCCATGCAAGGTAGGTACGCTTTAGCACATTATGCAGATATCGGGGGAAAAAACACACTCCTTTGAAACTTGATTTATCTGGTAACATAGCGGTGGTTGGCTCTGTTGTTGTGTCTTGACCAGGATCAGAGAGGTTTTTTTGGCAGTGATTATGAGGGTCATGGCGACAGAGAGACAATATCACAGAGGATAGATGAAGGCCCGGTGTTTCAAAGGGAAAAGGTTGAATTATTCATTCAGGATCCCCATCCATTGATAATGTTTTACACATGAAGTCCATTAAGTTACAATATTGGAACAACCACACAATGTCTTATTAATGGCAACTTAAATGACAGATACGAAAACAGACGGTTTCTTTTACTCTGTTTTTTTGTCGATATGTAACCGTGTGTCAATGTTTTTCTTAGTTGTTATCTCGCAAAGTTTTCAAAATAAATAACAAAGTTGTAAATTGCCAGAGGTTGAAATGACATAGAGAGAGAGAAAAAGTATGTTTGCAATCTTTCAATTTATCTACGGAGGAATTAGCATGAAGTTTCTTTATGCTGTCCAGAGATAAGCTAGGCAGTGCATTCTGGTCCTTCTAAAGCCAGGCTCCATCTTTGAAGGAACACTGGGCAGATAGAGATAGGGAATGTGTGTGTGTGTGTCTGATGTGTGTGTGTAGTGTGTGTGTCTGATGTGTGTGTGTAGTGTGTGTGTGTGCCTCCTTGCCATGTGTGTGAATATAGTGGCCAAGAGGGGGTCTGTATAAACCACAAACCAAAGCCAACGAAGGTTTCAGCAGTGTGGAGGTTTGATGGCAGAGAGAAGTGATCTAGGAAGCAGCACGACTATTCTTACCACAGCAGTGGTCCAATGTCAACACGTGCTGATTGAAGTAATGCCCATTTCAATGATTCACCCCGAACATGTCTTGAAGTAGCCTACATCCTCTCAAGGTCACAACTTAGTTTGAATCCGTAACCCCTCCTTCCAACATGCAGAGGAAGAGAAAGAAGGCTACTACGAAACCGTTGCCATTTTGTTGATTCTACTTATTCAAGGGTTTTTCTTTATTTTTACTATTTTCTACATTGTAGATTAGTAGTGACGACATCAAAACAATGAAATAACAAATATGGAATCGTGTAGTAACCAAAAAAGTATATTTTATATTGTAGGTAACTCTGGGTCTTCCTTTCCTGTGGCGGTCCTCATGAGAGCCAGTTTCATCATCGCTTGATGGTTTTTGCAACTGCACTTGAAGAAACGTTGAAAGTTCTTGAAATTTTCCGCATTGACTGACCTTCTTGTCTTAAAGTAATGATGGACTGTCGTTTCTCTTTGCTTATTTGAGCTGTTCTTGCCATAACATGGACTTTGTCTTTTACCAAATAGGTCTATCTTCTGTATACCACACTTTTTTGGTTACTACATGATTCCATGTGTTATTTCATAGTTTTTATGTCTTCACTATTATTCTACAATGTAGAAAATAGCCAAAATAAAGAAAAACCCTTGAATGAGTAGGTGTGTCCAAACTTTTGACTGGTACTGTATGTATATATAGCAATGAGAAAGAAACATTCCTGTTAACTAATAAAACTATGAGGAAAGCTAGTTGTGACAGGAGCTAAAGAAGTAGGCTAGGATATGAAAGGGGGCGCGTGGACAGACAGACAGGTGAATGTGAGTGTAGTCGGAGGAGATATTCAGTTCATAGCACAGGTCTGCTTTGTCTGCAGTGCCCGCTCCAGCAAACTGACACTGCAACCTCAATGCATTTTTCATGAACTGTGTTGCTTTACAAGTCTTTCTCTCTTCTCTCTCTCTCTCKCTCTCTTTCTCTCCCTCTCTTTCCTCTACCCCTCACCTACCAACACACACATATTCACACGTTCTTTTACTCTCATCTGAGCCGTCTCCTAGACCCTCAAAAACCATCAGTCTCAACAATTCACTTACTAATGCAGAATGGCATTTCATTTTAAAGAAGAGAGGGAGAGTGGGAGAGAGATTGAAAGAGAGGAAAGTAGGGAGAAAATGAGGGTGAATGAGTTCTTGTCCACCATGGCTTGTCATGTCCACTTTACCAACACTGGTCACAGTTACTCGTAAAATAGGGGAAACCAATCAGTTCAATTCATTCTGTTTACGGTTGTTAATATGGTTGAAACAATCTCCCATATAATGAGATCTTCATGTGAAATGTGTAATATTCTGTAATGCTTGCTGGGTCTCTCAATGCACCACTGCACTCATATAATCACTTGTTGGTGTCTAGCCTTAATGATTGACTTTAAAAACCTTGTTTAGTTATGTATTATTATGTTTGTTGTGTTTGGGTAAAAATTGTGTTTGGGTATGTTAAACCAACTGTCTATTAGAAGCTATTTCATTTTAGGGAAACAATTTAATATTATTTCAAAGAAGCTGAGTCCCTTCACACTGTCTGCCCTACAGGTGCTGTGGGAGGCTGTGTTGCTATGTTGCAGACAGTAGTATCCTTCAGACTGTTGTTTTGCATCTATCTCACTTCCAGGGGGCCTGTCCCTCATCGACAGCCTCCCCTCCACATCATTCAGGTCACGTCTTCTCTATTACTGCCTCTGATCTCAGGTCATCCACCGCTGGTGCCATTAGTCACGTTTCATTTCTCCCTGCTTGCCTACCTCTGATCTGGGGTCAGTGGCTGCTGGCGGTTTTTACATACCATCCATTTCCCCCTACCTGACCCGGCGCTTATCTCCAATCATTCTGGTTGTGCTCCTCACCTCTCATTCCCCCCCATGCAGAACTGATCCCAGCGCAGGTCACTGCCTGGATCCAACTGCTGCTTCTATTACTCATTATTCTATTCTGCATCTTTGGTTCTGTCTTCTGTACCCCAATCCCTGGGGAGTAGTGGCTAGCTGGGTGTATCACTCACTACACTCTACCATTGTCTTCTGTTGTGCTTGTACTAGTTGGGTAATTGTGTTTCTCTACATAGATTTTATGTCAATGTTTTTGGTTGGTTTATTTTGTTGCATTTGAAGTAGCTGCTTACTGATTGGCTAATAAATCTTTGGTCCTTCGCACTCCGGTTAAACTGAATACTCATAGCATCAAATATGCAGGTGTCTTGGTCCACACCTATTGGAGGTTTGCTGCAGTCAATCAATATCAAAGCAAACCCCTGGAAATATGAGCTCTGTATAATTGTAATCATGGCCTAAATCTATGCTGTAGAATATCATGGGAGGCTAACTAGCATGTATCTGCAGATCTAGCACCAAGCCTAATACTTGACTTATTAGACTCCTTAGAAATGGCACGGTGTGTGAAACGATCGTCTGTTGAATTAGGTGTGGACCAAATCGCAGCGTGGTAAGTGTTCATGTTATTTTTATTTAAACAGAGAACACTAAACAAAATAACAAAGAGAATGAACGAAAACGAAACAGTCCTGTCAGGTGCAGCAACACAAAACAGAAAACAACTACCCACAAAACACAGGTGGGAAAAGGCTACCTAAGTATGGTAATCAGAGACAACGATAGACAGCTGCCTCTGATTGAGAACCACACCCGGCCAAACACACAGAAATAGAAAACATAGAACACAAAACATAGAATGCCCACCCCAACTCACACCCTGACCAAACCAAAATAGAGACATAAAAAGGATCTCTAAGGTCAGGGCGTGACAGTGTGAGTAGTCTAGACAAGAACATCTAGTAATGTATTGACTACATTTTAAAATATAATGTATTTGTAAATCTGAATTAATAAGCAAATGAGAAAATAAATACTTTTTATATACTTTGTGCAGGTTCATTTGAATGCACTTTTTTTCTTCAATTATAATGCAATATTGATTCATGCTTGACTCTCTGACTGACTTTATGGCTTCAGGCTTTACTCTGAAACCCCCTGGTGTGCCTAACCCAAACGTAGGACACCCCACACAGTGCTACCAAAATGCAAACCACAACATTGTGTCACAAAACTTTAAGAATTCTCTCAGGTATGAACTTTTGTTGTAGTGTGTAGGCTATTTGTTTGTGGAGAGAGAAATGAAAGAAGCATACAGATGAATAATGAAATAAAGGCTGCTGCTGTTCTGTTGTGTTGTTTTGAAGCTGCCAGCCAGGCTATAATAACCCACTTTCTCCCTTCAGTTCCTGCCCCTGCCCCAGCCCCTGCCCCAGCCCCTGCCCCTGCCCCAGCCCCTGCCCCAGCCCCTGCCATAGCCAGCCACACAGACCTGGGAATCAAATACTATTTGAAATCTTTCAAATACTTTTAGAGTTTGCTTTAGTCTGCATACCTTGAATGCCAAACGGTTTGCAGTCTTGCGACTATTCCATTTGTTTTATTGCGCCAGGCAAGCTCAAATAGTATTTGAAACCAGATCTGCAACCACAACCACAGCCTCAGCCCAGTGTCAGCAGCACTCTGACTGCAACATACCGCAACTCTTTGCTTCCCTCTAATTAGTCCCAAGGCAGGTTCACAGAGGAGAGAGGGGGGGTGAGGGGGAGAGAGGGGATGGAGATGGGGAGTGAGAGAGAAGGGTTGAGAGAGGGTAGAGAGAGAGGGAGAAAGTAAATGTGCCTAGTCCTAGTTATAGACAGAGAGAGAGGGAGAAAGTCAATGTGCCTAGTCCTAGTTATGGACAGAGAGAGAGGGAGAAAGTCAATGTGCCTAGCCCTAGTTATGGACAGAGAGAGAGGGAGAAAGGTCCAAATGTGCTAGCCCTATGTTATGGCCAGAGAGAGAGAGGGAGAAAGTCAATGTGCCTGGCCCTAGTTATAGGACAGAGAGAGAGGGAGAAGTCAATGTGCCTAGCCCTAGTTATGGACAGAGGAGAGAGGGAGAAAGTCAATGTGCCTGGCCCTAGTTAAGACAGAGAGAGAGGGAGAAAGTCAATGTGCCTAGCCCTAGTTATGGACAGAGAGAGAGGGAGAAAGTCATGTGCCTGGCCTAGTTATGGACAGAGAGAGAGGGAAAAGTCAATGTGCCTAGCCCTAGTTATGGACAGAGAGAGAGGGAAGAAAGTCAATGTGCCTGGCCCTAGTTAGCAGAGAGAGAGGGAGAAAGTCAATGTGCCTAGCCCTAGTTATGGACAGAGAGAGTAGAGGAAATGGAATGCTGCTCTACTGTATGTCAGTTCAGGGAGATATATATTGCATTGCCCACTTCCCTGTCAGTTGTTCCTCTACCTGTTGTGCACTTTCTCTTTATGTACTACAGGTCACAATGTGGGAGGAAAGAGGACAGACATGCCGGCAGATATCTACAGTGAGTATGATCCTAACGCTCAAGATAGAATAGATAGATAGATAGATAGATAGATAGATAGATAGATAGATAGATAGATAGATGATAGATAGATAGATAGATAGATAGATAGATAGATAGATAGATAGATAGATAGATAGATAGATAGATGATAGATAGATAGATAGATAGATAGATAGATGATAGATAGATAGATAGATAGATAGTAGATAGATAAGATAGATAGATAGATAGATAGATAGATAGATAGATAGATAGATAGATAAGATAGATAGATAGATAGATAGATAGATAAGATAGATAGATAGATGATAGATAGATAGATAGATAGATAGATAGATAGATAGTAGATAGATAGATAGATAGATGATAGATAGATAGATGATAGATAGATAGATGATAGGGACAAGTGCATGCGCAGTAGATGAAATTGATTCCAGTGATATTATCTATAGCTAGTGATATAGTCCATAATAATACTACAGCGAGGGTGGATGGCACCCTATCCTACTTTAATAAATGTCAAATGAATTATTCCTGATGCACCCTATCCTACTTTAATAAAATGTCAAATGAATTATCCTGATGCACCCTATCCTACTTTACTAAAATGTCAAATTAATTATCCTGATGCACCCTATCCTACTTTAATAAAATGTCAAATTAATTATCCTGATGCACCCTATTCTACTTTAATAAAATGTCAAATGAATCATCCTGATGCACCCTATCCTACTTTAATAAAATGTAACACAAATTACCCTGATGCACCCTATCCTACTTTAATAAAATGTAACACGAATTACCCTGATGCACCCTATCCTACTTTAATAAAATGTAACACGAATTACCCTGATGCAGATGGAATGAGATACCTTACCCTTATAATATATTTAGAATATATTTCAGTCTGCCACACAGAGGCTTGTTTTTTAAAAACATGTTTTGTCAGCTGAAAGATGTCAGATTCCCCCTGATGCCAGGGCTGACATGGTCCCATGGTGGATGAAATCGTTGACGTAATGAAGAAAATTGTATTAAGGACGATCATCATCACCAAAATGTGCTGCTTGTATTTATCATTTTAAATGAATGGGTTAGTACTTTACCAGTAAATCATGCACTGAAACCATTACGTTAGAAGCATGTCATCCAATCACAGAGCTCACTGTGCAAGCCATGTGTGTCTTTAGTCCCAAGACCAATTACTGTAAGTGTAGAAATCCCTGTAACGTGGAACAGTGATGTCTTGCAGCTAACTAATAGCTGATAATTGGGCACAACACAGAAATAGCACCTGGTTCATGCATGAGGGTTTCTGCAACAGAATATAACACTGAATACTGAATAGTGTGACATCCTGATGTTAAATGTACCTATAGCGCATTCACCTGCTTCTGCTCACTGACACCTCAATCACCTCTTCACACTGTCATTCTCACCTCTATTAGTAGAATCCATTCTCAGGTACAGGAAGAGAAATGGTAGAATGGACAGCTTTATATGGCCACAGATTATTCCTGAGTCCAGAGCCGGCGTAATGGGCGGGCCTCAGTATGCCTGGCACGCCCTACCGTACCTCCTTGCCCATCCAAATAAAATATTGAAATATGAATCATTCATTTGACCGAGATGCACGCCGACAGAAAGATGCATCAATCTCGGTTAAAACATCAGAGCGAGCGAATCATCACCCCTCAGTCTGTGTAGACCATGTATCTGATGCTGTCTGGACCAAAAGAGTAAGGCATGTCATACTATTTCTGGCCGACAGCATCAGATACATGGGCTACATATAGAGGTGCACTGTATAGTTTCAGCAGAGAGGAAGAGTCGAAGCAAGAAGGCTCACTCTTAACCAAATCTGTCCAGAATAAGCCCAATTTGTTTCTATGGGAATAATATGCAGACCTAAGCTTGTGGCCTGCCTTTGGGACAATGACTCGCATTGTTAGGGCAGAGACATGAAGTTCTCGTCATTATATACAGATCTCTGGTTTCAGCCTCTTGCCGATTGTTGGCGGGTGATCAGTGCACTGCCAGGATYCTGGATTGACCTGAAGTAAATGGATGTTTCGCCAAAATTATATAATTACTCCTGTTTAAATAAAATCATTCAAAATAATTCACCAGGGATCGTGATTTAGCCTCGGAGGATCATTAGCTTWTTTTTTTTTTTTTAACTGTAGATTGTTTCAAATCACAAGTGTGTATGGGAAGCCCGCAATTTGGATAGTGTGCGTGGTAATAGGTCTAGCTGATTGAGTTGTGGCTGTCGGTGAAAAGCATTTAAAATATGTGTAAAGAGTGTCTTGAGTATAATTTGAAATGTTGCGTGAAGATGTGCTGCATCTCTCTAGAATGCATATGTAGGAAAGATCCCATTTGGGAAAGGATACCCTGATTCTGATGGTCTTAACCACGTACACCACTATTGAACTGAGCTTCTTAGACATTTCTACTTCGCCTCACACAAGTCAACAAAGTGATGACTTGACACAATGTTGCACTTCACTAGTAATAGCTCAAGTTAAGACAGATAGAAAGGGAGGCAGACAGGTGGAGTAAAGAGACGAATGTGATTGAAAGAACCAGAATTTTCATCAGGATAGTTTCTACTGTTTTTATTAGTCTGCTTTAGGCCTATGTATTTTACTTAGTTGAAGATAAGTTATAGGCAAGCGCTTTTGCACACAGGAGGTCCCGTGAATAAACTTGTCCGCCTACGGAAATCAAAGGCCCATCCAACTGATTCGTTCTGAGTCTATTCTCTGAAACTTTGATCTCATATATCTGTAATCCACATGCAGTGTTGGGGAGTAGTTACATGTAATCTGGTTACCAAAAAATGGTTACTGTAATCAGTTACCTTACCAGCTAAAATATTGTAATCAGATTACAGATACTTTTGTAAAACTAGATGATTACTTCTTGGATTACTTTTAAATTCAGAAAGGATGTTTGTGAAAAAAATTATGACACCTTTCTGTTTTATTAATGACATTCACATTCAATTCAGCATTGAAAAAAGGTGCAAGTTTAAGTTTTTCCACCTGAGTCTGACCACAAGTCAGAGAACACTTTGATGACACACCAAATGGGTTTGATGGATCCGTTTTGTCTTCTTCTAATGCCTCTTAAAGGGAAAGTTACCTAAAAGTAATTTAAAGTCAAATTATGTTACTGAGTTTGTGTAATCCCAAAATTACAACACTGATTAAAATGTTTGACAGGTAACTAGTAACGGTAACGGATTACATGTAGAATGTAACCTAACCAACCAGACCACATGTATATGGACAAAACAACTCTCTTCTCCTCTATAGGAGCGGACTATAGCAGATCAGTATTCAGAGACAGAGTTAACATTCTGAAGAAGAAGCCAAAAGCGAGCCTGGCAATTAGCTGGCCATACGCAAGAAGATCCTTTGCTTGAAAAGTTAGCACCGCTGCCATTCACAGAACTAATGATAAGAAATTGTGGCTGGCCAGGGCCATTCAAAAGTAAGGGCTGAATGTCATTGTTTTTCTAGAAAAACGATCCTTTTTAATGCTGCAAAGTATTACTATGATAATTCTAGTAGTGCAGTTACATAAAATCAAACAGATGGATGTATTTGTTGATCAGTCTCTATATTATTCTCTTTTAGATTATTAGCTACAATAAGTGACACACAGTTTCCCTAATAATATTAGCATCACTCTATCTATTACCTGTTTGTCAGGTTGCCCATTTTGGAAGCTTCTACTATACTCGTAGAAAAAAGGGTTCCAAAATGTTTCTTCGGGTTCTACCTGGAACCAAAAATGGTTCTTCAAAGGGTTGTCCTATGGGGACAGCCGAAGAAACCTTTTAGGTTCTAGATAGCACCTTTTTTTTCTAAGAGTGTAGTAATGTTTTGAATTCCTGTTATGTTTCTTTATGTAATCTCCTCTGCCAAAGAAGAGAAAGCAGAGCAGAGCTGAGAGAACAGTACAGTGATGGATTATGCTGTTGAGGTAATTATATAAGAAACAACAGACTCTAACACCCAGTCAGAGTCAGTATGCTGCCAGAGGAGGATAATTGTCACATTCTTTCTCTGAAATAGGAGAAACACAGTGTTGCGTATCTTTGTGTGCAAACGCATATACACATGCAGAGTTCAAGGCAGATGGCAAAGAGAGCTAGAGAGATGACTGTGGCAGGCATGAGGTTGGTCTTTTTCAAGGTGTTAGAGAATTAACGTAGCAAACGGCTTTAACGTGGGCCGACAGATTGAGGTCAGTCACTCCCCATCTGTAGTGAATATAGAGGAGACACACAGTCATGCTGCTCCACTGCAGCACCTGCTGCACCAAGGAGAGGGGGATCAGATAGGAGGAAAGAAGAGGAGAAAAGTATTAAAAAGTGATGAAGGAGTGGGGAAGGAGTGTTGCACGGCAGACAGGGGAGATGGTAAAGGGAGATGTAGAAGAAAGGAGAAAGAGTTTGAGGAGAGGCCTAATTGCTCCTGTAAGTCGCTCCAGCTCAGGTATTCCCCCAGGGGTACGCGCAATGCCTTCAGGGGTACCCCAAATAAAAATGTGATTCACATTTTAATGTATTGTTTTTTTAAATATTTTTTGGTGGGGGGGTTTATATATTTTTTCTTCACATTTTCAAACAGTCCATTTATATATTCCAACGGGGCGATACATTTGGGTGAGTTTTGTTTCTCGCCTGAGTAGCCTCGTTTCACAGCTAAAAATAAAATGAAACCATCTAGTGTTCAGCGAAATAACAACACGTCAAATACAGGTAGCCTAGTCAAATAATCAACATCCAGTCACATTAACCGTTACTCTCTCGCAGGAATTCCACTAACGGTCCGTATGTAGCCAAACGTAGCTGCTGCTCATGTTGGTATCTGTACTGGTGGGGCAAAAGCCATGACAGGGAGATATAGTGGAGTTGTAATGCGTGTGCAAGCAGTTGCTCCCGCTGCCACTTGGGTACACTGCAGCATCCACCGAGAGGCTCTTGCTGCCAAGGGAATTCCTGACAGCTTGAAAGACATTTTGGACACTGGTAAATGGTAAACTTTCTTAAAGCAAGGCCCCTGAACTCTCGTGTATTTTCTGCACTATGCAATGACATGGGCAGTGACCATGTAACGCTTTTACAACATACAGAAGTGCGCTGGTTATCAAGGGGCAAAGTATTGACACGTTTTTTTGAATTGAGAGACGAGCTTAAGGTTTTCTTTACTGACCATAATTTTCAATTGTCTGACCGCTTGCATGATGACGAGTTTCTCACACGACTGGCCTATCTGGGTGATGTTTTTTCTCACCTGAATGATCTGAATCTAGGATTACAGGGACTCTCCGCAACTATATTCGATGTGCGGGACAACATTGAGGCTATGATTAAGAAGTTAGAGCTCTTCTCTGTCTGCATTAACAAGGACAACACACAGGTCTTTACATCATTGTATGATTTTTTGTGTGCAAATGAACTCAAGCTTACGGACAAGCTCACCTGAGTGAGTTGGGTGCGCAATTACGCACATACTTTCCCGAAACGGATGACACAAACAACTGGATTCGTTATCCCTTTCTTGCCCTGCCTCCAGTCCACTTACTGATATCTGAACAAGAAAGCCTCATCGAAATTGCAACAAGCGGTTCTGTGAAAATTGTATTTAATCAGAAGCCACTGCCAGATTTCTGGATTGGGCTGTGCTCAGAGTATCCTGCCTTGGCAAATCGTGCTGTTAAGACACTGATTCCCTTTGCAACCACGTACCTATGTGAGAGTGGATTCTCTAGCATGAAAACTAAATACAGGCACAGACTGTGTGTGGAAAATGATTTAAGACAGACTCTCTCCAATACAACCCACCATTGCAGAGTTATGTGCATCTTTTCAAGCATACCCTTCTCATTAACCTGTGGTGAGTTATTCACCATTTTGGATGAACAAATAAGGTTTTATATGTAAGATGGTTAGATAAAGAGCTAAGTTATTGATTATTATTATATTATTATTTGTGCCCTGGTCCAATAAGAGCTCTTTGTCACTTCCCACGAGCCGGGTTGTGACAAAAACTCACACTCATTCTTATGTTTAATAAATGTATCGTATAGTGTGTGTGTGTGTGGCAGGCTTACAATGATGTCAAAAAACAACATTTGAGAGTGCGCTGACCCTGGTGCTAGAGGGGGTACGCAGCTGGAGGTTGAATGTTTGAAGGGGTACGGGACTATAACAAGTTTGGGAACCACTGCTCTAGATAAATGTAAATGTGAAATGTTGAAGGTGAAGGAGAGATGTGAAAGGAAGGAGTAGAAAAAGGACACATTTTCAGTCTGAGAGATGCACTGTTATCAGGTGGAGGTAGCAGAAATCTGATCAGCTGCAGGGGCCAAAGACAACCATTAGTTGGCGTATATAACCTAGTTCAAATCCCTATATTTGAAAATGCAGACAATTAAATCACAGCAAGACAACAACAATGACTTTCCTGGTGTAATACGGTAAGCTGGCTAAAGGCAACTATACGTTTTAGTAGAGTTTATGAAGAGGAAGATAACTGGTTTATTACTTGCTGTACACCATTTTGTTTTTATTCTCATTCTATTTTATAGTTCAGAAAGAGTCTACTGCAAGGAAAGTGCTGCAGTTAAGTGCTCATGTTGATGCTAGAACGTGAGCTAATGACTACTGCACACTAACCTCCTAAATCACACTAGAACGTGAGGTAATGACTACTGCACACTAACCTCCTAAATCACACTAGAACGTGAGGTNAATCACACTAGAACGTGAGGTAATGACTACTGCACACTAACCTCCTAAATCACACTAGAACGTGAGGTAATGACTACTGCACACTAACCTCCTAATCACACTAGAACGTGAGGTAATGACTACTGCACACTAACCTCCTAAATCACACTAGAACGTGAGGTAATGACTACTGCACAGTAACCTCCTAAATCACACAGCCCAATGGGAAAACATGGGTTGAATCAACATTGTCTCCATGTAAATTCAACCAAAAAATATAATGTGATGACATTCAATCAACATGGAAAACTGATTGGATTTACAAAACGTATTTTAAACTAAGTCCAATGACAGGGTGAAATATAATTCAAAAATAGACCTTGAACTGACATCTGTGCCCAGTAGGATGGCACCTCAAACCAACCAAACACAATGTAGTATAATTCTACCTCCCCTAGGTGACGTTCCAGGTATGCAAGTAAACCAAGGTGGGACTACGGAACATGATGCATATGCTTGGTGCTAATTTGCTCCCTAAAAATAAATGAAGTTGCACACTCTAAATATGCCCCCAAACATTGAATGGGTGCAAGCAACTAGGTAACTTGTACCCATTAAATGTTTGGGAGCATATTTAGAGTGTGTGACTTTATTTTATTTTTATACAGTTTTTCCCTCCATTAGTCAGCACCTCTACCAACATTTTGGGTGTGCGTCAGCCCATGCTTTTACTACACATATTTACCTCCTCCATAACAAATTAGCTGTTTATCCTCACCATGTCTTTGTGTAGAGAGTTGGGGGTGGTCGGGGACAGGGAAAGGGAAAGGTAAGGGGGTACATGAGCACCATACATCATACTGCAGCAGGTACGTGCTCTCTCTTCTCCCCACAGGAGAACAGCAGCCCCGGGCCCCCCTGTGGCCCCCAGCAGACGACCCCCTGAGCCTGACCTACATTGTGTGTCCTCCTGCCTGCACACTGCCTATTCATCACCACACGGCACTGGCCCCCATAGGGAGAGACGGGATAGCCGGGAACAGAGGACAGGGTGTCCTCCAGATCCAGCACAGTCCTCTCCTCGGTGAACAACTTAAACACACTACAGTAGTGACCAGCCAAGCTGGCTCTGTACACTGGAATATATGAATATATACTGATGGGTTTTAAATGACAGCTTTTTGGTCATTTATCTAAAGTCGATTTAATAGGGTACCCTTCAAAAACCTCACCCAATTAACGCTGTAATAATCAGCTCTGTGTGTATGACTGTGCAGACACAACAGTGAAAACAATAGAATATACTGAACAAAAATATAAACGCAACATGTAAAGTGCTGGTCCCGTGTAAAATGTACAGTTTTGTCATACGACACAATGCCACAGATGTCTCAAGTTTTGAGGTAGCGTGCAATTGGCATGCTGACTGCAGGAATGTTCACTAGAGCTGTTGCCAGAGAATTTAATGTTCATTTCTCTACCATAATCTGCCTCCAACATCGTTTTAGAGAATTTGGCAGCATGTCCAACTGGCCTCACCACCGTAGACCCTGTGTAACCACGCCAGCCCAGAACCTCCACATCTTTCTTCACCTGCGGGATCGTCTGAGGGGGTGCTGAGGATTATTTCTGTCTGTAATAAAGCCCTTTATGTGGGTAAAAACTCACCCTGATTGGCTGGGCCTGGCCCACCCATGATTGCACCACTGCCTAGTCATGTGAAATCGATAGCTTAGAGCCTAATGAATTTATTTAAATTGACTGATTCCCTTATATGAACTGTAACTGAGTAAAATCTTTGACATTGTTGCATGTTGCGTTTATATTTATAGTATCCTGGAAGATTTCATAAAAAATAAAACAGTCATTGAAAAGACAGATCTGTTGCTATATCAACCCTGTTTTCTTCATTGCAGTAATCAATTGCTCCTCTACTCACCGATGCCAAACTGCTGCTGAGATGGTCCCTGGCCCTGATTTGTAATGAATTCCCTGGTCTGTTTGGCCCCAGACCCTGGCCCCGATCTGTAATGAATTCCCTGGTCTGTTTGGCCCCAGACCCTGGCCCTGATCTGTTAATGATTCCTGGTCTGTTTGGCCCAGACCCTGGCCCGATCTGTAATGAATTCCCTGGTCTGTTTGGCCCCAGACCCTGCCCCCGATCTGTAATGAATTCCCTGGTCTGTTTGCCCCAGACCCTGGCCCCGATCTGTAATGAATTCCCTGGTCTGTTTGGCCCCAGACCCTGCCCCGATCTGTATGAATTCCCTGGTCTGTTTGGCCCCAGACCCTGGCCCGATCTGTAATGAATTCCCTGGTCTGTTTGCCCCAGACCCCTGGCCCTGATCTGTAATGAATTCCCTGGTCTTTTGGCCCCAGACCCTGGCCCCGATCTGTAATGAATTCCTGGTCTGTTTGGCCCCAGACCCTGGCCTGATCTGTAATGAATCCCTGGTCTGTTGGCCCCAGACCCTGGCCCCGATCTGTAATGAATTCCCTGGTCTGTTTGGCCCAGACCCTGCCCCCGATCTGTAATGAATTCCCTGTCTGTTTGGCCCCAGACCCTGGCCCCGATCTGTAATGAATTCCCTGGTCTGTTTGGCCCAGACCCTGCCCCCGATCTGTAATGAATTCCCTGGTCTGTTTGGCCCAGACCCTGGCCCGATCTGTAATGAATTCCCTGGTCTGTTTGGCCCCAGACCTGGCCCGATCTGTAATGAATTCCCTGGTCTGTTTGGCCCAGACCCTGGCCCGATCTGAATGAATTCCCTGGTCTGTTTGGCCCCAGACCCTGCCCCGATCTGTAATGAATTCCCTGGTCTGTTTGGCCCCAGACCCTGGCCCCGATCTGTAATGAATTCCCTGGTCTGTTTGGCCCTCAGACCCTGGCCCCGATCTGTAATGAATTCCCTGGTCTGTTTGGCCCCAGACCCTGGCCCCGATCTGTAATGAATTCCCTGGTCTGTTTGGCCTGCTTGTGTTGTGTTGTACCAGAGTTGAGTGTGGGTGTGTGTGTTGTGTTTTACCAGGTGTGTGTGACCACGTGGTTCAGCTCTGTTCTGTTCCTCCTCCATGCTCCTGAATGCTAGGTCCATGTGGGCCTCTGAAAACAAGGCCAGAGCCACTAATTGCTCTCCTCTCATCCACATCTTCTTGCACATTCATGAGTTTCTCCGAGCCCCAGACAGCGCCGTTGGGGGCTGGAGGGAGGCTGGGGTGTCTCTGGTGGGGCTGTGTTATGAGAGCCAGCTGAGTGAGCCTTAAATCTTCCAGGACCCTGAGACAGGGACAGTGGTAGGGTAGGGGGCAGGGAGGTGAAGGGAGGTAGGGGGATGGCGGGGTGTCCCAGAGGAACCGGCCCAAATGATTCTCAGAGCCCCAGAGGGCACCGGCTGATTGGCTCTGACCTTCCAGCTCAGACTGCTTTATTCAAGGGCACAGATCACACTATTGAACATCATGGTCCTTAGAAGCTAGAGGAGCACTAGAGATATATGTGTCTGAACAGCATAGCTACTTTATGTATGTGTGTTAGTGATGTTTTTACGTGTCTCTACTACATACAGTATATGAGGTGGGTTTGACTGGGGTCCCAATATGTAAGATATTCTTACTGGAAATATTAGTTTATCTTCTTTGCTGTTCCTATACTGCTATAAAACTTTAATGCCATTTAAAAAAAAAATGTGGCACCATTATCACTAAAATTATTGGCACGCTTGATAAAGATCACCAAAAAATTATGTATAAAAAAATAATACAAATACTGAGCTACTGAATATTGTATGCTCCAAAATGTTTATACTAATACAATTACTAAGAGATTTTGTTGGACTGCCTTCTTCAATTCTAGAAGGATAGAAAGAAGGATAAATATGGAGAAATTATCCTCATACCTACTGTAAAATATGGTGGTGGATCTTTGATGTTATGGGGCTATTTTGCTTCCACTGGTCCTGGGGCCCTAAAGGTCAACGGCATCATGAGCTTTACCAAGTACCAGGACATTTTAGCCCAAAACCTGGTTGACTCTGCCTGAAAGGTTGATTCTTTCAGGCTGAAACTTGGCCGCAAGTGGATCTTCCAGCAAAACTTCAATGCCAATCACACATAAAAATCCACAAAAAATGGTTAATTGACTACCAAATCAACATTTTGCAATTGCCATCTCAGTCCCTGGACTTTGAGGGCAGTCAATAAGAGCAGACAAAGAATATAGAGGATCTGGAAAGATTCTGAATGGAGGAATGGGTTAACATCCCTCCCAATATGTTCTACAATCTCATAAAACATTGTAGTAAAATACTCAGTGGCATTATCCTCGCAATGGGAGGGTGGCTGTGTAGTAAAAACAGGGGTGCCAATAATGCTGACCTTTTTTACATTTTTTTTCATTATTTGTTCAACAAAATCGGTTTCTCAGAGCAATTGTATTAGTGTAATAGAATATAACTTTCCACATTTGTTTTGCAAACAATAACTGTACCTCAGTAGGCCTATTTGTATTATGACATTTTTACTGGCCTTTTTGCTTATCTTCATCAATTGTGCCAATCATTTTGGACCTGACTGTATGTATGATTGGAAAAGGTCTTTCCAGGGAGAGAGTGGGTGGGAGCTGAGAACATTGCGTAGAATTACTATAACATTAGCTATAATAGGAGTGCACCATAAGCTTAATTAGATTGGATAAACCTCTTTAATCCATTGTCTTTACTTCTGCTGCCTTATCAAAGCCCTATATATGTCTGCCAGATTATACAGCAAATACTAAGAGTCAGAGATCCTTGAGTGGATTAAGTTGTATCATGCCTCAGGAAGGTACACACCACTTTATTTTAATAGTGATTATCATTCTGTAACGAGTTCTACCTGCATATAGAGCAAAACTACTTGACCTTTTCAACAATGAACAATTCTGTAGAGAGGGCTCCGTTTACTTACTTCTACAGAACCCTGTCTCTTAAAAACTGACAACCTCAGGGTCCTCGCTCACCTTTTTAATGTACTTTTATTTTCTATTGTTTCTGAGGCAGGCGCGATCTAACTCATTGGCTCCAACAGAACACCATGCTGCTAACATCAAGCGTTTCCCTTGTAAAGGTGCTGCTCAGCCGCTGCGGGGTGCTTCTAAATACGGTAACACCGACCCAAGTGGTGCCTGTGTCTCCATGGTTACAGACTCCTACTTTATTCACCTCAGCCCTCCTATTTCACACATTTATGATTCATGAAATGAGAAGATAAGAGGGTTTCAGACACCAAAAAGAAGAAGGGGATAGCATTAGTCACGTTGTTCACCGTGACGCACCGTCTGCTTCCTTCGTGTCTGTCTTTCTCTGCAACTCTGTGACTGCAGCCAAACTCTTTATTCATTTTAATAACTGGGAAGTTTTCAAACACCTATCTAACTCATGAGCTTAAAAGAAAGACTGCTGAACTGCAGTTGATGGGGAAAAAGGCTGGTGGTCTTTGTTTAACTATTCTTACTGTCTCCGGTGAGTTGGAGGTGTGTACTGCTGGGACTGTTGGCCCTTTGATTTTCCCAGAATTCCATTGTGTGTTTGATGCTTGGAACAGTGTCAGGGAGCGTTTGATGACATCTCTGTGTCAGGAGGACAGACATTCCTCTCTCTCAGTGGTAGCTGCTCCTCGTTCGCTGACAGACAGGCCGACAGGCCGGCTCTCTCTGTCTCTAAGAGACAGACACTTTCAACTTCTTACTGTTCTTCACTCACTCAAGGTCAGGTTTAAGGACCATCTTTCAATTGTTTCATTATACTGAGAGAAAAAAAGAATACATTTTAAATCTAAACTTCACTCTCACTTTCAAGCATTCTTTATTGTGAATTATTCATTCTCTAAAATCCATCAAAATCCATTCGTTGTATGGTAGTCTATTTTCACCCCTTGGCTTTTCAGTTCATCTTTGCACAGTGTTGTATCCTCAATATTGTAGGTCTTGCTTTTATTTGTCAGTTCTTTGACATATCATCCCATATTGTTACTTTTATCTCTTGCTTTTTTAGGTATTTTCTTAAAACTGCATTGTTGGTTAAGGGCTTATAAGTAAGCATTTCACTGTAAGGTCTACCTGTTGTATTCAGTGCATGTGACAAATACAATTAGATTTGATATGCTCCCATCATTTATAGAAGAGAAGAGTTCGCTAACTACATTTTGTATGTGTCCATGTGTGCCTACACATATGTGTGTGCGTGCGTGTGACTAAGGCATCTCCACCAGGAGCCGATACAATGTGCTCCTAATCACAGCATGCTCTCCAGCCCTCTGTCGTCTCTCTTTTTGTTTATTTGGTCCTTCATTGCAGCCATCGGAGCAGAGAAATTGCCTGTTATCTGGGGGGTCGATTTTTCATGTGCCCGTAAATTGCTTTGTATTGACACCCTGTCAGTGTGAGGATCTTCGTGTTAACCCCAAGATCTGCCCTCGGGTGTGAGCACCGGACCCCCTCTAAGATGGTTCTGCCGAGTTGTTCTACAGAGTCATTCGAGGAAGGCTCCATACCACTCTCTCACTTGAGTATCTTACCTAGTTATTTTCAGATTATCTCGTTTTGCTCTTTTGTAGCTTTGGCAACTTTGTGTGTGTTTTTTACACCTGTTCCTTCCTCTTTCTGTAGGCTTTACAGACACTCCCCACCCCTTGGCTGAAACCCTTCTAATTTAGTGTACCCTGCGCCCACAACCCATGTGGAATTCCTTGACTCTGGCAGCGTTTGGAACTGCCAATCTGCGGTCAAGAACGCCTACTGTAGTTCATCACAGCCTATGCTGCTCTGATGGAGACATGTTCCACCCCAGAGAACATTTCTACTCCAGATGCTCTCTCTTCATCTGACTACGTTTTCTCTCATAGTCGGAGAGCATCTGGTCGTCACGGTGGTGGAACAGGGCTACTCATTCCTCCTAAGTGGAGATTTTCTCTTTTCACCTTCACTCACTTGTCCATCTTCTCATTTGAATTCCATGCTGTCACTGTCACTTGTCTACTCAACTTTAACATTGTTGTCATTTGTCACTTACCAGTTGCCCTTAGAGAGCTTCTCAATGAGCTTGACACCTTGATAAGATAATTTGACGATGGCTCACCGCTCTTTGTACTTGACGACTTCAACCTCCCGATGTCTGCCTTCAATTAATTTTTTTCCAACCCTCTCTTTCCCCTCCTTGACGTCACCATTACCCAATCACCTCATCTTTAATCTTTACTAGAGACTGTTTGCCTACTAATCTCACTGCAACCCCCCTCCAGGTCTCTGATAACTACCTTGTTTCCTTTTCTCCCACTCCTCCAACACTAGCCACTCAGCCCCTACCCAGATGGTCATGCGTCGTCATAGTCTTCGCTCTCTGTCTCTCTCACTACTTTCCCCTCTTCTATCTAATCATCTCTCCCTTCTGCTAAATCCTTCTCCCTCCTGTCTCCCGATTCTGCCTATTCGACCCTACTTTCCTCCATCTCCGCATCCTATGACTTGCACTGTCCCCTTACCTCCTGGCCCGGCCCACCCCTCCTGCTCCATGGCTAAGTGACTCATTGCGAGCTTACAGAACAGGGCTGTGGGCAGCTGAGTGAAAATGGAGGAAAACTAAACTTCCGGTCCTCATTTCTCTATACACCAAGTCACTCAGCTCCATCATATCCTCACATGGTCTCTCCTATCATTGCTATGCGGATGACACTCAACTACTTTTTTCTCCTTCCCCCTTCAGACACCCAGGTGGTGACACACATCTCTGCGTGCCTGGCAGATATCTCAGCTTGGATGTCGGCCCCCCATGTCAACTTCGACAAGACAAAGCTGCTCTTCGTCCTGGGGAAGGCCTGCTCACTCCAAGACCTTTCCATCATGGTTGACAACGCCAGGGTGTCCCCCTCCCAGAGTGAAAATAACCTTGGTGTGACCCTGGGAAACACCCTGTCGTTATCTGTAAACATCAAAGCAGTGACTCACTCCTGCAGGTTCATACTCTAAATTATCTGTAGAGTACGAGCCTACCTCACACAGGAAGTAGCACAGGTCCTAATCCATTGGACAGGAAAAGGCTCAATGCTCGCTCACCGTTATAAATACGTAGTTTTATTAGACCAGTTTAAAAGATTGACGTTTCGGCCTTCAATGGCCTTCTTCAGAATAATCACAAAGGGAATGGACAAGTTCATATGGGGAAGACAATTAGGGAGAAAACTTTCTTCAGCTGGTTGTACTAATAGAGACACGTCCTAATCCAGGCACTTGTTATCTCCCGTCTGGACGACTGCAACTCACTTTTGGCTGGACTCCCCTCTTGTGCCGTCAATCCCCTGCAATTAATTCAGAACACCACAGCCCGCCTGATGTTCAACCTTCCCAAGTTCTCCCATGTCACCCCACTCCTCTCAACATTCCACTGGCTTCCAGTCAAAGCTCACATCCACTACAGGACTATGGTACTTTCCTACGGAGAAGCAACCGGAACTGCCCCTCCCTACCTTCAGTCTATGCTCAAACACTACAACCCAACCTGAGCACTCCGTTCTGCCACCTATGGTATCTAGGCCCTCCCAACCCTACCTCTTTAAAGAGTATCTTAAATAATCCCACAGCATCCCTCCCCTTCCCCCCAAAAATTCATTTTGTGACCTAACACTCGCACATTACATTTCTTCCCCCTTACTAGCTCTAAATTGGACTTTGCTGAGGAAAAATGTACTTACTATGACTGTGATGTGTGGTTGTCCCACCAAGCTATTTTAAGATGAATGCACTAACTGTAAGTCACTCTGGATAAGAGCATCTGCTAAATGACTAAAATGTAAATGTAAATGTGTACTTGGGTGTGTGGGTGTATGAAGATGTGTGTGCATGCACGTACGTGTGTGTTTGTGTGTGTGTGTGACCTTACAAAGAAATACATCAAAACAATCACATCAAAACAAATGTGGTTTTCGGGCACGTGTAAACATCTGTGAACAAATCACGTGAAAAATCATAAAAATCCCGAGAAATCTTCACAAGTTAAACACATGGTTTTCCAATACATGTGAAGTTTCATATATACATTTTACAAATGTTATTCCCCTCACATTAGTATTTTCACCACTTCCAACTACATCTGATCTCCCATTCAGGACTGACCCTGCTTATCTTCAGAGGTAAACCAGCAGTGGTATGCAGGGTGCTATGTTGATGGAATGAATGTGCCAAAACTTGCAATTGGAAAAAAGGCAGCAAAAACAAAGGCCAGGGTAACATAACCAAAGATAGGGAACATTTATGGAAAGAGGGAGGCGTTTTATTTAACTGCGATATCATAAAAACTATTTTTTTTGCATCTATTTACAAATAATTTTCTCTTGCATTTAAAAATGATTTCCTTGCAATATTTTGTTTTGCTATCAATACATTTGGGTATGTTTTGCCCTCAATATCATTCTTTGTGTTTGCAATAGTAATATTTTTGTTCTCGCCTTTAAAAGTTTTGCTTGATATCAATGGCACAAAAGTAAGTCACTCACTAGAGTATTGCACCATATAATAACACTATTACTCTAGCAAAGGTGTTTAAAGCAGCATTCCTCAATTTAAATATTAACAAAGTGTCCTCCCCACCACATTTTTTTTAGATCAGCTTTAGTATTGCAGATAGATTGTACCGTTCATCAATGTAATTGTCTGCATCATTTCCAATCCCCCATATATACTTTTAGTAAATATATATATAAATGTATCTATATATCTATATACATACACATACATACATACAGTTGAAGTCGGAAGTTTACATACAGAGTCATTAAAACTTGTTTTTCAACCACTCCACAAATTTCTTGTTAACAAACTATAGTTTTGGCAAGTCGGTTAGGACATCTACTTTGTGGATGACACAATACATTTTTCCAACAATTGTTTACAGACAATTATTTCACTTCAAATTCACTGTGTCACAATTCCAGTGGGTCAGAAGTTTATATACACTAAGTTGACTGTGCCTTTAAACAGCTTGGAAAATTCCAGAAAATTATGTCATGGCTTTAGAAGCTTCTGATAGGCCAATTGACATACTTTGAGTCAATTGGAGGTGTACCTGTGGATGTATTTCAAGGCCTACCTTCAAACTCAGTGCCTCTTTGCTTGACATCATGGGAAAATCAGTTCATCTGTACAAACAATAGTATGCAAGTATAAACACATGGGACCACGCAGCCGTCATACAGCTCAGGAAGGAGATGCATTCTGTCTCCTAGAGATGAATGTACTTTGTTGCAAATCAATCCCAGATCAACAGCAAAGGACCTTGTGAAGATGCTGGAGGAAACAGGTACAAAAGTATCTGTGTCCACAGTAAACAAGTCCTATATCGACATAATCTGAAAGGCAGCTCAGGAAGGAAGAAGCCACTGCTCCATAACCACCATAAAAAAGCCAGACTACGGTTTGTAACTGCACATGAGGACAAAGATCGTATGTTTTGGAGAAATGTCCTCTGGTCTGATGAAACAAAACTGGAACTGTTTGGCCATTATTACCATCGTTATGTTGTTATGTTTGGAGGAAAAAGAGGGTGGCTTGCAAGTCGAAGAACACCATCCCAACCATGAAGCATGGGGGTGGCAGCATCATGTTGTGGGGGTACTTTGCTGCAGGAGGGACTGGTGCACTTCACAAAATAGATGGCATCATGAGGACGGATAATTATGTGGATATATTGAAGCAACATCTCAAAACATCAGTCAGGAAGTTAAAGCTTGGTCGCAAATGGGTCTTCCAAATGGACAATGACCCCAAGCAGTATTTCGCAAAGTTTGTGGCAAATATGGCTAATAAGGAGCAGGGAACAAAGTCAAGGTATTGGAGTGGTTCTTCATCTAAACAAAGGCCCTGCTCTGCGGTTCCATATGAAAGTGTGGTCGGGGAGAGACTGAAAACTTGCGTGTGCGAGCGCAGGGAGGCCTACAAACTGCTCACAGTCACCACGCCCGCCAGTTGAGGAATGGGGTCAAAATGTCAAACCCAAGGCATGTATTGGTGGGAGCTTTTGCCGAAGGGGCTACACCTAAAACGTTTGACGCCATGTTAAACCTCCTTGACACTACATGGGGTGGTGTTTGTCTTGCAACTATGTACATTTATCTGTTTCCAAATTGAAACCCTGCTCGTACCTCAATTCTTGCGCCGACAAATGCATATATATTATTACTATTGGATAAGAAAACAAGTCTCTAGTTTCTAAACAACCGTTGGAATTAAGTGTCTGGTGGGGGAACCAGAACTGTGTCTGTGCAGCGAAATTCATGTACATGTGTACTGCGAAGGTCCTGAAAAGTCGAGTAAGCTCTGTTTCTCAATCAGTTTTAGAAGTCTTGGATAAATGTTATCCTATGGGTCGACATGAACTGCACATAGCTCTTCCCTGGGATGTCACAGTAAGCCAATTGAGAAAGGGAAATGGAGTTGTCTATCGTAGTTTCTCAGAAGGACTTACTAAAAAGGCCCAGCGAAGAAGGGATGCCCTCTCTTTCGGTGTCCATGCTGTATCATTGCGCATAAAGCAAGACCTCAAGGTATGGAGCAATTTTAGAAACGCTCTAGTTTTATCTCGGTCTCTTAGGCTTATTATTCCGTTTGTTAATTTGACTTACGCATATAGGTGTATGAGAAAGGCATCAATATACGGAGTTATTTTTAACCGAGTTATTATGCTAGTTTTATGCGAGTATTATTATGATTTTTTTTGAGTATGTTGCCTTTTTAGTTATTTGGTCTTGGCTTTGGTAACTTGTTGGGGCATGTTGTGGTCCTACTATTGAGCTAATATGTTAAAGCAGTCGGCTAATTCCGAAGTTGAACGACGACGTTTTTTACAACCAAGCAACGATATACTTTTGGACAAAGGACCACTGTGCCCAAGATTTCTGATGGAAGCTCGTCCAAAAGTAAGAGCTATTTAATGAGTGTTAATATCTCGTATTTATGTGGAAAATGTTAAACGCATTTGTCCGCATTATTGCGGCACTAGTCTGGCTGTAACGCACACTTGTATGTCTAGTAAGTTAATTTTAAAAATCGAAACTCAGCGGTTGCATTAATAACTAATGCATCTTTCATTTGCTGTCACACTGTATTTTTTAGTCAAGTTTACGATTATTTATTGATTAGATTAGGTGCCTTTCCAGATGGCGCCGGCCAGAATGCATGACCTGTGCCACTGATCAATTGTATAACCACGATTTGTGCTGCTAAATATGCACATTTTCGAACAAAACCTATATGCATTGTGTAATCTGATGTTACAGGACTATCATCTGATGAAGTATATCAAGGTTAGTCCAATTATATATCTTTTGCTGGATTGTTACGATCGCTAACCTTTGCTGCTGGTAAATGCGGTTGTGTTTCTGGCTATTGTGGTACGCTAATATAATGTATATTGTGTTTTCGCTGTAAACACTTAAAAAATCTAACATATTGGCTGGATTCACAAAGATGTTGGGCTTTCATTTGCTGTACGTGGTGTATTTTTCAGAAATGTTTTAAGATGAGTAATTAGGTATTTGATGTCTCATGAATCTGGCAGCTTCGGCATATTTCAGATTGCAGCTCCAATGTAGAACTGTGATTTATACCTGAAATATGCAAATATTTCTAAAAAGACATATGCTATACAATAAATATGTATCAGACTGTCATCTTATGAAGTTGTTTCTTGGTTGACTATATAATCTTTATTTGGTCGAATTTGTGATAGCTACTGATGGAGTAAAAACTGGTGGAGTAAAAAAAGTGGTGTCTTTGCTAACGTGGTTAGCTAATAGATTACATATTGTGTCTTCCCTGTAAAACATTTTAAAAATCAGAATTGATGGCTGGATTCATCAAGATGCTGTAATCTTTTCATCTGGTGTCTTGGACTTGTGATTTAATGATATTTAGATGCTAGTATTTACTTGTGACGCTATGCTAGGCTATGCTAGTCAGCTTTTTTACTGTGGGGGGTGCTCCCGGATCCCGGTTTGGGAGGAATTAGAGGTTAAACAATAAAAAGGAAATGCTACCAAATACTAATTGAGTGTATGTAAACTTCTGATCCACTGGGAATGTGACGAAAGAAATAGAAGCTGAAATAAATCATTCTCTCTACTATTATTCTGACATTTCACATTCTTAAAATAAAGTGGTGATCCTAACTGACCTAAGACAGGGAATTTTTACTGAGATTAAATGTCAGGAATTGTGAAAAACTGAGTTTAAATGTATTTGGCAATGGTATGTGTAAACTTCCGACTTCAACTGTACATACTCACATGTTAGGGTTTGGCCGGGGTAGGCCTTCATTGTAAATAAGAATTTGTTCTTAACTGACTTGCCTTGTTAAATAAAGGTTAAATGAATAAATAAAATAAAATATGTGCATTTGGGAAGTATTCAGACCCCTTAACTTTTTCCACATTTTGTTACATTACAGACTTATTCTAAAATGTATTAAATKGTTTTTTCCACTTCATCAATCTACACACAATACCCCAGAAATGTTTTGACATTTTGGAAGATCATTAATTCTTTTTGAAATATCACATTTACATAAGTATTCAGACCCTTTACTCAGGACTTTGTTGAAGCACCTTAGGCAGCGATTACAGCCTTGAGTCTTCTTGGGTATGACGCTACAAGCTTGGCACACCTGTATTTGGGGAGCTTCTKCCATTCTTCTTTGGATATCCTCTTAAGCTCTGTCAGGTTGGATGGGGAGCGTCGATGCACAACTATTTTCAGGTCTCTCCAGAGATGCTCGATCGGGTTCAAGTCCGGGCTCTGGCTGGGTCACTCAAGGACATTCAGAGACTCGTCCTGAAGCTACTCCTGCATTGTGTTGGATGTGTGCTTCGTGTCATTGTCCTGTTGGAAGGTGAATTTTTGCTCCAGTCTGAGGTCCTTAGCACCGGCAAGGATCTCTCTGTACTTTGCTCCGTTCATCTTTTCCTCGATCCTGCCTCGTCTCCCAGTCCCTGCTGCTGAAAAACATCCCCACAGCATGATGCTGCCACCACCATGTTTCACCGTAGGGATGGTGCCAGGTTTCCTACACACGTGACACTTGGAATTCAGGCCAAAGAGTTCAATCTTAGTTTCATCAGACCAGGGAATCTTGTTTCTCATCGTCTGAGAGTATTTAGGTTTCTTTTGGCAAACTCCAAATTGGCTGTCGTGCCTTTTACTGAGGAGTGTCTTCCGTCTGGCCCCTCTACCATAAATACCTGATTGGTGGAGTGCTGCAGAGATGGTTGTCCTTCTGGAAGGTTCTCCCATCTCAACAGGGGAACTCTGGAGGTCTGTCAGAGTGACCATCGGGTTCTTGGTAACCTCCCTGACGAAGGCCCTTCCCCCCGATTGCTCAGTTTGGCCGGGCGGCCAGCTCCAGGAAGAGTCTTTGTGGTTCCAAACTTCTTCCATTTAAGAATGATGAAGGCAATGGTGTTCTTGGGGACCTTCAATGCAGCAGAATGTTTTTGGTACCCTTCCCCATATCGATACCTCGACACAATCCTTTCTCGGAGCTCTATGGACAATTCTTTCAACCTAATGGCTTGGTTTTTGCTCTGAAATGTGTCAACTGTGGGACCTTATATAGACACGTGTGTGTCTTTCCAAGTCATATCCAATCAATTGAGTTTACCACAGGTGGACTCCAATCAAGTTTAAGAAACATTTCAAGGATGATCAATGGAAACAGTTGATGCACCTGAGCAATTTTTTTTGTCTCATTGCAAAGAGTAGGAATACTTATGTAAATAAGGTACTTCTGTTATTTATTACTAATAAATTAGCAAACATTTCTAAAAACCTGTTTATGCTTTGTCATTATGGGGTATTGTGTGTAGATTGATGAGGATTTAAAAAAATCCATTTCAGAATAAGGCTGTATGTAACGTAACAAATAGTGGTAAAAGTCAAGGGGTCTGAAAACTTTCCGAATGCACTGTATACATATACATACATACATACATACATTCATATAAATACACATACATATACAGTACCAGTCAAAAGTTTGGACACACCTACTTATTCCAGGGTTTTTCTTTATTTGTACTATTTTCTACATTGAAATAACACATATGGAATCATGTAGTAACCAAAAAAGTGTTAAAGTTGGTTGATAGAATGCCAAGAGTGTGCAAAGCTGCCATCAAGGCAAAGGGTGGCTACTTTGAAGAATTTACAATATAAAATATATTTTGATTTGTTTAACACTTTTTTGGTTACTACATAGTAATAAAAAAACTGGTCGCTAGATGTGGGCAAGACCATAAGCAAATAGTTAAATGGGGATTTGATTAAAATCAGGTAGATTTTTCCACAAATAGACAGATATTTTCCTTTCCATGGTAGCAAGATCTTATCTATTTTTGCTAACTTTCTATTAAAATGTATTGGAGTGAGAATTTCTTTCTTTTGGGATATGTATACCGAGTATGTCCACATCATTTGTTAGTAAACTGCACAATAATGTGAAAGTTGTATTTTTAAGTGATCCAATACGTAATATAATGCACTTATCCAAAGAGGTTAAAAAGTATATAGATCCTCTATGAGGCTGTGGAGGGATCCAAATTGTGCATTTAAAAAAAATTATGAATCATCAGCATACAATGATACTTTTGTTTTTAAGCCCTGGATTTCTAACCCCTTAATATTATTTTTCGATCTGATTTTAACAGCTAACATTTCAATGGCAATAATAAATAGATATGCCGATAATGAACAACCTTGTTTGACTCTTCTTGACAGTTTAAAATTTTCTGAGAAGTAGCCATTATTTACGATTTTACACCTAGGGTTACTATACATAACTTTAACCCATTTTATAAGAGATTCTCCAAAATAGAAATATTAAAGGCATTTATATATACACTCCAGTCATACTTTATCAAAGGCCTTTTCAAAGTCAGCTATGGATACCAGGCCTGTTTTCAAATATTTTTTATAGGGTTCTATTGTTTCCAGTACTTGTCTTATATTATCTCCAATGTATCGTCCATGTAAAGAACCTGTCTGACTAGGATGAATAATATCCAACAACACCTTTTTAATTCAATGCGCTAAGCATTTTGCTAGAATTTTGGCATCAAAACACTGAAGTGTCTCCAATTTCTTAAATGTACTGGATCTTTATTTACCACTTGGATCCTGTTTCAGTAATAATGAAATCAGACCTTCTTGTTGAGTGTCCGATAATCTACCATTTATATAGGAGTGGTTGAAACATGCTAACAACGGTCCTCTGAGTATATCAAAAAAGGTTTGATATACCTCCACTGGTATTCCATCCAACCCTGGAGTTTTCCCGGATATAAAGGCTTTAATTGCATCAAGAAGTTCCTCCTCTGTAATTTGGCCTTCACATGAGTCTTTCTATACAGCTGGTAATTTTACATTATTAATAGGGGAAAAATCCATTCAATTAGCTTTGGTTAGTGGAGATTGAGGAGATGCTCGTCGGATATGGCAGAGCTTGCAAACTATTACAGACTACAAAGGGAAGCTGCCCAGTGACACTAGCCTACCAGACGAGCTAAATTACTTCTATGCTCGCTTCGAGGCAAGTAACACTGAAATGTGCATGAGAGCATCTGATCACACACGACTGTGTGATCACAATCTCCATAACCGACGTGAGTAAGACCTTTAAACAGGTCAACATTCACAAGGCCGTAGGGCCAGACGGATTACCAGGACGTGTACTCCGAGCATGCGCTGACCAACTGGCAAGTGTCTTCACTAACATTTTCAACCTGTCCCTGACTGAGTCTGTAATGCCAACATTTTTCAAACAGACCACCATAGTCCCTGTGCCCAAGAACACTAAGGTAACCTGCCCAAATTACTACGTCTGTAGCCATGAAGTGCTTTGAAATGCTGGTCATGGCTCACATCAACACCATTATCCCAGAAAACCTAGACCCACTCCAATTTGCATACCACCCCAACAGATCCACAGATGATGCAATCTCTATTGCACTCCACACTGCCCTTTTTGGTCAGCCCCCTCCTGTACTCCCTGTTCACTCATGACTGCATGGCCAGGCACGACTCCAACACCATCATCAAGCTTGCAGATGACAACAGTGGTAGGCCTGATCACCGACAACGATGAAACAGCCTATAGGGAGAAGGTCAGAGACCTGGCCTTGTGGTGCCAGGAGAACAACATCTCCCTCAACGTGATCAAGACAAAGGAGATGATTGTGGACTACAGGAAAAGGTGGACCGAGCACGCCCCCATTCTCATCGACGGAGCTGTAGTGGAGCAGGGTGAGAGCTTCAAGTTCCTTGTTGTCCACATCACCAACAAACTATCATGGTTCAATCACACCAAGACAGTCGTGAAGAGGGCACGACAAAGCTTATTCCTCCTCAGGAGACTGAAAAGATTTGCCATGGGTCCTCAGATCCTCAAAAAGTTCTACAGCTGCACCATCGAGAGCATCCTGACTGGTTGCATCACTGCTTGGTATGGAAACTGCTCGGCCTCCGACCGCAAGGCACTACAGAGGGTAGTGCATACGGCCCAGTACATCACTGGGGCCAAGCTTCCTGCCATCCAGGACCTCTTTACCAGGCAGTGTCAGAGGAAGCCCTAAAAATTGACTCCAGCCACCCTAGTTATAGACTGTTCTCTCTGCTACCGCACGGCAAGCATTACCGGAGTGCCAAGTCTAGTTCCAAGAGGCTTCTTAACACAGCTTCTACCCCCAAGCCATATGACTCCCGAACAGCTAATCAAATGGTTCCCAGACTATTTGCACCCCCCCCCCTCCCCATGTACGGCTGGTGCTACTCTCTGTTTATTATCTATGCATAGTCACTTTAACTCTACCTACAAGTACATTTTACCACAATTACCTTGACTAACTGTTGCCCCTGCCCACACATTGATTCTGCACCGGTACCCCCTGTATATAGCCTCGCTATTATTATTTTACTGCTGCTCTTATCTATTTTTTATCTACATATTTTTCTTAAAACTGCATTGTTGGTTATGGCCTCGTAAGTAAGATTTTCACTGTAAGGCGCATGTTACAAATACAATTTGATTTGATTTTAAATGAAAACATATGCTTAAAGTACTTTACTTTCCCTTTGGTGAATCATGGGTGACTCCGTCATTTGACACAAGTTTCAGTAAATTCTTTTTGGTAGCATTTCTATGTTGAAGATTAAAAAATAATTTGCTGCATTTTTCCCCATATTCCATCCAGTTCGATTAATAAAAAAAATATATATATTACACTTGATCTTACGTGAATAAGTTCCTCCATCTTCTTTTTGTTTTCCTCAAACTTATTCTGAGCCTCTATGGTACAGTGTTTTTTGCTATCTATCTGTACTTTTAGTCCATCCATTTCCTTTGTTAATATGGACTCTTTTGACCTAAATTGCTTTTGTTTTAGAGATGAGTACTGAATTGCATGGCCTCTTAATAAGGCACATTTAACAGTGTCTGATACAATAACGGGATGTTATGTCGGAAAAAGTAAGTTATAAATTCTTCTGAACTAGTTAAAAACAAGTTATCATCCAATAGGTTTTGATTAAATTTCCAATATCCTCACCCACGTGGAAATTCTGTAAGAGTAATATATATGCCAATTATGGTCCGACCGCATTCTTTCCCCTATAAACACTTTTTAAACTTTTGGTGCCAGAGAGAATGTCATAAGAAAATAATCAAGACGACTAGCTTGATTAAGCCTCGGCCATGTACTGTATATCTCACTAGGTCAGGATCTTTAAGCCTCCATATATCCACTAGTTCCAATATATCCATGACATTTGTGATTTCCTTAAGTGCACAAGGGTGATAGTTTGGAGTGTGATTTATTTTACACTCCATAAAACCGTATTATAATCTCCCACCATAATATTAGAGTATTGTGTTGCTTGTAGGGTAGATACATTATTATATATATTTTCAAAGAAGCATAGATCATCCTTATTTGGACCATTTAGGTTAATGAGCCATATCTGTTAATGGTCCAATAACATATTTCAACTCATCCATCTACCTTGAGGATCTGTTTGGACAATTAGTATTTAATGTCATCACGCCTTTTTGAATTTCTTTGACCATAGGAGAAATATATTTTGCCCCCCCAGTCCTTTTTCCACACAACTTCATCTAAAATTGTTGAATGAGTTTCCTGTAAACAATAGATATTATATTCCTTCTCTTTGAGCCAAGTAAATACTGATTTATTATTTTCTTATTATCTGCGAAGCCATTACAATTACAATTTCACCATTTACCATAATGAGATACACTTTTCAAATATATTTATCATAATATATGTTTGTAAACTCACCATTAAAAAGTACCGTGGTGATTGAGTGTCCAAATAGCTGTACCATGATATTTGCATTTCTACTAGGTAAACCTCCAATTGTTCCCCACTATTCCACCCACTAAAACCCTCCCCATCCTAAATGGATTGCCATCCCAGTGACCGGCAGACCAATCCTTCGAAAGAGACACACAGTGCCACCCACATAACAGAAGCAGATCAACGGTCAAAAGCATTTCCATCGCCTTCACCTTGATTTGCATTATATATAGCTATTAAAAAACACATATATATATTAAAAATCCTGCATATCTTAATTTCCATAATTAACCAATAATATTCATAATAATGTAGGCAGTTCATGCAAAGGATTGCCATTACAAAAATTACAGTTTTGGCAAGCAATTATTATGATTCATCCTATATTGTCCCTAACATCTTTACTCCCTAGCTACAGTTGTGGGATACACACACACACACACACACACACACACACACACACACACACACACACACACACACACACACACACACACACACACACACACACACACACACACACACACACACACACACACACACACACACACACACACACACACACACACACACACACACACACACACACACACACACACACTCAACCCCTTTCCCCCCAAAACAACCATAAACTCTGAACAACTGTTCCATCCCAGAGCCCAACTCAAGGAAAGACTTGATTTACGAATGCATATACAGGTGCAGCTGTTTGAGAAGGCATGCAAAATTGAGCAAAAATTGGCAGAAATTGGGAGATTTGATTAACCGTTGTCAAGTCCTAGGTGATGGGAGATCAGATACACCCCCTTCCCCTGAAACACACACACACGCTGGACCCCCGTTGTGACCATTTTCCCAAGTATCTCTGTGCAGTCAGACCTTTGATTATTTTGTGCCACCAGGGCCACAATAGTATGCCCTCTCTCTGAATGTCTGAGTGTGAACCCTCCCCATGGGTTACTGCAGCTAGTGTTGCCAGCACTGCCACTGCCTGGGTGGGGGCACCCCACCGGCTAGGTACAAGGTTGTCAAGGTTCTCATTAGCAGCTTTGAGAATTTCCTTGTATATTATGCTCTCCCATCAGGGGGCTCTGCCTTTATAGGACCAACCCTGCCAGGCAGGCTCAGAATCTTGAGGGGGCAGTGCTACTTTGGTAGGTCTCTGACCGCATTCATCTTTCTGATTTGGCTGAGTATAGACTACTTACAGTAGGCCCATAAAACAGATAAGGACTTCTCCTTAGTGTATGGGTCGCTCTGGTGGGTATCAAGGGTATAGGGTTGGGGACCATTCTGTCATGATAGGAAAATAAAGAAATACATCTATTTTAAAATGTATATCCCAAAATTGAATGCTCTCTCTCACAACCCCTGCTCACAAACACACATATGATCTGGGATTCATTCACTTAACTACACACTTCTCCAAACACAAAAACACACACTCCTCCATCCATCACAATACATCTGCACATACCCACATACTGTGCTTTCTACAGTTGAAGTCGGAAGTTTACATACACTTAGGTTGGAGTCATTAAAACTCGTTTTTCAACCACTCCACAAATTTCTTGTTAACAAACTATAGTTTTGGCAAGTTGGTTAGGACATCTACTTTGTGCATGACACAAGTCATTTTTCCAACAATTGTTTACAGACAGATTGTTTCACTTCTAATTCACTGTGTCACAATTCCAGTGGGTCAGAAGTTTACATACACTAAGTTGACTGTGCCTTTTTACAGCTTGGAAAATTCCAGAAAATTATGTCATGCTTTAGAAGCTTCTGATAGGCTAATTGACATCATTTGAGTCAATTGGAGGTGTACCTGTGGATGTATTTCAAGGCCTACCAAACTCAGTGCCTCATTGCTTGACATCATGGGGAAATGAAAAGAAATCAGCCAACACCTCAGAAAAAAAATTATAGACCTCCACAAGTCTGGTTCATCCTTGAGAGCGATTTCCAAACGCCTGAAGGTACCACGTTCATCTGTACAAACAATAGTATGCAAGTATAAACACCATGGGACCACACAGCCATCATACCGCTCAGTAAGGAGACGCATTCTGTCTCCTAGAGTTGAACGTACTTTGTTGCAAAAAGTGCAAATCAATACCAGAACAACAGCAAAGGACCTTGTGACGATGCTGGAGGAAACAGGTACAAAAGTATCTATATCCACAGTAAAACGAGTCCTATGTCGACATAACCTAAAAGGCTGCTCGGAAAGGAAGAAGCCACTGCTCCATAACCGCCATAATCAAATCAAATCAATCAAATTTTATTAGTCACATACACATGGTTAGCAGATGTTAATGCGAGTGTAGCGAAATGCTTGTGCTTCTAGTTCCGACAATGCAGTAATAACCAACAGTAATCTAACCTAACAATTCCACAACTACTACCTTACACACACACACAAGTGTAAAGGGATAAAGAATATGTACATAAAGATATATGAATGAGTGGTGGTACAGAACGGCATGGCAGATGCAGTAGATGGTATAGAGTTGTTCATACAATGAGATGGGTAATGTAAGGGTATGTAAACATTGTATTTATGGCATTGTTTAAGTGGCTAGTTGTACATTTTTACATAATTTCCATCAATTCCCATTTTAAAGTGGCTGGAGTTGAGTCAGTATGTTGGCAGCGGCCGCTAAATTTAGTGGGGCTGTTTAATCAGTCTGATGGCCTTGAGATAAAAGCTGTTTTTTCAGTCTCTCGGTGCCTGCTTTATGCACCTGTACTGACCTCGCCTTCTGGATGATAGCGGGGTGAACAGGCAGTGGCTTGGGTGGTTGTTGTCCCTGATGATCTTATCATCCTCTGTGACATCGGGTGGGTAGTGTCTGGAGGGCAGGTTAGTTTGCCCATGGTGATGCGTTTTCTGCAGACCTCACTACCTCTGGAGAGCCTTACGGTTGTGCGGAGCAGTTCCGTACCAGGCGGTGATACAGCCGCACAGGATGCTCTCGATTGTGCATCTGTAGAAGTTTCGTGAGTGCTTTTGTGACAAGCCGAATTTCTTCAGCCTCCTGAGGTTGAAGAGGCGCTGCTGCGCCTTCTTCACAACGCTGTCTGTGTGGTGGACCAATTCAGTTTGTCCGTGATGTACACCGAGGAACTAAAACTTTCCACCTTCTCCACTTACTGACCCGTCGAGGATAAGGGGTGCTCCCTCTGCTGTTCCTTGAAGTCCACAATTCATCCCTTTGTTTGTGACGTGAGTGTGAGGTATTTTCCTGACACCACACTCCGAGGCCCTCACCTCCTCCCTGTAGGCCGTCTCGTCGTTGTTAGTAATCAAGCCTACCATGTAGTTCATCCGCAAACTTGATGATTGAGTTGGAGGCGTCATGGGCCACCGCAGTCGTGGTGAACAGGGAGTAAGGGAGGGGCTCAGAAACACCTTGTGGGGCCCCAGTGGTTGAGGATCAGCGGGTGGAGATGTTGTTACCTACCCTCACCACCTGGGCGGCCCGTCAGGAATTCCAGGACCCAGTTGCACAGGCGGGGTCGAGACCCAGGGTTCCAGCTTGATGACGAGTTTGGAGGGTACTATGGTGTTAAATGCTGAGCTGTAATCGATGAACAGCATTCTCACATGGGTATTCCTCTTGTCCAGATGGGTTAGGGCATGTTGCAGTGTGGTTGCGATTGCGTCGTCTGTGGACCTATTGGGTCGGTAAGCAAATTGGAGTGGGTCTAGGGTGTCCGGTAGGGTGGAGGTGATATGGTCCTTGACTAGTCTTCTCAAAGCACTTCATGGATGACGGAAGTGAGTGCTACGGGGCGGTAGTCGTTTAGCTCAGTTACCTTAGCTTTGTTGGAACAGGAACAATGGTGGCCCTCTTGAAGCATTGGGAACAGCAGACTGGGATAAGGATTGATTGAATATGTCCGTAAACACACCACCAGCTGGTCTGCGCATGCTCTGAGGACGCGGCTGGAATGCCGTCTGGGCCTGCAGCCTTGCGAGGGTTAACACGTTAAATGTTTTACTCACCTCGGCTGCAGTGAAGGAGAGCCCGCAGGTTTTGGTAGGGGGCCGTGTCAGTGGCACTGTATTGTCCTCAAGCGGGCACAAAAAGTTGTTTAGCCTGTCTGGGAGCAAGACATCCTGGTCCGCGACGGGGCTGTTTTCTTTTTTGTAATCCATGATTGACTGTAGACCCTGCCACAACCTCTTGTGTCTGAGCTGTTGAATTGCGACTCGATTTTGTCTCTGTACTGAGACTTAGCCTTTGTGATTGCCTTGCGGAGAAAGCTTACACATGTTTGTATTCGTCATGCTTCCGGTCACCTGCCCTGGTTAAAAGCAGTGGTTCGCGCTTTCATTTCACGCGAATGCTGCCGTCAATCCACGGTTTCTGGTTTGGGGAATATTTTTATCGTTGCTGTGGGTACGACATCGTCAATGCACTTCCTAATGAACTCGCTCACCGAATCAGCATATTCGTCATATTGTTGTTGACGCGATGCAACAT